>NW_011494826.1:7060136-7067333 GCF_000754665.1 Bison bison bison | reverse complement strand
TTGTAACCTGGGACCCTTGAGTTAATTCTTTTTCTTGTTATAGCCCACCACACCTTTGCTCTGTAGGAATGCAACTTTATCTAATGCTTTTGGAGGGTGGCGCTCGACTTACCACCTTTAGAGAAAAATAAGTTTTCTGAAGAAAGGGTCTTAAAATGTTAACAGGCCTCCGGGCCAGAAGATGATGCAAATCACCTAAGCTTTTGCATATGATAAGTCTGCAGGAAGAAAGCCTAGCTTGCTACATGACTCTACCCCTTCCCCCATTATCCTCTATGGATAACTTAAGGTATAAAAACTACTTTGGAAAATAAAGTGCGGGCCTTGTTCACCGAAACTTGGTCTCACCAGGTCGTTCTTTCTCTTACCTCTGGCTGAATTATTCAGCCTCTTTTCTCCACTGAATTTCCTCACTGAGCTATCCTTATTCTATTCGTCTTTATATCCTTAATTAAAGTATGATTAAGCAGTTGTTTCCTGATCCTCTCCGACGCCGTCCCCGCTTTGAATTCCCTGGATCCACCAGGGCTGGACCCCGGCAATAGCAAAATTGAGTGGAAAGTACAGAGTTCCCATATACCCCTTGTTCCCATATGTGCCCACAACTGCCTTTTTAAACTTATGATATAGCTGAAATATTAGAAGCTCTGGGCTCCTTTGGGTCTAACAGGTGGCTGTTGCTTTTATGGAAACACAGGTGTTGTCTAATATAAGAGCTCTAGGGGAACTGAAGTGAGGTATTTGGTGCATGGATTTTTAAAATGTCAGGATTACTTTTATATAGTTGATTTTTGTCTCATTTTTTTGTCTGTAAAATTTGGCTCATATGTTGTGAGTATTACAGTTAAATAAGAATATTTGTGAACATATTTAGTATAGATACTAGCATACTAGACATTTGAATACTTTTTTTTCCCTTGGCACTTTAATACTCTGCAGTTTGGATGTAAACCCCTATGTATTATATATGTCTCTGTGTGTGCGTGTGCTCTCAGTCACATCTGACTCTTTGCAAGCCCATAGCCTGCCAGGCTCCTCTGTGGAATTTTCCATGCAAGAATACTGGAACAGGTTGCCATTTCCTCCTCCAGGGGATCTTCTTGACTCAGTGATCAAACCTGAGTCCCTTTTGTCTCCTGCATTGGCAGGTGGATTCTTTACCACTGCACTTGGGGAGCTCGTATACATAATATATGTGGCAAACAACAAGGTCCTACTGTTCAGGAAACTATGTTCAGTGTCCCATGATAAACCATAATGGAAGAGAATCTAGAAAAGAATCTGTATGTATAACTGAATCACTTTGCTGTATGGCAGAAATTAGCATAACGTTGTAAATTAACTATATACTTCAATTAAAAAACATATTCTGCAGTTTGAGCAAATTTTTAGTTAATTATTCAATATTAAAGATGATAAGCACTTTTTCCCCCTCTCTTAACTAGAGCATTTATTGTTGTTTGACCTGAAATGTAAGTCTATTTTCTCTTGGTTATTGACTTTCTGGGTCAAGAATTCTTGGTGCTTTACCTTTGCTGTCTTATCATGTATCTTCTAAATGTTAATTTCTTTTTTTCCCTCTTTTAAGAAAATGCTGAAGTAAAATTTAAAGATTTTCTTCTGTCCTTGAAGACTATGATGTTTTCTGAAGAAGAGGCCCTTTGTGTTGTAGACTTGCTAAAGGAAAAGTCTGGTGTGATACAGGATGCTTTAAAGAAGGTAAGCGTAGTTTTGCTTATGAGCCTATTTGAGAGCAGTGATTAGAAGTTCACCAAGCAAGACTTCTGCTAGAGCAATAAATTATAATCTATTCCAATCTTATACCCCAGTAACACTTAGTCACATTTAAAAGTTCTGGAATGCCTTCAGAAGTTATTTCATGTATCCATACTAATCAAATTACCTATTTAGTTCAAACAGGTATCCGAGTCATCTGAGGTTTGACAAAAATGAATTGCTTATAATAAATAAGATGATTTATATAACTTTAAAGTCATTTGGCACATGGCTAAGTTGTACCTTGCTTTGTTGTGAATGTAAATACTGAAAGCAAGGTCAGGTGATTTCTGGATAACATGGAATGTTTTTATGATTGAAGGTAGCACCATTCAAAGCATCTGGGAATCTTTTTCTTGTGTGTATATGAGATATTACTTTTTTAAAGTAAATGCTTTGAATGATAAAATCATTGCTATGACTGACTAAAACTTGAAAAAATCCATGAAGCTGCTATTTCTCATTTTATTATATTCAATATTATATCATGTGTACTATGGCATATTGCAGAAGGTGACAAGTTTTTAAGTGTTACTGTGTGAGATAAGATGACATGGTATCTGGTGTTCAATATTAGATAGTGGACTTAACCATTCTTAGGGCTTCCTTGGTGGGCCAGACAGTGAAGTCTGCCTGCAGCGTGAGAGACCAGGGTTTGATCCCCAGGTTGGAGAAGGAAATGGCAACCCACTCCAGTATTCTTGCCTGAAAAATCCCATGAATGAGAAACTTGGTGGGCTACAGTCCATGGGATTGGAAAGAGTCAACTGAGCAACTAAAACTTTTTTTTTTTAAGCACACATACTCCTAACATGTTTCTGCTTTAAAACCTTTAATGGCTTCCATTTTTTCTTAAAGACCACCCTGGTTGAAACCATGACTTCTCTTTTGATTACTGTCAGTATTCTCCTAATTGATGTTTCTGTATTCCCTTGTAGCCTTCTAATCTATTTTTTCTACACAGTTCCAAGGTAACCTCTAAGGGTAAATCAGGTTATATTGTTCACTGCTTTAAAAACATTTTGGATATCTTTCTCTTTGCACTTAAAACATAATCTAGATTCCTTCAAAGGCCTATGTCTGTCTATCTCTGTAGCCTTATCTCATGATATTTTCCTCATCCTCTCATTAAAGCATACCAAATGTTCTCTTCCGTCTGGGTTGTCATAAAACCCCTAAGCCCTTACCCTCAAACTTCTTCCTTTGTTTAATTCCTCCTTCAGTTTTCCATTTAAATATCATTTCCTCATTTAAGGCTAATTTGAATTCCTAGTCTAAATTATTCTCCCTCATAGACTTTCTCCTAACATCTAAATTTTTTTGTCATAGCATTTGTGATGACATTATGTGTGTCCATATTTCCAAGTATCTGTTGACAATGTTTTACAAATCTGTGGCATTTTACAATGTAGTATGCTTGTTAGTCTCCATGTGGTGCCAGCACTGGTTCAGAGTAAAGGATGTGTTCAGGGCTCCTCAGAATAAGTGTGATAACTGTTTGACTTTGTATCCAAAGTCAGATAATTCTCTTGCAAGGAACTTTCTTGCAAGTGTATATCTTAATATATCTTTAAAGAGTTCTTAGAGGTTTAAGAAAATCTCCTAGCAGGGAAGAACCTCCAGCTGAAGTTAGTTACTAACTGTTTGAAATTACTCCTTTTTAAAATTAATTGGTTCAGGTTTTTCTCTTTTGGCTAAGGCTGTGGTTGGTGGTTTATGGGTGCAAGAATAGTCATTTTATTGCTTGGGACAGCTTTGAACTCTAGAGATTAGTCAGACTCCCCTTGATAGCTGCGAAGGCAGGCTGAGAAGGAAGTTGGGAATTGTTAAAGATAATGTTTTGAAATAGAATGAACATTTTGAAACTTTACATTTTTTTCCTTTTTCTTGGAACCTTTGGCTTTCAATTAAATCTTGTTCTGGCTTTCTCAGGGAGTGGTTCTATTCTTATCTTCAGGGACTCAGTGCCCTTGTAGATCCCCTGTATCAGGAAAAGACTAGGTGAGTTTAATTACTCTCTTTTCATGTCATAAAAATTGAGTCTTGGTCAGACCTTTTAGTAGATTTCAAGATCCTGGATATAGGTGAATATTCACATCTAATAAAGACCACCTCAGAGAAAGGGAGAAGATAAATGCAGGAATACAAGCATAGGTGTGGGATAGAGATAGAGGAGTTAGAGGACTTGCTGACTGATTAGATATGGTGCTAAAGAAGAGTCTAGAATGAATGTTTGTTTTTGTTCTGGAGTAACTGGGTAAATTATGGTGAAAATGGTTATTCATGAATACATTGCAGAAGAAGAGAGAGCAGAGGGTTTTGAAAATTTTTAGGGAGTTGTTTTAGGCATACTTTGGAACTTTTAAGTGGTTATAATCATTTCACAGTTGAATATATATTTCTATGGAGTTGAAAATAGCTTGCATTGGGAGTAGTTTCGAAAAGTAATCAACTGTCATCAGTACATACAGGGGATGTGTGTTAGCCCAGAGAGGATGTGTGGAGAGGTAAGAAAGCTCAGGAATGAACCTTGAGAAGCATCAATATTTAAAGGTCAAGGAAAGCCACCACAGAGGATACTGAGAGAGAAAACACCAGGAAACAGTGGAATCACAGATGCTTAGGAAGGGTAGAGAGTTCAGCAGTGGTGGTAAAAATCACCAGTGACATGCTTTAGAGCGATCAGGGAGAATAAGGATTGAAAAAATGGATTTGATATCCTTAGTAAAAGCACTTCCATTGTACTACTAGACTGTAAATAAGTCGTGGATGACTAAGGACGGTGACAGTATCCCCTTTGAATAAGCATAGATGGGAAGAGGAAAACAGAGTAGAAGCTAGAGGGGTTTTACAGAGTTGTAGAGGAGATGTTCTATGTATGTATGTACACATACATACCTCTACTCTAAACATAAAGCAGAAGTGTCTTATAACTTAAACACAAAGGCGTTTTGTGTTTAAAAACTTTGTGTTTAAGTTATAAGACACTTCTGCTTTATGTTTAGAGTATAGGTTAAGATCCTGGGCTATAGGGCCACATTTCTTAAGATTCACATCTATATGTTACTACTTTGAGCTTTGTGGCTTTAGATAAGTTACTTAACCTCAGTGCCTCACTTTCCTTGTTTTTAAAATGGGAATGATAATAAGGTTTTGAGAATTAAATGAGATATTCACAATAGATGCTTAAAGTTCTAGCATAAAGTAATTGCTCAAAAATGTTAATTGCATGTGATAAATAGTAAGAAAATAAGTAAAATGTATTTAAGTTTTAGTTGATTATTAATTTCCTCATGTTGGCCTTTAAATATATTTGCCTTCATTATGTGATTTCTTCCAATGCAAACTTATTAACTATTTGGCCGCATGTTGTACAATAAGAGGAAGTCTATTTAAAATTTTTCCTACTTTCTCTTTTCATTTCCTATCCACTTTTTTAAATTATAGCATTTGTTTATAAGATACTTATATATTTAATGTTTGTTTTGTGACTGTACCTTTTATGATTGTTTCAGTCTTAATTCTACAGCTTAATGGTGGGTTCAAAGCTTGATATCAGTTCTTTTGTCATAAACTTATTTACTTAATGTGGCTTTGCATTGACTCTTGTATAAATATTCCCTTGGACAAAGCATGTCTTTTCAATCCGGAGATTCAGTGTCCCTTAAAAGAATTGAAATAGTGGAGGTGATGGAATTCCAGTCGAGCTATTTCAAATCCTGAAAGATGATGCTGTGAAAGTGCTGCACTCACTATGCCAGCAAATTTGGAAAACTTAGCAGTGGCCACAGGACTGGAAAAGGTCAATTTTCCTTCCAATCCCAAAGAAAGGCAATGCCAAAGAACACTCAAACTACCGCACAGTTGCACTCATCTCACATGCTAGTAAAGTAATGCTCAAAATTCTCCAAGCCAGGCTTCAGTAATACGTGAACCGTGAACTTCCTGATGTGCAAGCTGGTTTTAGAAAAGGCAGAGGAACCAGAGACCAAATTGCCAACATCCACTGGATCATGGAAAAAGTAGGAGAGTTCCAGAAAAACATCTATTTCTGCTTTATTGACTATGACAAAGCCTTTGACTGTGAGGATCACAATAAACTGTGGAAAATTCTGAAAGAGATGGGAATAGCAGACCACCTGACCTGCCTCTTGGGAAATTTATATGCAGGTCAGGAAGCAACAGTTAGAACTGAACATGGAACAACAGACTGGTTCCAAATAGGAAAAGGAGTACGTCAAGGCTGTATATTGTCACCCTGCTTATTTAACTTATATGCAGAGTACATCATGAGAAATGCTGGGCTGGATGAAGCACAAGCTGGCATCAAGACTGCCGGGAGAAATATCAATAACCTCAGATATGCAGATGACACCACCCTTAAGGCAGAAAGTGAAGAGGAACTAAAAAGCCTCTTGATGAAAGTGAAAGAGGAAAGTGAAAAAGTTGGCTTAAAACTCAACATTCAGAAATCTAAGATCATGGCATCTGGTCCCATCACTTTTAGGAAATAGTTGGGCAAACAGTGGAAACAGTGTCAGACTTTATTTTTTTGGGCTCCAAAATCACGGCAGATGGTAACTGCAGCCATGAAATTAAAAGACGCTTACTCCTTGGAAAGAAAGTTATGACCACCATTTCACACCAGTCAGAATGGCTGCGATCCAAAAGTCTACAAATAATAAATGTTGGAGAGGGTGTGGAGGAAAGGGAACCCTCTTACACTGTTGGTGGGAATGCAAACTAGTACAGCCACTATGGAGAACAGTGTGGAGATTCCTTAAAAAACTGGAAATAGAACTGCCTTATGATCCAGCAATCCCACTGCTGGGCATACACACTGAAGAAACCAGAAGGGAAAGAGACACGTGTACCCCAATGTTCATCGCAGCACTGTTTATAATAGCCAGGACATGGAAGCAACCTAGATGTCCATCAGCAGATGAATGGATAAGAAAGCTGTGGTACATATACACAATGGAGTATTACTCAGCCATTAAAAAGAATACATTTGAATCAGTTCTAATGAGGTGGATGAAACTGGAGCCTATTATACAGAGTGAAGTAAGCCAGAAGGAAAAACACCAATACAGTATACTAACGCATATATATGGAATTTAGAAAGATGATAACAATAACCCTGTGTATGAGACAGCAGAAGTGACGCTGATGTATGGAACAGTCTTATGGACTCTGTGGGAGAGGGAGAGGGTGGGAAGATTTGGGAGAATGGCATTGAAACATGTAAAATATCATGTATGAAACGAGATGCCAGTCCAGGTTCAATGCATGATACTGGATGCTTGGGGCTGGTGCACTGGGACGACCTGGAGGGATGGTATGGGGAGGGAGGAGGGAGGAGGGTTCAGGATGGGGAGCACATGTATACCTGTGATGGATTCATTTTGATGTTTGGCAAAA
>NW_011494826.1:7052216-7059825 GCF_000754665.1 Bison bison bison | reverse complement strand
GAAGGGTTGACTCATTGGAAAAGACTCTGATGCTGGGAGGGATTGGGGGCAGGAGGAGAAGGGGATGACAGAGGATGAGATGGCTGGATGGCATCACTGACTCGATGGACGTGAGTCTGAGTGAACTCCGGGAGTTGGTGATGGACAGGGAGGCCTGGTATGCTGCGATTCATGGGGTTGCAAAGAGTCAGACACGACTGAGCCACTGAACTGAACTGGATCTTTTTTGCCTGTTGTCTTTATTTTTAAATGGTTGTCTAAGGAGGCCTTACAAATAGCTGAGAAAAGAAGAGAAGCTAAAGGCAAAAGAGAAAAGGAAAGATATACCCATTTGAATGCAGAGTTCCAAAGAATAGCAAGGAGAGATAAGAAAGCCTTCCTCAGTGATCAGTGCAAAGAAATAGAGGAAAACAATAGAATGGGAACAACTAGAGATCTTTTCAAGAAAATTAGAGATACCAAGGGAACATTTCATGCAAAGATGAGCACAATAAAGGACAGAAATGGTATGGACCTAAGAGAAGTGAAGATATTAAGAAAGGGTGGCAGGAATACATAGAAGAACTGTACAAAAAAGATCTTCATGACCCAGATAATCACGATGGTGTGATCACTCACCTATAGCCAGACATCCTGGAGTCTGAAGTCAGATGGACCTTAGTGGAGGTGATGGAATTCCAGCTGAGCTATTTCAAATCCTAAAAGATGATGCTGTGAAAATTCTGCAGTCAACATGCCAGCAAATTTGGAAAACTCAGCAGTGGCCACAGGACTGGAAAAGGTCAATTTTCATTCCAATCCCCAAAAAAGGCAATGCCAAAGAATGTTCAAACTGCTGCACAATTGCACTCACCTCACACGCTAGCAAAATAATTCTCAAAATTCTCCAAGCAAGGCTTCAACAATACGTGAACTAAGAACTTCCAGATGTTTAAGCTGGATATAGAAAAGGCAAAGGAACCAGAGATCAAATTGCCAACATCCATTGGATCATAGAAAAAACAAGAGAGTTCCAAAAAAACATCTGCTTTTTTGGCTACACTGAAGCCTTTGACTGTGTGGACACAACAAACTGTAGAAAATTCTTCAAGAGATGGGAATCCCAGACCACCTGACCTGCCTCTTGAGAAATCTGTATGCACGTCAAGAAGCAACAGTTAGAAGTGGAAATGGAACAATGGACTGGTTCCAAATTGGGAAAGGATTACATCAAGGCTGTATATTGTCACCCTGCTTATTTAACTTCTATTCAGAGTACATCATGCGAAATGCTGGGCTGGATGAAGCATAAGCTGGAATCAAGATTGCTGGGAGAAATACCAATAAACTCAGGTATGCAGATGACACCACCCTTATGGCAGAAAGCAAAGAAGAACTGAAGAGCCTCTTGATGAAGGCAAAAGAGGAGAATGAAAAAGCTGACTTAAAATCCAACATTCAAAAGACGATCATGGCATCCAGTCACATCACTTCATGGCAAATAGATGGGAAACAATGGAAATAATGACAGACTTGATTTTCTTGGGCTCCAAAATTGCTGAGATGATGACTGCAGTCATGAAATTAAAAAACGCTTGCTCCTTGGAAGAAAAACTATGACGAATCTAGACAGCATATTAAAAAGCAGAGACGTTACTTTGCCAACAAGGGTCTGTCTAGTCAAAGCTATGGTTTTTCCGGTAGTCATGTATGGATGTGAGAGTTGGACCATAAAGAAAGCTGAGCACCAAAGAATTGATGCTTTTGAACGGTGGTGTTGGAGAAGACTCTTGAGAGTCCCTTGGACTGCCTGGAGATCAAACCAGTCAATCGTAAATGAAATCAGTCCTGAATATTCATTGGAAGGACTGATGCTGAAGCGGAAGCTCCGATACTTTGGCCACCTGTTGGGAAGAACTGACTCACTGGAAAAGACCCTGATTCTGGGAAAGATTGAGGGCAGGAGGAGAAGGGGGCAACCAAGGATGAGATGGTTGGATGGCATCACCGACTCCATGGACCTGAATTTGAACTACCTTCAGGAGCTGGTGATGGACAGGGAAGCCTGGCATGCTGCAGTCCATGGGGTCGCAAAGAATTGGACACGACTGAGGGACTGAACTGGATCTTCTTTACCTGTTGTCTTTATTTTTCATATTTTGGTCATAAAAGAAGCTTTTGGTTTATTTCTTATTTTTGTTTACTTCTCTACACAGTGAACTCTGTCTTCTACTGTGTTTTCAGCAACACATCTTTTTCTGTTTGCTGCTTCTAATTGGATTATATATCTCTTACGGTTTTTTATTTCTACTTTGGGTTTTGCCAACTCATATTTCATCTCATTCTGTGGTCTTATTTTCTTCTGAATTATTTCTTGTGAGGTCTGTTCCTTCCTCTTGTTTTCAAAAATTGTTGGTATGTTAGACTTTAAAAAGTCATGGTGATCTTTTTTAATCACAGTTTTTGTCTGTTCTTGACCATATTTTTAGAGTTATTTTTCTGCACTTGGGATTTGGTTTTTCTTATTGCTTTTCTTGCTGTTTTCTCATATCTTAAATAGACCCTGTTTTATTTCTTTTTCATTGATACTCCTTTTCCAATGAGAAGTGTTTCTCTTGCATCATCTCTGTGGCTAGAGGTTGATAATGAAGGGCCAAGGCCCACAGTTCTCCTTGGGCTATGAGTCTTTCCTTCTCAGATAAAAAACTTCATTCACTACAGCGTATCTCACTGTAGAGAATCTCTCGTAACTGCCTCACTGTTTAGCTGCCCTCTTTGAATTAGGTTTATCTGTTTAATATCTTCTATATTTCTACTTCTGCTTCTTGAGACCTCCTAGCAAGAAAATTCCTGCCTTCTATCTTTGTTCTTGTGCCTAATACCAAATTGGGGATTGCTGGTTTTACCTTTCAGTGTAAGCTTGTTAACTTCAGAGATCTATGTAACCCATGGCACCTCTGTAGTCTTGGGTATATTCCGGCTGGGTTGCTGATCATCTGCTTTGATCTCCACTACTTTTGGCAGTCTTTCTGATATTATGCTTTGACATTACAGTTGATTGTTTTCTTGTAGTTCAGTTTGCATAGGTTTCATGTTCCTTTTTTTGATCTTTTAGGAGGGAGAGAGTACTGTCTTGACTTTGTGTTTAAAAATGGAAGTCTATCATTCTTTGTAAAAATCTGTTTCTTGATTGATATGTGTCCTATTGTATACATCAGAACATGTAATGATATAGCGATTTTTCCGAATGATATTTCACTGACAGTGTTTGTCAGTCATTCTATTTTATATAGCGAACTCTGCCTTGGCCTAAGAACACTTCATATCAGATAGTTCATTTTCATAAAATTCATTAGCCGTTGTTAATTATTAACAATTCTGTATTGATTTCTCAATTGTAGTACAATAAAGGAGAGTTGACTGCACTTGTTCATCAGCTTCAAGAAAAAGACAAGTTAGTGACTGCTCTGAAGGAAGATGCTGCCTCTATGAAGGATCGGTGTAAGCAGTTAACCCAGGTGAAGACATGCTTGTATTTAAGGGTTATACTTTCTGAATCAGAGGCAGTGAAGGATTTTAGAAATTGTTTATAATTCCTCATTTATCTGTGTAATAAATTTACACCCAGTGAAAGTAATTTTCTTTTAGAATTTAAGTGGTGGAAATACCACTATTTCATGGTATTATATCCTATAGTCAAATTGTGAATTTAAAATAGCAGTACTTTTAGGTATACTAATTTCAGAATAATGGAACTATTTGGACACTGGGAGCACGTTTCAATTGGTTTTGACCTAGAATTATTCTATAGAAGCACAAAACTCAGTGTGATCTTGTTTAAATCCAATTTATTGGATAAATGTGAAACTCTTACATAGGTAATTTTTAATCAGTGAAGTTCTTTAAACCCTTTTTACTCTGAGAAGTTTTAAAAAAAATCTTTTAAAAAAATATAAAAGTACAGACTTCCAGTTATAAAATATGTAAGTCCAGGGGAGGTAATATACAGCATGGTGACTATAGTTATTAATACTGAATTGTATATTTGAAAGTCGCTAGAAGAGTTATCACAAGAAAAAATTTGTAACTACGTGTGGTGATAATGTTAACTAGACTTATTGTGGTGATGATTTAGCAATACATACAAGTACTGAATCATTATATACTCGAAACTAATGATATTCTGTGTCAGTTACATTTTAAAAGATCATGTAGACTGAGAACGTAATTGAAATTCTATAGTAAATGTAGTCTCATTTTTCCTGAAGTGCTTTTTCTCCTTTTAGGTGTTAAATACAGTAGAGTAAATGAAGTTTATTTCACTGTCATTTATGTAGCTACTTGATTACATTATGAGAATGGCCTCATTTGAATATAGAATCTTTTCTGTGAATTTAAGGTGAATAAAAGTCAATGGAAAACAGATTAAGATTAATCAATTATGACTGCTAAAATAAGTATTTCTATAAGGTTAGAGACTATAATTTTCTGATTATTTTTAAAATTAGAAAAAGAATCTGTTTACTTTTGTGTAACTCATTGAGTTATATACTTAAGATGTGTTGTGTATGCTTTTCCTAAATGTATTATGTACATCAGTAAAACAATTTGCACATGTAAATAAACTCGTGCTAATGGGCAGCTCTTAGTTAAGTGAATATCTTAAAGTTTATCAAGCCGTTTCTTAAAACAGAGGAAATGGACTGATCATACCTGCAGGTAACTTTAAAGTTGCTTGGCTTTCTTGCATTTTAGTAATTAATATTTCTTCTAGGGGTTCATAATACTTGCAACACAAAACAAAATCACTCTTTTAATGTTTGACTTGGGAAGATAATAAAACTTTCTGAGTTTTACTTTCCCTATTCTGCTATAAACATATCCTTATCTCTTCCTATAGGAAAGAGACTTTTCTCTTCTTGACGATTTTTTTTTTCCTGGGGGCCTTTTCTGTACTCCAGAAAAGAGCTGGTACCTGGAAATAATGAAGAATTAACTGGTTTGCTTTAAAAATGTTCTTTTTTATAATCAAGTTACATGTAGGATTTAATCCCACATTCAGCTCATTAACTGTTAGACCAAAAGTACATTTGAAATATGAGTAAACAGAGCAGCTAAGTGTTTTATGAAGGGAATTGGTATAAAGAGCAGGTAAGATGTAGAAGACAATTTTTTTTTAAACCTTTGACCTTGGTTTTTAAGCAAGTACTTATTTCAGAATTCATGATTGTTTTGCTGACATCTTTTTTTTACTGATGTTAAATATGTTTTCTTAGTAAAATCTTGTTCTTATTTTTTTAAGTAATTTTTTTTTCCTGATTTACTCTTCTAGGAAATGATGGCAGAAAAAGAAAGAAGCAGTGTGGTTATAGCAAGGATGAAAGATCGGATTGGAACGTTAGAAAAGGAACATAATGTGTTTCAAAACAAAATGCATGTCAGTTATCAAGAGACTCAACAGATGCAGATGAAGGTATATTTTTGTTCTTTGAAAAGTTAAGTGAAAGTAAAGTTAGAATGTAATATTTTATTCCACATTTCTTTGAATACAAAATTAAATAGTTGTATTCATTTTATTAGCAAACTTAAGTGCCCTGTGCTGGCTTTGATATAAATGTTTAATTAAACTGGCTCCCTCTCCTTAAGTAAGCAACTTTTTTAGGTGGGTAGGCTAGAAGCTGACAAGTAAATACTCTGTTACAATAGAGGTAAGTAAGCATCTGGTGCTTTGGAACAATGGAGATGAGAGGTGGGGAACAGAAGGAGTGTTAGGGAAGACTTGTTAGCAATGATAAACAGACTTTGTTGATTCTTTGGAAACAATTAGGCATTGTTAGGAAAGAGTGAAGGAATGGGCACTGGGTATAAGGCTTATTACCCAGTGAAATTCCTTCCCATCCCGAGAGATTGGTGGTTCAGTAGGTCTCTTTTGGGGCCCAGGACTGAGCTTTTTAATGAGTGCACTCCAGGTATTTTTGATATAGGTTGTCTAGAGATAACAGCTTATGAGAAATATGGTGATGGTTGTGGTATTTGGCATTCAGGGCTGGAATGAAGAGATCTAGAGAAATAAATAAAGGTCTTGTATACCTGAAGACATGTCAACAGACATGAATTTGAGCAAACTCCAGGAGATAGTGAAGGACGGGAGCCTGGTGTGCTGCAGTCCACAGGTTCGCTAAGAGCTGGACAGGACTTAGCAACTGAACAACATACCTGAAGACTGGTGGGCCAGTGAAGGAGTTTAAGCAACCCAGTAATGTGTTTATAGTATTTTAAATTATTACTCAGACATACTATGAGAGTGATAGCAATGTGAAGAGTGGAACAAGGGATAGTGGGAGGACTTTTGCCAGAATCCAAGTAAGAGAACAAAAACCTTAAGTCAAGACATTGATAATGAGGCCATTTATTTGATAAAAAAAAAAGGGTAGTAGATAGGGCTTGGTGATGCAGTGGAGAAGAGAGGGAAAATGATAATGGTTTTAGCTTAAGTGACCTTCAGTTTTGTGTTCTTATTTTTGCCTGTTTTCTTTCAACATTTTAAAGGGTTCAGTGCTTACTGTCTATTTTTACAGTGTTAATCCATTTTCATGATTTCCTTTAGGTCTGGACCAGTGATTTTTCGTTGTTTTCTTTCTTCTTGTTTCCTCACCCTCCCTTCCATTGAAATATCATCTTTATTATTGATAAAAAGACTATTGAAGAATATGGTTTGGCCTGCTTGTCAAGTGGGCTTATAATACTCCACTTAAGTGAACCTTGTGGATCAATGATTTCTTTTGAAATTGTTTCTATTGCCAGATGATGCTTCAGTTTGAAAGTGCTTGTTGTCACCTCAAAATTAACATGTGTGTAAAATTTAACTGTTGATTTTGGTCAAGTTGTTTTTATTTTCTAATGTTGTGAAGCATTTTATTATTCTGCTTGAATCCTTTGAATTCTCTCTCCTTCGCCCAATCTACAGTTTGTTTTAAAATCTTCAGTTCAGTTCAGTTCAGTCTCTCAGTTGTGTCTGAATCTTTACGACCCCATGAATTGCAGCACGCCAGGCCTCCCTGTCTATCACCAACTCCCAGAGTTCACTCAGACTCACGTCCATCGAGTCAGTGATGCCATCCAGCCATCTCATCCTCTGTCGTCCCCTTCTCCTCCTGCCCCCAATCCCTCCCAGCATCAGAGTCTTTTCCAATGAGTCAACCCTTCACATGAGGTGGCCAAAGTACTGGAGCTTCAGCTTTAGCATCATTCCCTCCAAAGAAATCCCAGGGCTGATCTCCTTCAGAATAGACTGGTTGGATCTCTTCACAGTCCAAGGGACTCTCAAGAGTCTTCTCCAACACCACAGTTCAAAAGCATCAATTATTTGGCGCTCAGCTTTCTTCACAGTCCAACTCTCACATCCATACATGACCACTGGAAAAACCATAGCCTTGACTAGACGGACCTTTGTTGGCAAAGTAATGTCTCTGCTTTTGGATATGCTATCTATATTGGTCATAACTTTCCTTCCAAGGAGTAAGTGTCTTTTAATTTCATGGCTGCAGTCACCATCTGCAGTGATTTTGGAGCCCAAAAAAATAAAGTCTGACACTGTTTCCACTGTTTCCCCATCTGTTTCCCATGGAGT
>NW_011494826.1:7047473-7052116 GCF_000754665.1 Bison bison bison | reverse complement strand
TTTCGGTTTCTGAATGTTGAGCTTTAAGCCAACCTTTTCACTCTCCTCTTTCACTTTCATCAAGAGGCTTTTTAGTTCCTCTTGACTTTCTGCCATAAGGGTGGTGTCATCTGCATATCTGAGGTTATTGATATTTCTCCCGGCAATCTTGATTCCAGTTTGTGCTTCTTCCAGCCCAGCATTTCTCATGATGTACTCTGCATATAAGTTGAATAAGCAGGGTGACAATATACAGCCTTGACGTACTCCTTTTCCTATTTGGAACCAGTCTGTTGTTCCATGTCCAGTTCTAGCTGTTGCTTCCTGACCTCCATATAGGTTTCTCTAGAGGCAGGTCAGGTGGTCTGGTATTCCCATCTCTTTCAGAATTTTCCAGTTTATTGTGATCCTCACAGTCAAAGGCTTTGTCATAGTCAATAAAGCAGAAATAGATGTTTTTCTGGAACTCTCTTGCTTTTTCCATGATCCAGCAGATGTTGGCAATTTGATCTCTGTTTCCTCTGCCTTTTCAAAAACAGCTCGAACATCTGGAAGTTCACTGTTCACGTATTGCTAAAGCCTGGCTTGGAGAATTTTGAGCATTCCTTTACTAGCGTGTGAGATGAGTGTGATTGTGCGGTAGTTTGAGCATTCTTTGGCATTGCCTTTCTTTGGGATTGGAATAAAAACTGACCTTTTCCAGTCCTGTGGCCACTGCTGAGTTTTCCAAATTTGCTGGCCTATTGAGTGCAGCACTTTCACAGCATCATCTTTCAGGATTTGAAGTAGCTCAACTGGAATTCCATCACCTCCACTAGCTTTGTTCGTAGTGATGCTTTCTAAGGCCCACTTGACTTCACATTCCAGGATGTCTGGCTCTAGGTGTGTGATCACACCATCGTGATTATCTGGGTCGTGAAGATCTTTTTTGTATAGTTCTTCTGTGTATTCTTGCCACCTCTTCTTAGTATCTTCTGCTTCTGTTAGGTCCATACCATTTCTATCCTTTATCAAGCCCATCTTTGCATGAAATGTTTCCTTGGTATCTCTAATTTTCTTGAAGAGATCTCTAGTCTTTCCCGTTCTGTTGTTTTTCTCTATTTCTTTGCATTGATCGCTTTATTTCTAGTTTTTCTTGCATTCAGTTTTTAGATACGACCTTAGTTTATTATTTCTTACTAGCATTATTACAACATTCTTTTTTATTTTTAGAGAAGGTAATTTATTTTTTACTTTTTAAGTTGATTGATTACTTTACAGTATTGGTTTGATTTCTGTCATACATCAACATGAATTGACCATAGATGTACATATGTCCCCTCCCTCTTGAGTCTTCCTCCCATCTCCCATCCATTCCCTCCCCTCTAGGCTGTTACAGAGCCCCAGTTATAGCATTCTTAAGAGGTCTCTTTTCCAGTCTAATGTATAATTAGCACAAGATTTTTATTTGTAAAATACTGCTTTGATCACGTTAGTAGTTTGCTGAAAAATGAACAGTTCTTTACTGTTATCAGAATTCCAGTAGTATTTTCTGTGGAAATGCTACTAATAATGAAAAGTGAATGAATCTCTTTTCAGGTTCTTAACCCATCCACTACTTTGATGCTTTAATTTGGCTCAGTCCTCCATCTTCCCAGCCCCCAGCCTTTTGAAATATTCTTTTCCATTAACCAGATTATTAAAGAACTGATTTTTCCTGACCTCATGTAATCTTTCCCCCTCTTAATTGTGACTTACATTCATTTGAAAAGTAGTTGGATAGTTGTGGCAATATCTTTTATTGAAGGTTAAGGGTTTTGAATTGATTATTTCTTTTTTTGAACTTGATTGCTTACAGAGGTCAAGATATGGTTTATATATGATAAGTTTTCTGAGAATTAGCAACATATACTTTTTTTTCCTCTTAATTGAATAGGTTTACTAAAAATTATTAAGAGTTTTTCACATACTAAAGTGAGGATGTGAGAATATAAGTTTCAGTGTTTTTTGTCTTTTGATTCTATAATTCTGAAATAAAAAACTAGAAGCCAGATATTTTAGCAGGTAGACTTTTATATAGTGAATTTGCCATCTATTTGGATATGGCTCAATTTGTAACTTAATGTAAATGTTTCAAACATATGTTCAGTCTTTAAACTTTTGATTACTAAAACCTTTTATTAAAATATTGCTAACTTAATTGACGTATTCTAGATCAGTACAGTTTCAGTTCTGTATGAGTCTTGTGTAGAAAAGATTTCTAAAAATATCTTTCAGTTCTAAAACAGCGTCTTAGGTATTTATTTTGCATATGATAGCAGCCAGCCTCTACTTGCTTTCTTGAATGCTGTGATAACTTATATTTACTTTGTATTTGTCACTATCAAAATGTATCCTTTAAATTTGCTTATATTTATTTGAGAAGAATATCTAGACTTTATGCTATTGATGCTTTTTTACTTTTCATCATGATAAATTTTCTTTGAGGTTAGCTCTGGCAGTTATTGTTTTCTAAATCTTACGTGTGTAAAATAATTTTAGTTCCAACAAGTTCGTGAGCAGATGGAGGCAGAGATAGCTCACTTGAAGCAGGAAAATGGCATACTGAGAGATGCTGTCAGCAACACTACAAACCAACTAGAAAGCAAGTATGTTCCCAAATGCTTTACTTTGAATAAAATGACAGTATTTTCATTGAATGGTAGAGTGTTTTCTTCAGTCACCAAAATGTGTTTGATAGTAATTGGTTAGACTTTTGCTTTTTACACGTGTTTTTAAAATGAATAAATTTTCAAAACCTGTCCTCCTGCTTTTGAAGAAGCTCTTCAGGTAAACTGCATGGTAAATACTAGTGCCACCAGTGCAGTAGCTTACAAATTTAAGAGGCTGAATTAGCAAGTTTTAGACCTATTTCCTGTAACAGCAGTTCTCAACCTTCATTATTCTGAAGAGTATCTGGCATGTTAGCTACAAATCATATTCTTGAGTCTTATCCTTGTAAGTGTATGATTTAGTGGCTCTGAGGTAGAGTCCTGGAATCTGCATGTTAAGACACATTCCTTGTGATAGTGATTTAGTTGGTCTGAGCCATACTTGAGCATGCAAGCATGCACAGTGCCATACTTTGAGAAACAGTCCTGGAGAAGACTAGCAGCATGCTTACATAGAATAACTATTCTGATTGGTTGATTCAGAGCACTGATTTGAGAGTGATTCCTGCTCATGGTGTGTGGTTACCCATTTTTCTTGATTACTTTATGGTAACTTAACTGTTTATATTATTGTCATCAGAATGATTCAGAGATTACATTCAACCAAATTCTTTATTAGTATACACTTGGAGCATTTGTTGTCCTTTACCTATAAGTGGAATCACTAACTCAGCAAAACTCACATGTTTTCTTTAGTAATTTACATGTGTTTGTAATAATGGAAGGTTCCTAATCCAGTTAACTGTTTTCAGGCAGTCTGCTGAACTAAACAAACTGCGCCAGGATTATGCTAGGTTGGTAAGTGAGCTGACTGAGAAAACAGGAAAGCTACAGCAAGAGGAAGTCCAAAAGAAGAATGCTGAGCAAGCAGTTACTCAGTTGAAGGTGAAACATTACCTTTATTTATCATTTCATAAATAATGTGGCTTTTCAATCCAATGACCTGGAAGTGTATATAGCTTTTGAGAAATGTAGTTTGAGGCTTAATGGGCCTGTATAGAAACATTTACACTAATGAAAGAATTGAATACAGGCTTGAGTTTGAAGTTAAAGACTATTTGAAGATATGAAAATTGATATTAGCTGAGTGACAGGCATAAACAGAATTTTACCTTATGTGTGGAGGTGAGGGTCTGCATGTATAAGACAAAAATCAAATTTTTGATAGGTAGTTAAAATCACCTTCAGCATCACTTATCAATAACTTGGATCTCTAAGTAAGGTTAGTAGAGCCTATTTTTATTTCAGCATTGGAATAGATGATTTTCTATTGCGTGAGCATGAGGCCAAGTAATACTCCAGTTGCTTTCACTTGAGCCACAGTAGAAAAAAAAAATCACACAGTTTCTTTAGACACCAGAGTGGCACTTGGTGCCATTAGATGCTTATACTGAGAAGACATGCATGGGGTTGCTTAGGCTGACTGAGAGAGAGGAGTGGACTTATTTTTCTTGCACATTTTAGCCTGTGCATATTGAGTAGAGTGATGAGTAGAATTGTCTGTTCCTCCTTGTACGGAGGAGAGGATTTGTTGAACAGTTCAGTTTCTGTAAGTTAAATGTATTGGATAGATTCCTACATAAGTCATCAATATAGATGGTATACCTTAATACCAATTCCAGAGTTCAGTTCAGTTCAGTCGCCCAGTCGTGTCCGACTCTTTGTGACCCCATGAATCGCAGCATGCCAGGCCTCCCTGTCCATCACCAACTCCTGGAGTTCACTCAAACTCACGCCCATCGAGTCGGTGATGCCTTTCAGCCATCTCATCCTCTGTCGTCCCCTTCTCCTCCTGCCCCCAATCCCTCCCAGCATCAGAGTCTTTTCCAGTGAGTCAACTCTTCACATCCCAAGGACGGAGGAGCCTGGTAGGCTGCCATCTACGGGGTCACACACAGTCGGACACGACTGAAGCGACTTAGCAGCAGCAGCAGCAGCAGCAAGTCTTTGCATGAGGTGGCCAAAGTATTGGAG
>NW_011494826.1:6960469-7047373 GCF_000754665.1 Bison bison bison | reverse complement strand
AAAGTATTGGAGTTTCGGCTTTAGCATCATTCCTTCCAAAGAACACCCAGGACTGATCTCCTTTAGAATGGACTGGTTGGATCTCCTTGCAGTCCAATGGACTCTCAGGAGTCTTCTCCAGGGCAGTAGAGGTTAAAAGGGCTCTGAGGATAATTGAATGTAGAAAGTAGCGTACTTTTTGTTTTCTTGAAGTTTTCATGGGTCCCTATGGGAGAGTGATATTGTTGTCCTAACTTTTATTAAATATTTGTCTTGCTAATATATTTGCTGATGACATTCTTAAATATGATGTTTGTGCTCTATGGATATGGATAAGTAGATTAATGACATTAAATATTGTAGTCTGTTGTGCTATACCTCAAAATAAGAATTTTAGGAACCTACTAAAATTTAGCAATAAAGATATCATCCTGTCTTTTGAAAAGCCTATCACCTGAAGGAAGATTATTGGAAAGCTCATCATAGCTAAGTGGGTCAGATATATACATAGCAGCAGCTATATTGATCCACCAGCACAAATAAGGAGTTTCTGAAATCTCTAATCTGTAAATCCTGTATATTGGCAGGTAGAATGGCTGTGACTGATAATATCTGTGCATATTATCAGGCTGAGCACATCTGCCTATGTTATTAAAATATGGGAGACTAGTGACTAGTTGTTGGAAGAAGCAGTTTTATGGCACAACAGTAAAGATAGAAGATGCTTTTTTTCTGTAAATTGAAATCCTGTGTTTGTTCTGACTTATCCTTTCCCCAGGTTCAACTTCAAGAAGCTGAGAGGAGATGGGAAGAAGTCCAGAGCTATATCAGGAAGAGGACAGCAGAGCATGAAGCAGCTCAGCAAGGTAAGGGGAAGAAATATTCATATAAAGTTACTATGTAATTCTGGGTAAAATTTCTGCCCTTCTCCATATGTGAAGAAAGTATAAATTGGCATTTTGGTTATAGCTCAATAAAAATAGCTTTTACACTTTGAATACTTTTATTTCTTTAGCATTTCTTAGGGTTTTAAAAATAAGTCTCTACTGGTTTTGTCTGAGGTATTAAGTTGCAGATAAAATTATAGTCCATAAACAGGGTAGTAGGAATCTATGTGTGTTCCATTTCTGTGGTTATTCTCTCTCATTCCATGATCAGTTCTTTATTTAATTTTTTTTTTTCTAAGAAGGACTCATTCCTGTATTGTGAAGAGAAAAATGGTGAGAGCATTACCATTCCAAGTAGTTGACTGAAAACTATCTACGTAATGCTGGCTTTCACTATTCTTAATTTGATGAATTCATTTAGGAGATAATGGAGCTTGTAATAGTGTGTTTTATCTGTGTCCCCCTTCTTCCCATGAAAGTGGTGGTGAGCCTATAGTAAAATACAGTTCCAAACACAAGAGTAGATCATACAGAGTTTTGGCTCTGTGTTAGACCTTTGGTTTCCTCTGATATTTTTTACCCCTAGGCATTTCCCTTTGGTTCAGTATTTAGATATGTCTAAGATATTTGAAGGCTTTTAAAAAATATATATGAAGTTTGTTGTTATGTTAAGCTATATTAGCTTATTTTTAATTAGTATGTTATATTTCATCAACAAAGCATTAGATTTTAACATTAGTATGACTGTGTAACTCAATGTTGAGTCAAGATAAATAAAAGTACAGTTCTTGAGCAACGTTTTTAATTTCCTGAAGTTAATTATTGCTATATATATATATATATATATATGATGATTTGTTTATTTTGCTGCCTGGGGTCTTGGTTGTGCAGCGGGACCTTCCTTGCATCATGTGGGCTCTTTCTGTTGCGATACACACGCTAGTTGTGGTGTGCAGGCTTTGGTAGTTGTGCTGCTCTGTGGTATGCTGTGTGGGATCTTAGTTCCCCACCAGGGATTGACCTTGCATCCCCTGCATTGCAAGGTGGATTCTTAACCCCTGGACCACTAGGGAAGTTCCTCCTTTATATTTTTAACTTGCTTTATATTTTTAATTTGCTTGATCTTTGTTTTATTGTTTCAAATTTTACCTAGGGTTAAACTCCTTAACCTCTCTGCTTCCCCCAGCCTCTCAGCATGTTAGATACTGGTGAAGCTCTCAGTTTTTCCTGAGGCTATGCCTTTGGAGTCCTCATTCTTTCTGCTCCAGTACTTGTTGCTTTCTAGGTTGACGCTGAGCTGTCTTCTGAGACTTCCTTTAGTCTGTTTACTCTGTTTTCGGGATCCTATGTCATTGCCATCTTTTAGCTTTCCTCCCTCATTTAATAGTATATCTTTTAGTTGCTCTATAAGAATATACCTCAAGGTACATTTCTTGAGGCTTTGAGTATCTGAAAATGTTTTTAGTCTTTCTACTTTAATGCTTAATGGGTAGTTTGGATGTGGAGTTCTAGGTTGGAAATAGTTTTCCCCAGAGAATTTTGAAGGTATTAATTTGGTGTTTTAACTTCTCCTAATATGGTAAAAAATATGCTCTCCTGATTCTAATCCTGGATGTTACCATTACATGTTTAATTTTCAAGAGTTCTTTCTTGAGTTGTGTTCCATTCTATTATTAGTGTCTTGTTAAAGAAGTGACATTATCTTAACTTTTCTTAAAACCATGTAACACACTCATATATACATTGTTTTTCTCTCTGTTTGCCTCTCTGTCCTTGGTGGTAGTGTGGTATGTTTTTATTTGTTTGTTTTTTCCTCCCGTTTCAGAATTATTTGTCTTATAGAATAGGGGAGGCAACTCTCATGAGTTTCTGTTTTCTTGAGCTTTTACTTTACCCTTCCTCATCTTTGCCAAGTCAGTGATCATCTCTCCATTTGTTTTATCTTAGTTTCTTGTCATTTGGAGTTCTATTTATTTTCTAATTGCATCAAAGACTGTTTTTGTTTCTCATTTTCTTGTTTTGGGATTATTGCTAAGAATAGAAGTAGGCAGAAAAGTGTTAATTATTTCATCTTACACCAGGACATTTGTCAGCTTTTAGCATCTTTGTCTGTTCTCCAGGTATGAGAGTACGAGGAATTGACAAGAAATTCACTGAATAACTTACTAAAACATTTTTGGGGAAATTAAGAATGTTTTCAAGAAATGATATACAGTTTTAAACATTCATGTACTGTTCAGATAACACATTTATTAATTATGTATTTTGTGTCAAGCCTTGGGCACAGCTCTGGATATAGAGAAAAGGCAATCTCTGATCTCAAAAAGCTCACTCTTTGGGAGAAGAGGTGAATTAGTACAGTGTGGCAGGTGCTGTGAAAAAAGGTAAGCATAGGCTGCTCAGGGGAGCCATATATAGGTGGGAAAGCACAGGAGAGATTCAAAAGGGGAATATTCCAAGGGAGGTAAGCCTGCTCTCAAGATGAGTAGCAGTAACCAGGCAAAGGAAGAAACCTTTGTAAAATGCAGTGTTTTGTTAGATCTACAGAGTAAATTTGTGGCCAAAGAAAATGAAGTACAGAGTCTGCATAGTAAGCTTACAGATACCTTGGTATCAAAACAACAGTTGGAGCAAAGACTAATGCAGTTAATGGAATCAGAGCAAAAAAGGGTGAACAAAGAAGAGTCTCTACAAATGCAAGTTCAGGTATCTAATTTTCCCTCTTTAAAAAATAATAAAGATGGGCAGTGGTTGGATGTGTCTTGTGTAGGAGAGAGAGGATAGCCTCTTTATCCTAATTTTGGAGTGGGGATGAAAAATTTAAATTTAATCTTCGAGCAGTTGTCACAATATGGTCTGAATATGTGCTCAAAGATACCTTTACCCACAGTCTAATGCTTTTTTATTAGATTAGGAACAGTACAATGTATTCTTAATTTCTGCTTTATAAATTAGCTCTGAGAATAGAATGCCTCATCATTGTTATTTAAAATGGTGCCTTTTGGAATCTTAAGTGAAGTCGCTCAGTCCTGTCCCACTCTTTGCTACCCCATGGATTGTAGCCTACCAGGCTCCTGCCTGCATGGGATTCTCCAGGCAAGAGTATTGGAGTGGGTTGCCATTTCCTTCTCCAGGGGATCTTCCCCACCCAGAGATCGAACCCGGGTCTACCACATTCCAGGCAGACACTTTAACCTCTGAGCCACCAGGGAAGCCCTTTGGAATCTTGAGTACCTTTAAAAGATAAACAGATGTATCTGTAACTCATTTTGTTCATATACATTGGCATTTTTAATAGCACACTTCTTCCCTCTCCTTTTTGGTTTTTGAAAGGATATTTTGGAGCAGAATGAGGCGTTGAAAGCTCAAATTCAACAGTTCCATTCCCAGATAGCAGCCCAGGTAATGGTGCTTTCTTATTGCTTGTCATTACTAGTAACTTCCTAGCTGTGTAAATAATTTGAGTGCCTGTGCAGTGCCATGCACTGGATTAGTAGTTGGGTGACTAGTCAGTGAATCACCTGGCTGATCCTGAGTGGTAAGTGCTCTGATAATTATGTTTAGTGCTGTGAGAGAACAGTATGAAAGAAATCCAAATCTGACTAATGGGAAGGTGGGTTAGAGAGTTTTTAACCTTAGGAGAGAAAAAAATGTCCACCATCCTGTCACAAAAAAGGAGGAATTGGCCAAACGGTGTCAAGAATAACCGTTTATATATTAAATGTATTCATTAAATATTCACTAAACCTATTGTTCTTTGGCATCATTGTTGTGTAACGTGGTAGGTAGGTAGATAGATACAGATACATAGGCTTTAGAATATAAATAGTATAACATTAAGAAGAGAAGAAACTTTTAAATACTTAACTGGTTAGCTTGTTTCCATAATATACATACTGTGAATTTCAGTATTTCAACTTAAAATTCTAAAAATTGTTTGTAGGAAAAATAATAGAACAGAAGTCACTTTTCTGTGTGAAAAGTGGTTCTAACATCAAAAGCTTATTTTTAAGGTTCAGGCAAGTTGAAAATCCCAAAACTGTAAACAGGTTTTTTTTCCTAATTGTTTTCTTTGTAGGAACGATTGTGTAAAATTAATTGAGAAAGAATTACATAGGTGTTTGTGTGTATGTAAATTATTAACTCAAATTGGATTGAGATCTTAAGTTATAGCTGAGAGGTAGTTCTAGAAGATTTATCAGAAATTAAATACTTAGTACCTTTGAAAAGTAGAGATGAACATGGGCTTTATTAAATGACTTGTTAAACTTAATCATAAATGATATCATTTCATTACTAGGAATTTTTATTAAGGAGAAGCTCATAAATGAAAAATAGCCTTTGCTGCTTTTTTTTTTCCCTGTGTACGTGTTGCTTGTCAGTTAAATAGTTTTCAGGCCTGCCAACTTATTTCATTAGAAATGTCTTATGATGCTAATTCCCTAATACTGGAAGCTGTTGATCAAATTTACTTTCAGAATAATAGCTGTTATTTAGTGAACATTCATCATGAGCCAGCTACTTCCTTAACTTTATATACATTTATTTCTTTTAATTTTTAAAGCCCTATTGTGATGATTATTGTACAACTTTTGAACTTTCTCTTAAAGGCTTTCGTGTTGACACTGTTTTTCTTTCTTAGACCTCCGCTTCAGCTCTAGCAGAGGAATTACATAAAGTGTAAGCCTGCCTTCTATATTTCTCTTAAAATTGCTTAGTCATCACTAACTTGTATCTGTTAGATTCTACACTTACGATTGATTTTATGTTCTAACTTGTTCAGAAATTACTCTCAACTAGATTTGGAACAACTTTAGCTCTTCTACCCCTGTGCATTGTGTATTCTGTGTTTTTATGTCTTTGTCATAAAAAGAGTTGGAAGAACTCTTTCCTGCGGGCATTAGCAGTTATGTGGACGAGATCACTGTGATCTGAGATTAGTGGAAGTTAGTTTTTGTATCTAATAAGTAGTTACACCTACTCTCTCTCTAACTATGGAGTGGTTGGATGGCATCATTGACTCAGTGGACCTAAGTTTGAGCAAACTCCAAGAGATAGTGAAGGACAGGGAAGCCTGGCCTGCTGCAGTCCATGGGGTCGCAAAGAGTTGGACATGACTGAGCCATTGAACAACAACAATCTAACTATATGGTGATATGCCAAAAATAAAATTCTTTTTTTGTTATGTATTGTATAATTTTTATAGACATGGATCACGTAAGTTCAGAAGACCTGAAAAATGCTTTTGACATTATACCAGGCTTGTGAGGTTAAATTATTAACTTCTTTGACCTCAAGTTTTAAAATAGGGGTATGTATTTTATGAAGTTGTAGTAATGCATGTGACAGTTAACTACTAACTGAAAGGGTCTATAGAGATTGAAAATACAGTTATATGAAATTTACTCAAGTAAGGTTGATCATACTTGAGGCTTCTAATCCTTTAATTTGTGACTTAACTTCTAAATGTTTATTGACTGTACAAATCTATTTCCTTTTAAAGGATTGCAGAAAAGGATAAGCAGATAAAACAGACTGAAGATTCTTTAGCAAATGAGCATGATCATTTAGCAAGTAAAGAGGAGGAACTTAAGGTACAGTACTTCTTAAAAATGGCTGCAATACTTCATAGGCATTGAATTATCCGGATCTTGTCATCAGTACAAATGTCTGTGAAGCCTGGAAAATACTCCAGAATTCATTTGGAAATTGTCTCTTTTCGAAACTACAAAATCCTCTTTAGCCCTCTAA
The DNA here is from genome assembly GCF_000754665.1 of Bison bison bison. Classification (NCBI taxonomy): domain Eukaryota; kingdom Metazoa; phylum Chordata; class Mammalia; order Artiodactyla; family Bovidae; genus Bison; species Bison bison. The sequence goes on along the minus strand of NW_011494826.1, from coordinate 7,040,756 downwards.
GAGGAGAAGTTCAAAGGCCTTTTCTCACGTGATACTATTCACGATAATTTGGGAAATATGTTAAATAACAGGACTTGATAGTTTTCTTTCTGATAGGAAGTGGTAATTTGAGATTTATACTTTGAGACCTTTGCTTAGGTAGAAAAGAGACATTACACAACTTCAAATCTAATTTTATATTAAATAATTCTAATATTATTTTTCCTTTTGTTCTAGGACATACAGAATATGAATTTCTTATTAAAAGCTGAAGTGCAAAAATTACAGGCCCTGGCAAATGAACAGGTAGATCTTTATTGCTTTTTAAGCATTTACCTTAGAATTACAGTTTGTTTATACTTATTTTCATTGGTATCACAAGCCCTAGTTTTATCCATGTAGATAATAAGTATAATGGTTACCTGTGTTTGGCTGCGTGATATGTTGTTAAAAGCCTCTTCTGTTTGACCATGACCCTCACAACTCACCTGAATGTTTCTGTATTCATGTTGAAATTAATATTTGGTCCAAAGAAATTGATCACTTTTGAGTTATTGGTGAGTGAAGTGAAAGTCACTCAGTCATGTCCAATTCTTTGCAAGCCCATGGCCTATACAGTCCATGGAATTCTCCAGGCCAGAATACTGGAGTGGATATCTTTTCCCTTCTCCAGGGGATTTTCCCAACCCAGGGATCGAAGTCAGGTCTCCTGCATTGCAGGTGGATTCTTTACCAGCTAAGCCACAGAAGGGAAGCCCAGGAATACTGGAGTAGGTATCTTCCCTTCTCCAGTGGATCTTCCCAACCCAGGAATTGAACCAGGTTCTCCTGCATTGCAGGCATATTCTTTACCCACTGAGCTGTCAGGGAATTATTGGAGGACTTGATTATAGCACTCATGTGCTGATTTGTTTTCACCTTCTACCATTTAATCAGAAAAGGATGTAGCTTTTACTAGGATAAAAGTTGATCAGTGAGAAATAAAAAATACTAGACAGCAAAAATTATTACAGTAATGTATGCTATTCATTTTACTATTAATATTTACTGTATATAAAATATAACTTTAATAAGTAAAATTAAGTAAAAGAATAGGTTTGAGTGCTTCCTGAGAAATAATAGAATTCTCATCTCATTCCCAATATAGGCTGCTGCTGCACATGAACTGGAGAAGATGCAGAAAAGGTGATTAAAGTATTGCTGTACTTTAGGCCATTCATACACTTATGTTGAAGTGGAATTGAAGAAAATATTACTGCTAATAACCAATAGTTGTGTACATAATTTATATAAGCTTTCTGAATGTATGAAGTATTTTTTTTTCTTACAGTATTCATGTTAAGGATGATAAAATACGATTGCTTGAAGAGCAGCTACAGTGTGAAATTTCAAACAAAATGGAAGAATTTAAGGTGTGTAATTAAACTTGTCAACTCAGCTTTCTTTGAACAACCTTGTATAATTTTTAGTTGAAATGAATGTAGAAATAACTACTTTTTATATATAATCACTCTGAAAAAGTATTTCTATAGTTTACTTGGGGACTTAATCTATTATTTTGACTTATCTGTTTTTATAATAGACTTGATATTTGTTTTGCCCCAGCCTTTTCTCTACATTTTTAGTTGATAGTTTGAAATGTTTTTATTTGCCTCTGTTGCTGATGTAGTGTTAGTTTCTGTTCATGGCCAGATATCTTGAGTATTATTGTAAAGTATTCTGATTGCATGGGTACATCTCTGCATGCAGTAAGATTTGCTTTTTTTTTTTTTTAGTTTGTGGTTGTTTTTTTTTTTGCTTAATAGTAATCCTGTAAGTACTCTCTTATGAAAGCAGGGTTTCCCAGAATTCATTGGGACAAATTGTCAAACTTTTTGAAATACACATGAAAGGGTTCTAAGCCCAGTGTTAAAACATTTGGGATAAACCACATGACTGAATTAGACTACTTTTTAGATATCATCATACATGTACTTTATACCATTACTGTATTCCTATACCCTGGAAATATATTCATTGAAACCGAAAAATGAAGCCACCATGAGATTTGCATTCTTAGGTCAGTATATAATTCATCTCTCACTTTATAAGTGCTTATAGTAATTATACGGCTTTGATTTTTTAAAAACTTACTCAAATGGTTGCTTTGTTAATTTTTCCTAATAAAGCAGTAAATTGAGATTCTTTCTTTTAGATTCTAAGTGACCAAAACAAAGCATTACAATTAGAAGTTCAGAAGCTACAGACTCTTGTTTCTGAACAGGTACGGCTTTTCATGAATTACAAGTTAGAAATATCCAATGTATAACAAAGTACGGTTCTTCTTAAATAGTAATCAACTAATTCATTTTTAGGAATTTCGTTTAAATGTAGATATGTCTTTTAATTGCATTTCTAGTCATCTTGTGCTAGTCAAGTATCTAAATTGAGGAAAATTAACATTTTTTTCCTTAGAAGAAGCTAATATGAACCTGTTTATAAACACCACCCCCACACCAAAAGAAAAAGTTTAATAGGATGCATAAAAATAATTTCCTTAAATCAGTTTGATACATTTAGCTCTCAGGATAATAATCCTTGGTCTTTGGGAGCTTCAGTTTTTTCCTCTCAAACAGTGTGGATTCTTAAAAAGAGACTGTTTGAAACCTACTTTGTTGTTGTTTAGTTGCGAAGTCGAGACCGATTCTTTTTGTGACCCCCTGGACTGTGTGTAGCCTGTCAGGCTCCTCTGTTCATGGGTTTCCCGGGCAAGAATACTGGAGTGGGCTGCCATTTCCTTCTGCAGGGCATCTTCCTGGCTCAGGATCAAATTCGAGTCTCCTGCATTGGCAGGAGGATTCTTGATTGCTGAGCCACATGGGAAGACCTTGAAACCAGTACCAGCACTTAAAAGCAGTGATGATCAAATTGTTTAATTTTTCTAAGGCCTCTCATTCCAAGTCTTTTACACTGAGATTTTATTTACATTCTAAGCTTGTTAGAATTAAATGGGGGAGTTTATATATAGTTGAGTAGCCTAGTGCTTTGTGTATAGCAGACATCTTAAGCCTTAATTCCTTTCCTTTAGAATATTTATTTTTCCCATCTCATCTCCACCTGCTTCTGCCGTGATACTTCTTTCTGTATTTATAGCAAGCCATCAAAACTGTAGCAGCCTGAATGAGCATGGCTCCATAAACTCGCGCCCCAGGTGATGTCTGTTCTATGGCTGTTCTTAAGAGTTGCATTCATACTCTTCTAAATATAATTCTTCAAATTCTGGTTTTTAAAAGTATTCTAGAAACACGTCATATTATATGACACATTAAAATAGAAGCCTTGCATGTTTCTCTATTACTGTTAAATTTGGACACATTTTATTAGAAGCTGAAATGTAATAATAGCACTTCCTTTAGCAGATGCCTGCTTTCTTTTTAAAATTCACATTTGTATAAGTACAAAAGTAGTATAACATTTTAACACCAAAGTTTGTAAAAAAGACAAAAATTATGCATAATGCTACCACCCTAATATAGTCTGGTATAATAACAATTAAAAAAAAAATTCACATCTATGCAGGTGTTGAATTGGTGTAAGTGGCTGTGCCAAATGCTGTGGAAGTATCTTAGAAGTATTTTGTTAACATCCACTTGCTTGTCGGGAATTAATCCATTATTTCTTATTTTCCTTCCCTACTAAATATGATGTTAAGTGCTTTGCATATGCTTTATTACGTTATGCTGTATCCTTTCCAACTAAAAGTAATGGAAGAGAAAATGTTGAATGAATAATGTTTAGTGCAGGGATGTAACTTCATGCCAATGTAATGCTCAATTGGTATTTCATTTTTATTCTTAAATCTTACTCCTATTTCCTTTTGTTGTGGTATGGCTTTTAACAAATGTAGTATTTCATCAGTTTAAGATTTTTTCCTCCTTCTCAGTTTATCACCCGAAGAGTGGATGTATCTTAGTCTCTGGTTACAGTTTAATTGAAGGCATCTTTGATTTTTAGTGTTATGTAGTGTTATTCTCCCAGTTGTGAAATATAGCATTGGTGACTTGGATTAGATAAAATATGATAGATATTTTTTGGTTGTCTTAATTCTTATTCAGAAAAGCAGAATGTAATTCTTTTTTTGAATTGGTTGTCAGAGATTCTGAAACATCTATTTTAATATGTAAAGTTTTAAACTTTCTAAAATTAATTTTATGGGAGGTAAAATAAATACTTAGAAACTCTTCAGTCTGCCCTGCTGCTGCTAAGTTCCTTCAATCATGTCCAACTCTGTGCGACTCCATAGACGGCAGCCCACCAGGCTCCCCTGTCCCTGGGATTCTCCAGGCAAGAACACTGGTGCGGGTTGCCATTTCCTTCTCCACTGCATGAAAGTGAAAAGTGAAAGTGAAGTTGCTCAGTCGTGTCTGACTCTTAGCGACCCCATGGACTGCAGCCTACCAGGCTCCTCCGACCATGAGATTTTCCAGGCAAGAGTACTGGAGTGGGGTGCCATTGCCTTCTCCGCTTCAATCTGCCCTAGAATTCCAGTATTAAAGGTGCTGGTGATTCTTACTTAGGTTTCAACAGAGTACCTGGATCTTTTCTTTTTAGTTTTATTCTGTGTTTAAAATGATACTCTTCATCAGTAGATAAGAGTAAAACCATTAGCCTTAATTTTTTTTCCCTTAAGATAACCTGATACCCTAAGAACTGCCATTCTAACATCTTACATAAAATTCCTTATCATATGTGTGGAGTTAATATTTTTTAAAATCCCAGTTTCTTTTTTTTTGGGGGGGGTTTGAATTGTATTTTATTAAAATACTTTTTATTGAAGTATAGCTGATTTAGACTTAAGTTTCTGGTGTACATAAAAGTGATTCAGTTATACATATATATATTCTTTACATTTTTTCATTGTAGTTTATTACATGATATTGGATATAGTTCCCTGTGCTATACAATAGGATCTTGTTTATCTAATTTTCTTATTGGGTCAGGCTTCCATCTATAAAGCTTCTGTGTATTTTTAGATATTCTGTTAAGTAACACTGAGCATGAGATGGGTTTTTTTTTTTTGAGTGAAGATGAGTTTTATGAAGAACAGTCCAAAGAAGAGAATTCCATAGCCACATTTTAAAATTTATCTAAAAGAACTGTTTGATAACAAGGGAAACTCATTTTTTAAGATTTGCTCTTTGACTAATTTTTAGAATTTTTTCTCTTGTTCTGAAACCTCTTTAAATTAAAAAAAAAGAATAGTCTAGAAAGCATATGTAATGCTCAAAATCCTCCAAGCTAGGCTTTAACAGTACATGAACCGAGAACTTCCAGATGTTTAAGCTGGATTTAGAAAAGGCAGAGGAACCAGAAATCAAATTGCTGGGATCTGTTGGATCATAGAAAAAACAAGAGAATTCCATAAGAACATCTAATTTTGCTTCATTGACTATGCCAAAGCCTTTGACTGTGTGGATCACAACAAACTGTGGAAAATTCTTCAAGAGATAAGAATACCAGACCACCTTACCTGCTTCCTGTGAAACCTGTATTCAGGTCAAGAAGCAACAGTTAGAACCAGATATGGAACAACGGACTGGTTCAAAATTGGGAAAGGAGTACATCAAGGATGTATATTGTCACCCTGCTTATTTAACGTATTTGCAGAGTGTAAACCATGCGAAATGCCGGGCTGGATGAAGCACAAGCTGGAATCAAGATTGCTGAGAGAAATATCAATAACCTCAGATAATGCAGATGATACCACCTTATGGCAGAAAGCGAAGAAGAACTAAAAACCCTCTTGATGAAGGTGAAAGAGAAGATTGAAAAAGCTGGCTTAAAACTCAGCATTCAAAAAAGTAAGATCATGGCATCTGGTTCCATCACTTCATCGCAAATAGATGGGGAAACAATGGAAACAGTAAGAGATTTGATTTCTTGGGCTCTAAAATCACTGCAGATGGTGACTGCAGCCATGAAATTAAAAGATGCTTTCTCCTTGGAAGAAAAGCAATGACAAACATACACAGAGTATTAAAAAGCAGAGACATTACTTTGCTGACAAAGGTTCGTATAGTCAAAGCTACAGTTTTTCCAGGAGTCATGTATGAATGTGAGAGTTGGACCATAAAGAAAGCTGAGCACCGAAGAATTGATGCTTTTGAACTATAGTTTTGGAGAAGACTCCTGAGAGTCCCTTGGACTGCAAGGAGATCCAACTAGTCTATTCTGAAGATCAGCCCTGGGATTTCTTTGGAGGGAATGACGCTGAAGCTGAAACTCCAATACTTTGGCCACCTCATGCGAAGGGTTGACTCATTGGAAAAGACCCTGATGCTGGGAAAGATTGAAGGCAGGAGGAGAGTGGGACGGCAGAGGATGAGATGGTTGGATGGCAACAGCGCTTGATGGACATGAATTTGAGCAAGCTCTGGGAGATGGTGAAGGACAGGGAAGCCTAGTGTGCTGCAGTCCATGGGGTTGCTTAAGAGTTGGACACGACTGAGCAGCTGAATAATAAAAAAGCATATGACTGTGATGTTGTATTTTTGGTTGTTATTATGACTTCTGTCTTATCTTGGCAGACCAGAGAGCCAGCCGTTTGGTTTTTCCCTCTGGTCATTTTTATTGTCAGTGCTAGTAAAAGAAGAGATAAAAGATTAGCGTAATTTAATTTTTTTCATTTCCACACTTCTTTAACCCCTTCCTACCCAGCAGTCAGAATTCCAAGTGACAGTTGAGAGATGAGCAGTTTAGTTATAAAAAAATTTCAGTCCCTTTGCCCCATGGATTTTTATCCTGGAGGAAAAGGTTGAGCTTATTGAAGCAGAAACCAACAATGGTACCAAGTTGTTGTTTCTTTAGGTGTAGGAAGCAGAAAGATAACAAATACCAGGTAAGGTAACCTGCATATAAACTAAAGAAGAAAAGACTTATGGACGGTAGCCTACCAGGCTCCTCTGTCCATGGGATTTTCGAGGCAATAGTACTGGAGTGGATTGCCATTTCCTTCTCCAGGGGATCTTCCTGACCCAGGGATCGAACCCAGGTTTCCTGCATTGTAGACAGACGCTTTACCATCTGAGCCACCAGGGAAGTCCCCCAATCTTGTGAATAGAGCACACAAATAAATCAGTCACTAAGATCTCATTTATTCAGAATAAAACAAAACTTTTTTTGGGTGGGGAATATCCTGAGCTGTCTTTTTTTTTTTTGAGCATCATGAGCATCATGGAAAAGACCCTGATGCTGGGAAAGATTGAAGGCAGGTGGAGAATGGGATTACAGAGGATGAGATGGTTGGAACAAAGGAACAGGATGACTTTTTATTTTTATTCTAATACTTTTGTCAGATTCAGTGGAGCTTGGTGGGCTACAGTCCATGGTGTCACAAAGACTCAGACATGTGTGAGCAACTCACACACACACATACAACAAGATTATTAAGTAAAGATGGTAGAAGTAGAATATTTTTTTCTCTTTTGCCCTGCAGCCTTGTTGTATTTTATTGAAGAAAATTTCATTACTGTATAAGATGTAATTTAGAAGATCATCCAGGGAGGAGGAAATTGGGTTGGATTAGATTAATAATATATAAAGTTAAAATACTGGATTGATACTGAATTGGGTCAATTTAATACAATTGAATATTCATTGAGCAATTGACGAAGAGTACTTAAACTGTAACCTTGTTAAAGGATATCCAGTCCAGTAAATTTTTACTGAGAGTATGCTAGGTACTGTGCTACAATGCTAAGGCTATAGAGATGAATAAGGCTTGATTCCTGCCTTTGAGAATATGGGTGGAGATAGATGTATACATAGAAAATTGTGATGAATGAAATTCTTCTTTTTTTCCAAAAATTCTTAAAATGTGGATAGGTTTAGATGAAGAGAGAATTCTATCTGAAGGAGAATAAGGATGAAGAGGCACCACAGAGAGGGGACAATTAAACCTGATTTTGAAAAAAGCCAAGAATTTGCTGAGTAGCTAAGGGGAAATCCAGGCTAAGGGAGTACAGTATTAAAAGTCATGGCAGTGTGTGGAAAACTGGCATATTCAGGGCATATTGTGGAGGTGTAAGAAGAGACAAGCTTGCTAGGGCCTAATCATGAAAGCTGTGTAAGGACCATGAGCTTGATCTATTATGTGGCTGTGCTGCTGAAGGATGTTGAAAGAATGAATAAGCATTTTGTCTGGTATGTTAGATGAATCATAATGGTATCCATGAGGTGTTTGAATTTATGTGGTAGTGAAGTATGCAGTACTAAAAGTGTAATACAACTAATTGATTAAGCTTCATATAACTAAGACTTAATAGTATCTTTTTTAAATTGAGTTACAATTGACATTAATTTCAGGTGTATAACATAATAATTTGATATTTGTATTACTGTTAAATGATCACAATAAGTCTAGTTAACATCTGCCATCATGCATGGTCGCAAATTTTATATTGTTTTTATGTGAGATGGGATTCATGAAAAATAAAGATGGACAAAAGTCATCTTGATGAAAGGTTTATAAACTTATTGCATGATTTATTTTTCAGTTTATAATCATGATTTAATATATTTTTGACACCTCTTTCCTTTCTAGTGGTAGGAAAGTTTTTTTTCCCATTGAGAAGTTCTCCTGTACCCCTCACAATATAATCCTTGTGAACTAGAGGCAGGGTATTATGATATTTGAGATGTGTAAAGCTGGAAACTTAACCTAAGGTATTGAATAAAACATAGTTAATTTTTAGAAATATTTAATAAATGAAATCTTAGGACTAGGATTTGGTAATGGAAAAATTAATAGTATTTGTGAAAAATGGTTGTAATAATGGTTTTAGTAAAATGGGAAAAAATTACAAACCTAGTAGTATTAGGAGAAAGCAGGTAGGGAACAGAAGGGGTAGAAGAGAATGTTGAAGGGAAAAAGACCCTGAACCTGTTTTGTCAGGTTACTTAGCTGCCTGAAGGCCTAGGACTTCGAAGGGGGTGCCCCACTTCTGGACACATAGTAAATTATAACATTGAGGAATTTGTGTGTATAGGGGGAATACTAGAAGATGGGTCAAAGATGGGGACCAGCTCACATGTCATGTTTTAACGTAACAAGGAGACTATGTGCTTGTGTTTCTTCTGCACTTGATAGTCAGTTTTAAAACATTCTCGGTGGTGGTTATGTGAAATCTGCATGTTAAAAATTCATTGAATTGAACATAGGTTTTGTACACTTGCCTTATACCTTAGGTGAAAAACAAAAATGAAAAAGAGCAAAGCCTCTTTCTTGGCCTACAAGGCCTTAGAGCCTTGGAATTTTAGATTTGAAGAATTAATGTAAAGGAGAAGCAAATTCTCTTCTTATCCTTAAGATTTTCTTTTATGGTAATTAAAAACTTACTCACAAGGGTAAGTTTGGGCATTTCCAGCCCATTTTATACTTCATCTTTGTCTTTTGTGTAGCCTTGTCTCTTGTGTTTTCTGAATGAAAAAATTCTTTAACTATTAGCAGTCTTTACGGATCATCTTCCTAAATTTTGGATCTATTTAATACTAAACAATTTTCATAGAGTTCTATTTATAAAGTAGTTTTATTTCATGCAAACTTGGTAAAAGTATCTTTTTTTTTTTTTGGTGATTTTGTTTTAGCCTAATAAAGATGTTTTGGAACAAATGGAAAGATGGTAAGAGATTAAAATTATTTTTAATATTTTAATGACTCATTTCTACCAAGTCTGAGATAACAGAATGATTAACTATATTACTGTAAATTCTTAAAATTTTCTTTGTACTTCATAAAGGGAAGAGAGTGATGTACTGTTGATTGCTTTGGCATTCCATTAGGTTTGTGAGAGTCATGTATGACCATGATTTACTTGTTTAGGCTAGCGTGTAAGCATGCATTACTTGAATACATTTTACTTATTGGTAAAGAGGAAGAACCCTTGGACCAGGATTGAAGATCATCAGAAACCTTTGTAGAATTGAAAGTTTATAAAGAACGATGGGCATAAGAGTTAATCCATGTCAAATATTTATTTAGAAATCATGTCATTTTCCTTGAAATAGAGTTCATACATGTGTTTTAAATTTATTATTTCAGCATTCAAGAGAAAGATGAGAAGTTGAAGACTGTAGAAGAATTACTCGAAACTGGACTTATTCAGGTGGCCACGAAAGAGGAAGAGCTGAATGTAAAGCATATTGTATATTTGTTTTACCTGTGATTATTCAGTAACATGAAGAGTTTTTGCTGTAACGTGTAATATTTTTCCCATAGCTTTTAGTTACCCACGTTTAATGAATTTATATGATGTTCTTTTTTCATTAAATTTAAGATTTTATTATCAATAGAAAAAAGTGTGGTTGACTGTAGCATTTACTGCCTTAATGAAGTAGATACTGTTGTTATGGTTTCTAGTGCTTTCCCACCTCCACCCATGCCTGAATTATAACCAAACAGTAACTAGTTATAATAGTAACCAGTAGAGTTGATAAGTTCTTGAAATAGTGTTAGAGACCAGAGAAATGAGAGAATGAAGTTCTATTTTACGGTTATCATTAGCCTTGCCTGAGTGTGTGCTAGGTTGCTTCAGTCGTGTCCAACTCTTTGCGACCCCATGGACTGTAGCCCACCAGGCTCTTCTGTCCTTGGGATTCTCCAGGCAAGAATACTGGAGTGGGTTGCCATGTCCTCCTCCAGGGGATCTTCCTGACCCAGGGATCGAACCCGCATCTCTTATGTCTCCTGCATTGGCAGGTGGGTTCTTTACCTCTAGCACCACTTGGGATGCCCCATCGTTAGCCTTAAGTAACTTAATTTGAATACGATTGCTGGAAGAAATAGGGTAAACAGTGTATTTGATTTTAAGGCGAGAAGTGACTTGACAAGTGGTATACTTTGTGGTTTTCAGGTTGTGGAAACATAAGTAAAAATACTTGAGAGGATAATAAAATTAAAACTCTATTTGGCTGGCTCTGGAAGTTACAGAATTGTAGATATGTAGAGCAACTGAGATTTCTGGGCCTTCAGAAAGGAAAAGCAGCAGCTAGAGAGAAGTGAGAAGCTACTGTATTTTGAAGGTAGTTGTTTTTTCAGAAAATTAAAGTATGTTGTACTTATGTATCTTTGAAAAAGGCAATAAGAACAGAAAATTCATCTTTGGCAAAAGAAGTTCAAGATTTAAAGGCCAAGCAAAATGATCAGGTAATATATTAAATAGACCCTATAACCGTTCTCTTTTAAACAGTGGGCGTACCTGTTACCAAATACAGTAGCAAGTCTTGTTTGTTCCTCCTTTCCCCAACATGGCATTTGCCATTTGTAGTTTTAATCTGTGATTGATTGGTGACTTGATTTTGAGTAATACGAGCTGCAGTTTAGTAAACGCTGACTTTATGGCAAACACTGGATAGAGTACTCTAGATAGCATGTCCTTGCTCGTTACTGTAATGATAGATGGTTTTGAATATACATATGTAAAGTAAAAATTCTAAATAATAGTAAAAGAGGTTACCTATCTTCTCCTTATATGGTTAGGATCATTGAGTTAATAATTTTAATATTTGTACATTGGTTTTTCTTTTGACCTACACTTACCATAAGTAGCTTTAAAGCTCCTTACTTTCAAAGTGCTTTTCATAATTCTGACATTTAAAAAAATCTGGAAAGAATTAATTTCCAGGTTTATTTTTCCCAGATTTTGGTATAGTAGAAAATTTAATTTAAAAAATAACATACTTTTCTATTTATGGCCCATTTATATTTTGAGCATATTACTAAGTAGGATACCCTCCTATTTCTAGGTTTCCTTTGCATCTCTAGTTGAAGAACTTAAGAAAGTGTAAGTAATGACATTATTAAGCTGGTCTTTTTCTTTTGCTCCATTTTCTTCGTGCTCATAAGTCTTACTTTATTGTGCAGTTGAGGTGGCTAGGATTTTTTCATTGTTGGAATAAGGCAACTTAGCTGTGCTTTCCCAGTGCAATTTGTGATTGTTAAAAATCCGTTTCCATGGTGGACTCCCATTTATTAACTTAGAGTATCGAATTGTTAATTTTGTTTATGCAGTAAGAACTATTAATGAACAGGTTATATTGAATAGAGGTCAGTTCTTTCTGTGTGTTGTTTTCTTGGAAGTGTCTGTGAGGTTTAATGCTATAATTGTATATAAGTTCTGCTATAGCTTTCAAAGCTCTCTAGAAGCCTTTATTGTTGAGAGGAACTCAGTTCTCCCCAGTGTTCTTTGGAATACAAATCTTACATTGCCTGTGCTCTTTTGAAGCGTGTCACCAGTGTCTCCTTGCGTGTATAGGCTTCAACCGTCTAGTAGTTACTGCTTAGTTCTTGTTTAGGAAGAACTCTTAAGTGTTTTTTCCTGGCTGCAAGTTGTTCTTTTACTTAAAAGGGGGAGAATTGATTTGGTGAACTTGTTCATGATTTGGTGCTGTTTTTATATGTTAGTGGTGGGTTTTGATGATTTCTGTCCACGTTTAACACTGCATTTCCTTATCTAAGGATCCATGAAAAAGATGGAAAGATCAAGTCTGTGGAAGAGCTTTTGGAAGCTGAACTGCTCAAAGTTGCTAATAAGGAGAAAACTATTCAGGTATTGAGAGAGATAAAACCTATGTTTTGTTTTTTTGTTTATCAACTTTAGTGAATACCATTTAATTTCATGTGTTTGTCTGTACATTGCATTTTATGTCAATTTCTGTGTTTCCATTGTCCAATCTTGTCTGTTTTGTCATTGTCAAGGATTTGAAACAGGAAATAGAGGCTCTAAAAGAAGAAATAGGAAATATCCAGCTTGAAAAGGCTCAACAGGTAAAAATCCCAGAGCCATAGCATGACAGATTTATTAGTGTATATGTATTTATGAACTATTTGGTTTTTTTCTTGTTACTCAGAAAACAACTTTTTAGTAGTGTGTTGTAAGTATGTTGGGTTTTGTGCTTATTATTTTTGCCTGATTTAAGAAAATGTTCTTAATATTTGAATCAACATACCTTTTAATTGTTTAAGTTCTTTTTCTGGGAAGTTTTCTGTAGTAATGTTTGTTTTAGTTTGCCAACTTAACAAAACACCTTGGTAAACTTTTTTTTTTTAATGCATGTTCCAAAATATTTTTAATATATGTATTACTCAACCTTTGCCTATAGAATAAAGTACAGATTTCATGGAGGTATTTCAAAGGTAGATGTGGTTACTGGAAATAAATGTGTGGTTTTGGTGAATTTAATCTGAAAAGGTGAAATATTGAGATTGCATGGAAGAGATGATTCATACATTGATCCAACAGATTAATTTAGAAATGTTTATTCAGTTCCTCCTACTTATCAAAGTATAATTTGTTGGAGATAATGTGTTGAATGAAATAAGGTATGAGGAAATGATTAAACTCCTAACAGAGATTGAGAATTCAGAAAGTCCCCTCCTGAGGAGCTGATACCTAAGCCAATATCTGAAGGGACTGTGAGAAGACAGTGGGGAATAAAAGATCCTATTGTATTGTGTATGATAAGAGATTAAAGGAGAGTATAAAGAACACTCCAGTATTATTATCTGGAGAATCCCCATGGACAGGGGCCTGGTGGGCTATAGTACATGGGGTCGCAAAGAGTTGGACATGACTGAGAGACTAAGCACACACTTACATAAAGTACTGTTGAGTAGTTGGCCTTGAAGACTGGGAGGGAAAAGTGCTCTGACATTGTAGGGAGGTATGTGGACAGTTAATATTGTAATTTTCACAATTTTAGGTTTTAGAAGTGTCACTTGCCTTAGACTTATCATTCGTAACTATATTCCTTGTCTCTTCTCCCCCTACACCCCTTTTTAAAATTTCTTACTCTTACTGTCATTGGAGTCAGGAGAGGGTGAAATCAAGTCATCTCATTTTGACGTGAATAATTCAACTAGGATCTTTGTGATTTGAAATGTATACATTTTAAGGTTTATCATAAGCGTAGTAAAGTAAACTGAAAGAAAATGAGTTACTTTTTTTCTGCTGCTTTGCATTTCAGTTATCTATCACTTCTCAAGTTCAGGAACTTCAGAACTTGTAAGTATCATCTTCCTCACTTCCCTTTAATATTTCTTTTCCACAAGTTAAATATAAAATTATAATGAAAATCCTAACTCCTTTTTATTTGATTTCAAGTAATATTTTAAAGAACATCACATTATATCTTAAAGGCCTCAAGGTCTTAAATTTTTCATTAGACTTGAACCTACAGGTTTGCTGATGGGAATGGGGATACAGTGGAAGTCTTATTTTTCTGGTTTATAATCTAAATACGACCTTAAACTGATATGTTGCTCTTTGCTCATTTTAATAGCCACTGTGAAACTGGTTATAAATTTCATACCCAAACTAGTTATAATAAGCTAAATTTGCTGGTATTGACTTAAACAGTACGTTAATGGTGGGAATAGAGCTGCTTCTCAGCTTGATGTCTCCAAAATCTTATATGACTTTATACATAAAATATTTATTTTTTAGTTTATTTAATCGATTTGGGTTATGAGTACAATCTGAAATATACTTTTCCAGTCTCCAGTACTTTTACTTTGTTTAGTCTTTAGTCATGTAATATTTTCATTGATAGTTCTTATTAACTTACTGTTAGATTAAAAGGAAAGGAGGAACAGATGAATAACATGAAGACTGTTTTAGAAGAGAAGGAGAAAGACCTACACAATAGAGGGAGACGGTTACAGGTGAGAAGTTAAAAAGAAAAGGTAACATCCTTTTTTATATTTCAATATCAATTTTATTCAGACTTATTCTTTTTTAGGATCTTCAAGAAGAAAATGAATCTTTGAAAACTCATGTTCAGGAATTTGCACAGCATAAGTTTCAAGAGGTATAGTATAAACAGATTGCCAGCATATTTTATAAAAAATGAGTAATCTCTATTTTACTGTACTAGAAAGTAAAGAAGTTAATATATTCTCCTGAGTTTTTTTTTTTTTTTGCCATAAAAATTACTGTGGTATCGTAGTTTTATTGTTGTTGATAAAATAAAATTAACTTTTATTCCTGTCAAATCTATGATTGCCTCATTTGTGAACCTGAGTCTGAAAGCATTTCCTCTCCTTAATTTTTCAGACGGACTCTCATTCTCCTTTTTAAGTGTCTGTTGTTTAAGTGGTGTATTAATCTGTAATCCTTTAACAAATGGATATTAAAAATTAAAGAAAATTCATTCTTTGTTTTATGAATAGCTCGATCTTAAATCTACCACAGATAATTGTTATTGGTGACTGATTCTATAATATGTTGTAGAACCTGATCTTTTTGATGTTAGAATTAAAAATGTGAAATCTGTTTCTTAGGCGTGTTCTGCATCACAGTTTGAAGAACTTCAGATTGTGTAAGTATACTTTTAGCTAGCATTTTAAAGAGGAAATTTTCAATATTTTCTTGAATATCCTTGAATATTATGATGAGTTTCTTCTAAGTCTTTAACTTTCTTGTTAAGTGGGAATTATAATCCAAGGGTAAATAAATCTCTATTTGGTGTAATAAACAGAGCCCTTTCAAGTGCTTTCAGATACCTGGAGACTATCCTTTCCAAACTCTTCAAATGCATTTTCTAAAATAGTCTTTCTATTAATATAGACTGGTTTTAAGTTCTCTGTCTCTCTCTCTTTTTGAATGAAGTATGTAATTATTGTAAAGAGAGGTTAAATTTATTTCAAATTAAAATCATTTTTATTACTTGAAAGATCAACATCTCTGAATTAACCAGAAGATAATCTTAGCCATAATCTTGATGGTGAATGTGGAATCTTGCTATAAAAGTAACTTCCACTTTGGGGAAAGTAGTATCTTTTGTCACATCAGTCATATTGTGCCGAACAGTAAAAATATTCAATCTAATGAGCCAAATAGTAAAAATATTCAATCTAATGAGCATGGGCTTCGCAGGTGGTGCTAGTGGTAAAGAAACCCACCTGCCAAGGCAGGAGACAAGAAGAGATGTGGGTTCGATCTCTGGGTCAGGGAGATCCCCTAGAGGAGGAAACAGGAACCCACCCCAGTATTCTTGCCTGGAGAATCCTATGGACAGAGGAGCCTGGCAAGCTGTAGTCCATAGGGTTGCAAAGAGTTGGACATGATTGAAGTGACTTAGCAGCAGCAGCAGCAGCAGCGTACATGCAATGAGCAAAGGAAGTATTAATCTGTTCATCCTAGAAAATTTTTATCCTATGAAGTCTGTTCTCTTAAATTGGTCTAAGTGGTAAAAACTATGTCTGGACTTAATCCTTTTGGCCTTCTATTAATTACTTTTAAGAGATTTTTGCTTAGATATGATCTTTTCAGTTGTTTAAGAAGTGGCTCTTTGAAGCTGTTGTCTTTAAAGAAGTAAAATATTGAAGATATTTATTAAGTCATTATCTTCATGGAGAAAAGGGGATGTCCCTGTTTATGGCACTAATATTGCTCATTTGTACAACTGTTTATCTTTTGGGCTTGTGTAACTGTCAAGGTGTTTTTGTGTCATTTGCAAATAGAAAGCTGAGAGACATGTTTGAGGCCTGTTGTTAGTGGTATGGTGATGGTGGTTTAGTCGCCAAGTCGTGTCCGACTCTTCAGACCCCATGGACTGTATAGCCTGCCAGGCTCCTCTGTCCACGGGGATTCTCCAGGCAAGAATACTGGAGTGGGTTGCCATTTCCTTCTCCAGGGGATCTTCCCAACCCAGGAATCGAACCCAGATCTTCTGCATTACAGGCAGATTCTTTACCAACTGAGCTACAAGGGAAAGCCCTCTTAGTGGTATATAGATCATTAAAGTATGATTTTAGATTTATTTCTACCTTACATCAAAAAATTAATGCAATATTTGAGGGAGCACTTTTAGGTTTACAGAGAAAATTGAGAGAGCGATACAGAGAATTTCTGTATACCCTCCCCTCTCATTTCTCTTCTTATTTACATCTTATATTAGTGTGGTAATTTGTTACAATTCATGAGTGAAGTCAGTATATTGTTATTAATTGTCCGTAGTATCCATTAGGGTTCAGCTTTGTGTTGTACATTCTGTAGGTTTTGACTAATGTATGATGTATCTATCATTATAGAATAATAAAAGGAAAAGTTTATTGTCCTAAAATTCTTCTATGCTCCTCCAATTCACCTAACTAAATAAAACATCTTTGTAAAAATTCTAGGTTGAAAGAAAAGGAAAATGAAATGAAGAGATTAGAAACTATGCTAAAAGAGAGAGAGAGTGATCTTTCTAGCAAAACAAAGCTGTTACAGGTAAATGTATTTACTTAAAATTATCATGTGAGTTACTGTCTTCACATGTTTGAAAACAATTTTAACTACTAAATAAGAAGATAGAATACAAAATGACATTCCTTCCCACCCAGATCCTGGGTCTCATTCCTCAGATAACTACTGTTACTTGTTCATATATAAGTGCCCATGCGTAAAATGTGTGTGTGTTTAAATACACTGTATTTTTAATCATACACACTTTTGTATTTTGCTTCTCTGCTCAATTAGTAATCTTTCTGAGATATTCCCACATAAGCACATTTTTATCTTAATGTTTAATGATGTTATATTTTTTATATACAATATTTTTTATATACAATAATACAATAATATGATTTTATTATTATTTATACCGCCAGTCTTAGCTTATGAATACCTAGATTATTTAGAGTTCTTTTTCCTGTTAAAACAATTCTATGGTGAGTATCCTTAACACACACACCTTCTGTACTTACAGTGCCATGCTAAGTTGTCTCAGTTGTGTCTGACTCTTTGCTATCCTAGGGACTGTAGCCCACCAGGCTCCTGTGTCCATGGGATTTCCTAGGCAAGAATACTAGAGTGAATTACCATTCCCTTCTCCAGGTGGTCTTCCTGACCCAGGGGTTGAACCCGCATCTCTTATGTCTCCTGCATTGGCAGGCTGGTTCTTATACAGTACTGTATCTGTATTTAAAATTCTTGCAAGTGAACTTTTGGGTGAAAGTTTTATGCAGAGGGTTTTTTCCCTTCTTGAAAGTGATATTTAAAATAGAAAATAGTATCACTTCATCTTCATGTAGTTAGTATTGAAAGTCCTTGTAGAACTTTGTTTTGAAGTGACAGAAGATTTTAGATGTCTATATTGTCTCATGCATGTATGTGAGAGTTGGACCAGAAAGAAGGCTGAGTGCTGAAGAAGTGATGCTTTCGAACTGTGGTGCTGGAGAAGATTCTTGAGAGTCCCTTCAAACCAGTTAATCCTAAAGGAAATCAGTCCTGAATATGCTGAAGCTTCAATACTTTGGCCACCTGATGTGAAGAGCCAACACATTGGAAAAGACCCTGATGCTAGAAAAGATTGAAGGCAGGAGAAGGGGATGACAGAGGATGAGATGGTTGAATGGCATCACTAATTCAATGGACATGAATTTGAACAAACTCTGGGAGATTGTGAAGGACAGGGAAGTCTGGTGTGCTGCAGTCCACGGGTCGCAAAGAGTCTGACACGACTGAGCGACTGAACAGCAACAACATTGTCTCACATACTTGTTTTCACATTTTCTGCTCCAAGTGTTGGTTCTGACACATTCCCTTTCGTTCCCAAGTCATTTTGGGAATTTTGTCAGATAATGCTAAATTGCCCTCCCAAGTGTTTTTACTAATTTATACTCTCCAATGGACTGAATTACAACTAAACAACTAAACTACACTCAATTAAACAACTGAACTACAACAACTAAATTACATTCTCCAACAGAGAGCCATTCCTTTTCATCCTCATCAATACTGATGAAGATGAAAGATTTGATATTCTGCTTGAAAGATGGTTAGATTATTTTAATTTACATTTGCTAGTGAGAGAAGTAGGGCTCCCCAGGTGGGCTTATTGGTAAAGAATCCTCCTGCCAGTGCAGGAGACATAGGTTCAATCCCTGGAGAAGGAAATGCCTAACCACTCAAGTACTCTTGCCTGGGAAATCCCATGGACAGAGGAGCCTGGTAGGCTACAGTCCATAGGGTTGCAAAAGAGTTGGACATGGACGCTACCAGTGAGAAACTAGTCTTCTGTCATATGTGGGGCAGTTTAAGTTTTTCTTTTGACTTCCTTTGTCCTCTCCCCCCAACCTTAGAAGTTTAAAACTTTTATGTACTCAGATGTAAGTAATTTTTTGAGTTTGAAGTCTTGAAATTTATCTCTCCTTCTATGATCATAAGAATGTTTTCACATGTTTTCTTCTAATACTGTTTATAATTTATTTTTGCTTAGATGTTTTATTCACATGTAATTTAAGTTATGAGATTAGCATTTCAACCTTAAAAAATAAAAGACAAGCTACATTTTAAAGTAATCTGTTATTACTTTGCTGCATTGGTTCTTCCCCCTCCCCCCCTCACCCTCGCCCCAACATTTGGAGACATTTTTGGTTGTCACAGCTGGTAGAGCGGTGCTGCTGCATCTACTGGATGGAGACTGTGGACACTGCCAAGCACCCTACAGTATGTAGGACAGCCCCTCACACACAGACATGTCCAGTACAAAATTGCAGTAGAATTTGCCCTACTGATTTGAGGTATCACCCTGTAGTAAATTCCTACAGGTGTTTGGGTTTGTTTCTGGATTTCTTCCATTGAGACATAGTATAGAGTAATTTCATTATTCCAATTTTATGCATGTGTGTATGCTAAGTTGCTTCAGTAGCATCTGACTCTTTGTGACCCTGTGGACTGTAGCCTGCCAGGCCCCTCTGTCCATGGGATTCTCCAGGCAAGAATTCTGGAGTGGCTTGCCATGTCCTTGGGCCTCCAAGGGATCTTCCCCACCCAGGGATCAAACCCACTTCTCATATGTCTCCTGCATTGGCAAGCAGGTTCTTTACCACTCTTGCCACCTGGGAAGCCCTATTCTAATTTTATAAAGTTTTAATATAGGGCTTATTATACCGTTAGAAAATCTTTATTATTTTAGAATTTCCCTGGCTTGTGTGATATGTTTTAGTTTATATTGAAAATAAAAATTCCTGTATTCATGTTTAATTTTTGTTTAAATAGGAAGTACAAGATGAAAACAAATTGTTTAAGTCCCAAATTGAGGAGCTTAAGCAACAAAACTACCAACAGGTAGGTTCTGTTAGATGCTTTGCCCTTTATTTAATGTGGTAAAAATTTTATGACTCAAGACTTTTGCCTTTTCATTGTTTTATTTATTTATAACTGTTTATCAAATTTCCTAAAATATAAAGCAGTTTGCTATGTCATAGCCAAGATATGGTAATCTATAGTTTATAAAGTATCCACAGTATTACTGTATATATATTCCAGCTCTGTTTTGTATCTGTGTGTCTATGTTTTCAGATCCTTTAGAATGCTTTCCTTAGCAAGTCAGATAAAATCCTTTAGAGGTCAGTTTAAAACTGTGTGTATGCCTTACTTCTTCCCCTTTTCTCAGAACATCTACAATTGGAGAGAAACTAAGAAATGTGTAATATTATAAGTAATAATTTACCACTATTCAAAATACTTGTTCAAAGTATAATTCTGCTTGGTAAAAATGTGTGTATGTTTTTTTAATTAATGTTACCAAAATAGTTTTTAAATTAATTTATCTTATGTATGTATATGGATAAATTGGAAACTATTTTGAAGGACAAAAGAATTAGCGTCCTTGTCAACAAGAAGTTTATAGTAGTTTAGTTTGGGAGATTGTATTCATCAAGAATAAATACTGTATATGAAGGACTATGTACATAATATGTAAATATTATGTAAAAATTTTTACATGCAAATTACCTAACCTTTCCTTCATTAATGGTTTTATTTTTTTTACTTTTGGAAACTTAACATAGTCAAATATGAATTTTGCATTATGAAAATTTAAGGTATTAACTAGTGCTTTACACCTGATAGGAAACTGATATATATTTAAGTGAAAAGTTTTAAGAATATAGTGACAATGAAGATTTGATATAACACTCAATACGTTTTCTAAATGTGTACCTGTTTTTATTAAAATTACTTTTTGTTGGCATATCAATTATGCTATAGTTTTCCCTTTGGTGTTGTCTTAATTTATGTCTGAGAAGAGTTTTAATTATTTGCAATCTTCTGGAAAGCTTTGTTTTAAAGTAACATTGAACTCTTTTAATAGGCATCTTCTTTTCCCCCTCATGAAGAACTGTTAAAAGTGTAAGTAATAATTTTTATTCACAATTTGAAAAGTGGTAAATTTTTGTTACTAAATAGTTCTCAGATAAGCAATTTAATGTAATTGCAAATGCTCCCCTACTATTTACAGTTCTATTTGGATTTCTTGGATAGTAGATCAAAGACCTTAGCTATGCCTTTGGCTGAGCTAATGTACCTTTTATGATATTAAATATTTGAATTTCTTTGAACATTTTGTTGAGCGTGATACTGGTTTTTCAGACATTCAGAAAATATCACATAGAGCTATACTTTGAAGCCTTTACTAATTTACCTTAAATTACCTCACTTATTCTACTGATATCATTATGGAATTGAACCATGCAAATTTTGGTTTCAGTTCAATTCAGTCGCTCAGTCGTGTCCGACTCTTTGCGACCCCATGAACTGCAGCACGCCAGGCCTCCCTGTCCGTCACCAACTCCCGGAATTCACTCAGACTCACGTCCATCGAGTCAGTGATGCCATCCAGCTAGCTTCTGTATTAAAAAAGCAAATCTTGTAATCTTTATGGTTGCTCTCTTTTAAGGAGTTTTTTTTTTTTTTTTTAAATGGAAACATTTTTATTGTGGGTCTGTATTTTTCTCTAAAAGGCTATATTTAAGGTCATTTCAGATAAGTTGGTATGCTTCGACATGTTAAATGTCAGCCACATTAAGTATATTCAGTGATATATCTATATGTTCTTCCATCTTGACTTGTTTACAAAGTTGGTGGTTTACAAAGTTACCAGTTTAGACTTATTTACTGTTAAATTGGGTCTTGAGTTTGTCTATGTAGAGCAAGGGTCAGCAAGCAAACTTCTTTTTAATAAATGGCCTGATAGTGAATATTTTAGGCTTTGTGGGCCACATAGTTTCATACTCTTTTTTTCCTTTATTCCCCACAATTCTTTAAAAACATAAAATCAGGTCTTGGCTTGAGGTCCATACAAAACCAGACTGTGGGTCTTGCCCAGAACTGTAGTTTGCGAACCCCTTATATAGAGCCTTATTCTTAGGGAAGAGGTATTTGTACTTTAATTTTCTACCCTAGCTACTTCTCAGCTATGACAGAATCAAAGTATAAATCTTTGCCATTTCTTTCTGCATTTCTGGGAAGTAACTAAGTCATTTGACAGAACCAAAATAACACGAATCCTAAGACTATTATGAAAGTGAAAAGAGAACACCTACCTTACGTTAATGTCATACTTTTATTGTGGGTTAGCCACTGAAAGTCATAATTGATTTCATTACCTTCTGAAAAAAAAAATTTAAGGGAGTGCACCTAACTTCACTTTTTACTCTTGTGAAAATAGCTACTTCACACTGCCCTAGTTAAAAATAGAAGTAACCACAACTATAGCAGTTCATGTATTCATGAACTGTTTCTTAGGGGATGATTTCTTTTTAGCATAAATGTCAGCATATCATACTGTGAAGTTTTATTTATTTCTGAAAATAAGAATTCATTCTGAAAATAGATTTTCTGTGGTAACTGTAGTTAAGCTTAAAGAGTTTGCCTAGGTTACTGCGTTTTTCAAAGCATCACCTACTTGCTGTTTTTATTTTGTAGTAACTAATACTATGTTCACTGTTTACCTAAAATACTGTTATATAAATCCATTTTCTGGTTTAGAATTTCAGAAAGAGAGAAGGAAATAACTGATCTCAAGAATGAGTTAGATTCTTTGAAGGATGCTGTTGAACACCAGAGGAAGAAAAATAATGTAAGCAAGTCTTTATCAGAATAAAGCTTATTATTATTATTTCACTGAAATCCATGGATTAGAATTCTTTTAATGTACTTTTACTTTAAATTTCTTAATCTTTGTAGAAAAGTACTGTTTTGTGTGTAGGTTTTTTGAGAACATTATTGGGGAAATCACTTTACTAGAGAGTAGGTTTTTTTTTTTAAATGAATAAGTGAAAAGTCCATTTTGTACACATCTGAATATTTATATATTCAAGTTAGAATTATTATAGCTTCAGGTTTAAAAAAAAACCTATAGTTTACTTTCTGTTGAACTTTTACTGGAAAATTATTCTTTCAGCTCATTATTGTAAAGGCTTTTCTTTTTTTGACCGGGCTAGCCTTTTTGTAAACTATAAAAGTAATGCCAGAATTCAAACTTAGTATTTTCAATAATTATGTATCTTTTGAAGTCTCTGGCACTTCCCTTTTTAAACTGAGAGGTGTTTTCAAATTTTGGTGATTAAGCATGTTAGAGGCCTCCCAACCTGAATGCATTTAGGTTAGAATGGATGGGATAGTGCCCTGAGAAATATTGACAAATAGTAAATTTAGATAAGTTTCTTTAAGTCTCTCTGATCAGAAGACTACACCTTTAAGTAGAATACAAGCATTCTTGGTAAATGAAGAATTTTTGCACACACAAGTTTCATTGTTAAGACTTAAGCAAAGTTAGAAATGTTATTGAAATCTAAGCCGGTATTTTCTAATGAAATTTGATTTTTCAAAGTTTGCATTAATTTGTTAATTTAACAAGTTGACATGTTTCTGCTCCCCTGAGTTTGTCAAAATTAGGTACGTGAATTGCCCTTTGTGTGTTTATAACGTTACTAATAGCATTGCTTGGCCAAAAAACCTGAGATGAATTTGCCAGTATTACTGTTGACATCTTAGCTGTGTTTTATGATTGGAATTGTAAGATAAGGAAGGCACAGGAATGCCCGTTTAATGCAGCAGCAGTAGCAGTGCTGGAGGCATTGCAGTGTGTGAAAAGAGCCAGGACACTGGAGGCCAGCAGATTGTGACGTCAGTCCATTCTAGTTCTGCCTCCTCATTTGCTTTGTACATGTGGTCATGCTTATTAACTTACCTAAGCTGTGGTTTTGCCGCCTATAAAATGGGAATACGTACCTCTCTGGGTTGTTACGAGGATTAATGAAAATTTATGTGAAGTGCCAGGTACAGTGTTGGACACACAAGTAAGCATTCAATACATGGTGGTTATTGGCTTTTTAGGTTTTGTTTTCCGTCTTTTTAGATTTCTATATCTGAAGAAAGATGGAAATATAGCAGATTGTCCTTATTCATATTTGCTAATGGAATGCTGTTAAAATAGATCTTTCAGAGCTCAGCTTCTTTCTCTTACAAGAATGGGTTTTATAGCTTTCTAGCCTTCCTGTTTGCCTTGATCAAGTAGCTTGTGCAATTCCTGTCAGGTTGTTTTTTGGTATGCACATTTGACCATGCCAAGAAAGAGAGAGAAATACAATGAATTCCTATGTCATTCTTAGGTAGACTTGAAATGTGTTAAATCAATAAAACATATTTAGAGGAAAAATTGTTATGCTGCAGTGGAAAGTCCCATGAATGATATTGGGTCCTGTTTCAAAATCATATTTAAAGCCTTTTGTAATACTTTGTATTTGTTCTGTCCTTAATCCTTTGATATTCGATGTACCTGAAATTATATTTGTAATCTTGGTTTCTGTGCTTACTTTTGAATGCTTTCTTCTTTGTCTTGTGTGCATAGTAATTACTTTAAAGCTGGCATATTTGGTGTGTATACTAAAACATGGGAAGTGGGCATCTTTATTTTCTCATTCAAACTTCTAAACATTGCTTTTTATTTTTTTGCTAATATACATATTTTCCCATTGAAATAATTTTGCAATAACCAGCATTTAAATGCAGTGCAAAATACTGATGAAGCGAAAAGCAAAAATATTTCAATAATGGATAAACTGAAATCATTCTTTCTAAAAATGATTAGGACCTTCGGGAGAAAAACTGGGAAGCAATGGAAGCATTGGCATCAACTGAAAAATTGCTGCAGGACAAAGTGAACAAGACTTCCAAGGTTGTAATGCTAACTCCTAGAAACAATCCACTGAACAGAAATTCTGCAGCTTGTCTTAAAATCCGACTAAAGCATTTAATTTTACTGCAATTTAAATATAAAATCTCCTTATCATCCATATTTATCACCTTTCTCATCTCTGCTTTTTTCACCTACTCCTTGAAGCTTTAATTTGGGGCATGCTGCTTTGTAGTGATTGCCTGATTTTTGAGCTTTGGTGATTACTGCTTTAAGCTTAAGAGTCTCAGGAGGCCTATGCTACCCATGTAAGCTCTTGTCAGACAGAGTGTACCTCTTGGGTTGGTTAAGAGAACTTGGTGAAAACTCTGAGCCAAAAAGATCTAATCTAATTAACAAACACACACCCAGTGGACTCTCCTAGATTCTCTGAGGCATACCAAGATGACTCAAACAAGGTGGAAAACGATGAAAGTCTTCAGAAGTACAGGGAAGGCATCAATTTTGGGTGTGTTGTTGGGCATGGTCCCTTAGAAGAGATGAAATTAAACTAGGTTTTTAAGTGGCTGGACAGTAATGATGCATATATGTTTAGTATACAGTATTAGCATAAGGGATAATTCTCTTAACTGGGGTATATAAAGTACTCCTGAAACATATATCCCCCTCTGTCTTACAAATGATTAAGAATTCTCCCTGAGTTCAAGTTCTTCATGGATTTAAAGATTTCTAATCAATTATAATTGAAAAGTTGAATTTAAAGATTGAGAGAAATAAATGGGGGCAGTTTCAAGAATTTTGAAAATTCCTACCAAGAATAAACTTGGAACAGAATTGGTGAATTTTTGTTATGGGTTAAAGTTCATTATGTTATTCAGTTCAGCATTCTAGAAGTATCTAGAAGTATTCTCGAAGTATCTTAGCACATATTTTGTGTGCTAAGGTAGTATGTTGAATTTTAAATGTAGGTCTTTATGACATTTGAAGGACTTTTTTTTTTTAAAGCAGAGTAGAATTTTAATAATTTTAATCAAATATATGTTTGTAGTTATATTTCCTTTAGTGTAATGGATTTGTGTTTAGTTATATACTTACTCATCAGGCCCTAATTTTCACTAAAACCTTGATTTGAGACAGCTAGCAAATATTGGGACCAGAGAAATCTAGGCCAGAGAATAGAAAAATCTAGGCCAGCTTGGACATTATTGTTTCATTGTCAGTGGCTGTGGTCAGCTCTGTCAGCAGTAGGGGCTCTGTATAGTTTCTGATTGTTTCTATAACTTTGGTTTTCACTGTTAAGAGCTCCCTTTTAGCTTTTATTTTGTTATGAGGCTGGTTATCTACAAAGTGCTAAACTCTTAATATCATGCTATTCGTATAAGAAGTTATATACCACTTGTCATAGGCATTCTTACATGTTATGATTCCAAAAGAAAACTGGAATTTATTTTACTATGTGTTTGGTGATGAATATAAGAATTTATCCATGTTTCAAACCTCATCACCAAATGCGTGATGGCCCCTTGCATGGCTAATGATCTATAGAGCATAGACTTTATACTCTTTCTCTGTTTTAATGTGTGTATTTAGACAGTCCTGAGATAGCATAGGTATAAAGTGATACTGATTAACCTATAGACTACAAGTTGTACTATAAGGAGTAAATGTTCTTGAGGAGCCACTGTAAATGACAGGTTCACATGAAAGACATTTCACATACTATTACACTTAGATAAAAATAGTAAGGAAATTGTAATAGTAAGGAAACAATGATGCAATTTTCAGTTATATCTTTTCCAGATTTTAAGGTGGAATGGAAATTGCTATTCACAACCAAACTACTATGTCAAATGAAAACTTTTTACCTAACTTGTTAGTACACCTTTGTTCTTGTTAGTTACAAATTAGACACCTATTTCCTTTAGTTAGATTATTTTTCCCTTGGGGAATTTTCAAAAAATTTTCTGTCCCACAGTCTCTCTTCTTAACTGATTTTCTTTAGAGGTTGCTCTACTGCTTCTATGCTTCATTGCTCAGTCGTGTCCAACTCTTTGGGACCCCATGGACTGTAGGCCGCCACTCCTCTGTCCATGGGATTTTTCAGGCAAAAATAATGGAGTGGGTTGCCATTTCCTTCTCCAGAGCATCATCCAGACCCAGGGATCAAACCCCTGTCTCCTGTGTTTCTTGCATTACAGATGGATCCTTTATCTGCTGAGCTATCAGGGAAGCCTACCACTTCTGTGGTCAGATGATAAAGATGAGCTCCTGATTGTTTCTGAATTAGCTGTTAATCATTTTCCTTAAATGAATGTACCTTATTTTATGCAGTTAGATGGGTATATTTCTGAAAAATAGTGGACTTCATTGAGTTATTGAAAATATTCCACTAAAACTCATTGAATTATTGAAAATACTCTATTAAATATTCCATTTTTAAAATCCTGCCACTAATCTGAGTAAAGTAACAGCATTGTGTATGTATACAATATGATTAATCTCTAGCTTCTTACTGCATAACTTTAGATTTTTTATACTATTAGATTTTCTTAAATTGAAGTGTGTGCATCTTAAATCTGTAATAGATTTGAAAGATCAGTTTAAATAATGGGGGAAAGATAGGCTTGAGATCTTGCTAGCTTGCTTGCCTTCTTGTCACCTGTTGAACTTCACCAGTGTTTTGAGATGATTTTCTTGGCTTTGTTTAGATGTGTATTTTTATAGATGTCTTTTTTTAATCTTGTAGAGATAATTTGAATATTAGATATTTATTTTTGTGTGATCAAATCATTATCCTAATTTTGACAAACTGTGGCTTTGAATTAACCATTGATACCCATTAGACTTGGATTTGAAATCACCAAATCTAGACATGCATTTGTAATACTTATCTTTAAATTTACAGCTGACAGAGTCCATGCATATGTGTCAGAATTAGTTTTCTTGATGTATGGCATTGGTGAAGTAGTATACCATCAATTATTCCTCTTTCTCTTTGCTCTTTTTCTCATATGTACACTTGTCAAATTTTGGTGGTTCTTTTTTCCCCCTTTGTTTAGCATAAATACCTTCACTTGACCTTGAAACTGGAAGTATCAAAGTTGCCATTTTAATCCCATTATTAAATTTAATTCCGTGATTTGTTGTCCATCAGTGATGTATTTTTTGAAAAGAGACTTGCCAGCCTCAGTTATGTCACCCAGATGCATATTTTTTACATGTAGCTTGTTTTAGCTGTAGGAAGTGTTTTTTGTTTTGGCTTGGTTTTTGAATTGTTCCTGGAGGGGTATCACTTGATGGCAAGGAAAATGTTAATATTGTCAGATATTGCCTTAGCTTGATTAATGTAAGACATTATTTGTTACTTAGGATGCTTTTGAGATTTTGCAGATGTTTTTCTTATGTAAGCATTTTGATATTTCAGAATGGGAAATTTGAACATTTGTCAGTAATAAGAATTTTAAAAATACCTTGCCTTTTCTTCCTTTAAGCTTAAAAGACTGTAGCTTTTTAATTTTTCAATTCTATAATCTTCTGAGTTTGATTTGGTGCTTCCTCTGCTTTAGGAAAGACAACAACACGTAGAAGCTGTTGAGTTAGAAGCTAAAGAAGTTCTCAAAAAATTATTTCCAAAGGTGTCTGTCCCTTCTAATTTGGTAAGATTAATTAATTATTTTTTAAAACATGACATCTTTATCATTATTTAAGGAAGTTGTGAATAAGTAGCATTTGCACTCTGCACTTGGTTTTAATGGTGTGCTTATCAGTCTTTCTCATTTTTAACCTAGGGTGTCTTGAGTAGTTAAAATCAGTTAACTTGGTTCAAAATAATTTGTGTTTTTTCAATTGCTACTTTATTATAATCTATAAAATTTATATATAAGACATTATTTAGGTTATAAATATCATAAATGGGCAAGAAATATTTCTTCATAAGTCAATAGTGGTTGAAAGTGAAAGTGTTGTCACTCAGTTGTATCCTACTCTTTGCAACCCTATGGAGTGCAGCCCACCAGGCTCCTCTGTCCGTGGAATTCTTCAGACAAGGATATTGGAGTGGGTAGACATTTCTGTCTCCGGGGGATCTTCCCGACTCGGGTCAAACCCTGGTCTCCTGCATTGTAGGCAGATTCTTTACTGTCTGAGCCACCAGGGAAGACTCAGTAGTGGTTAATAAATCAGTAATATTCTTAATGGCTTTATTAAAAATAGAACTTAATTTTAGGTGATTCCTTCTTAATTTTAAGAACACTTTATTTTTAAAAGTATTTAATACTAAGAACTAGGCTCTTTTTATTTCAAAACTTAAGATTTTGGTTATCCGTTAACTTTTTAAGCAAAAGTCTTGAAGATGATTTGGAATAGCTTGTTTTATCTGAGATTGTATGTGTTTTAAATGGGAGAGAAAAGTTTACTTGATTCAGAGAATATAATGAATATTTGAGGGCAGAGAAAGAAAGCCAGTGAGTGTGCATGTAGTTTTCTAAAATGATAATAGAGGCCTTTTTTCTTTTAATGGAAAATCATATATACAGTCAAAAGTAGAGAGAATAGCATAATGAGCCTGATGTACCTTGTATCTCACCTTAACAGTTACCTATACGACATGCATTGATACTGACAGTTTTATTTTGGAGGAAGTCAAACATCAGAGCATTTCATCAGTAAATATTTCTAAATAATAAGGATTCCTTCAAAAAATACTATTGTTATATTTTTAAAAAATTTCTTATATCCTACATCTAGCCAATACTTGGATTTCTTCAGTTGTGATACAATCTATTTTAATGAAATAATAACAACTTACTGTAGTTTGTTTTAGTCAGGATTCAAATAAAGTCAACATGTGACTGATTTAAGATGTCTTCTAGATCCTTTTTATTCCACAGGTTCCCTTTTGTCAGCATACCTTCTTGCCCACTTTTTTTTTTTTTTTTAATGTAGTGGTTTCAAGTTCATTTTCCCAGTCTGGATTTAGCTGACTGCATCCCTGTAATGTCAGTATGTTCCTCTGTCCTTTGTGTATCTCGTAAATTGGTAATCAGTGGAGGCCTGATTAGATTCAGACTCAGCACTCCAGGGGTAGGACAGGGTGGAGGCAAGACTATTTCATGAGCAGTGTTGTGCACTTCCATTAGGAGGGCCATAAGGCTCAGTGATAAAGTGTCTGCCTGCCAGTGCAGGAGATGTGGATTCAATCCCTGGGTTGGGAAGATCCTCTGGAGAAGGAAGTGGCAACCCACTCTGGTATTCTTGCCTGGAAAATTCTGTTGACAGAGGAGTCTATTGACCATGGGGTCGCAAAAAGTTGAACATAGACATGACTTAGCAATTAATCAACAGCAGTGTTTGCCTATGCTTCTTTGGCCCTTTGGAGCTTAATCTTTTTGACACAGCCCTGCTAATCTTTGGTAGCTTCTTTGCTTAGTGGTATGATAAGATGTTCCTGAATTTATCATATGCATTTCCTGCCCCAAATTTTGAATCAGGATATTTCTCTAAGGAGAGGGCTTCGGGTGCCAGGTGTGATGTAAGTAAACTTAATGACCTGTTCTCTGTGCAGTCTGAGTTTAGCTGCTTACTCTCTTAGGTTTTATCTATGTATATTCTATGTCTAACTTGCAGAAGAAGCAAAAATGCTTCTGTTTTCATTGTAACTGTTGAGGACATATTCAGGTTTGATGACTTAATAGATAATTGGTTGAATTGATGAAATACTGTGTTCTGGGTAATATGGATAAATTGTCAGTTCTAGTGCTGTTTTTACAATAAACACAGGAGGAGTTGTTCTTCCTATATTTCATATTTTTTTACTTTGTAGCCATAAGTCGTTTTTATTTCTGTATTCCTACTCTGTATTTCATTAATGGAATAATGAAATTGGGAGATTTGTTTGATAGTATTTTATGAGCCAGAAGAGTTCATGCTTTGTATTTCTCTTCTAAGATTATATAATATCACCAGAATTAAAAATTCTTTTTAATGTAGCAAATTATTTCTTAACAGCTGTATTACCCACCTGCAACCACCAAACCTTTTTTACACTATAAATATTTATGAATCACTGTAAGACATGGATGATTATATTTGGCTTCTGTTCATCCACTTGTTAAAAGTTGAATACTTTTGCATGTAGTCTATATTTAAGAAATATATTAAGTTTTCTGTGTGCTACTTAGAGTCTAGTATATAAGTTTTTAGAGATATGATGGATAATAGACTATTTACCTTAAGATAAAGCAATAATAATTAAATTTAATATTAAATTAATATAGTCAGTAGATATAAAAGGGCTTTTATACATTAAGTAATTTTTGTAAACTGTTTTCTATTGCTTTTTTGCTAAGAAAATCTGCAGAGAAGAGATCTAAACTATATGATAGAGATTGAAGGGAAGTTTATATACTTTAAGTGTCTAAACAATTTTTCAACTGAATTTAATTTATATGGAATCTTAGTATTTGAAGCTAAGTAGGATTTTAATAGTATGTTTTCATCATCAATCAAATTTATGATTGTGCTCAGTCATGTCTGACTCTTTGCGACCCCATAGACTATAGCCCATCAGTCTCCTCTGTTCATGTAATTTTTCAGGCAAGAATCCTGGAGTGGTTTGCCAGTTCCTCCTCCAGCCCAGGATTTGAACCCATGTCTCCTGCATCTCTTGCATTACAGGAGGATTCCTTACCACTGAGCCACAGGGGAATGTAATTTTTTTTTAAATGAAGAGACTTTTATGACTAATATGTACTATGGGATATTGCACTACAGGGTGATCTCAGCATCCAGTTTTCTTTGTTTTTTATTTTTATTTGATGAAATACAGAGAATCCTGATTCAGCCACATAACTAAAGCTTTTAATTAGAGCAGTTAATATAAATTTCATATGTGTGTGTTTTTTTAAAATCTTGAATTAAACTAAACCAAAGACCTATCAGTGGGCTTCCCTGATAGCTCAGTTGGTAAAGAATCTGCCTGTAATGCAGGAGATCCCAGTTTGATTCCTGGGTGGGGAAGATCTGCTGGAGAAGGGATAGGCTACCCACTCCACTATTAGGGCTTCCCTTGTGGCTCAGCTGGTAAAGAATCTGCTTTCAGTACGGGAGACTTGTGTTCGATCCCTGGGTTGGGAAGATCCCCTGGAGAAGGGAAAGGCCACCCACTCCAGTATTCTGGCCTGGAGAATTCCATGGACTGTATAGCCCATGGGGTGGCAAAGAGTCACACATGACTGAGCGACTTTCACTTTCACTTTCAAAGACCTAAAAGACCTAAGAGGAAATTTGCTTTAAAGTATCTACCAAACACACTTTATCAGAGTTTAAAATTTAGACAAGAAGCATAAAAAAATCTAGAATAATTTATTTTTAACTAATAATTTATTTTAAAATATTTAACTAATAATTTAATAATTTATTTTAATGACTAAAACTATAAGAATGCCTTGTGTTTGCCTCAGCTAACCTTACAGTACAAATATAATTTTTGTTGATTTTAAACACATAAATGTTCATGTATTCTTATTTCTCATTATGATTTTTTAAATGTTTCATAATATTTATTTTCAAGTATTTTCATAATGCCTGGAACACCCTCATAGAATCTAAAATCTTCTGACTAGTGTATCTCTGTAGAACTATCTCCTAAAAAAAGAAAAGTTTGAAAAATTGCTTAATCTAAGCTTTCTCTGTCTTAAAGATTGAATCTATTAGTCCCAGCACTGGTTAGTGATAGAGAGTAGTTTGAGCCCAAATCTTACCTGTATGGCCTGAATTTATTTGCAAATATCCTTGGACAGGGTAAATAAATTTAGATTTGATTTTGATGGTAATATAGTACACAGGCATATTTTTAGTGTTTATTTTCAAGACCAGGTCATGTACAACTTACTTAACAACTATAATCTTTTTTGAGATTTCCATAGGGATGGTGTTTGTCTACATAGGTTTCTTTTTATAATCTTCCAATTTGGTTATTTACCTTTTTTTTACTTATTTCATTTAGGTATTTTTAAAAATTAGTTATTTGATTTTTTTCTCCACAGAGTTATAGTGAATGGTTGCATGGATTTGAAAAGAAGGCAAAAGAATGTGTGGCTGCAGCTTCAGGTTCAGAGGAGGTTAAGGTTAGTTCAAGAAGTAAAGTATGTATATTTTAAACAAATGTAGAAAAAAAGAATACATCAGAATTTGTTCTTAAGTTTGGGAAAGATAATAACTACATTATGAGTAGAATAGTGATCTTTTCAGAAAGTATAAGGTGATTTCATTTTGTGTACATTTTGGTGCAAATGCTATTGTCTTCCTCAAATTTGATATGTGTACAAAGCTGGTATTTGTCATTTCTTTAGCTCTGTTATCTTCAGTTCAGTTCAGTCACTCAGTCGTGTCCAACTCTTTGCAACCCCATGAATCGCAGCACGCCAGGCCTCCCTGTCCATCACCAACTCCCGGAGTTCACTCAGACTCACGTCCATCGAGTCAGTGATGCCATCCAGCCATCTCATCCTCTGTCGTCCCCTTCTCCTCCTGCCCCCAATCCCTTCCAGCATCAGAGTCCTTTCCAATGAGTCAACTCTTCGCATGAGGTGGCCAAAGTACTGGAGTTTCAGCTTTAGCATCATTCCTTCCAAAGAAATCCCAGGGCTGATCTCCATCATAATGGACTGGTTGGATCTCCTTGCAGTCCAAGGGACTCTCAAGAGTCTTCTCCAACACCACAGTTCAAAGGCATCAATTCTTTGGCTCTCAGCCTTCTTCACAGTCCAACTCTCACATCCATACATGACCACTGAAAAAACCATAGCCTTGACTAGACGGACCTTTATTGGCAAAGTAATGTCTCTGCTTTTGAATATGCTATCTATATTGGTCATAACTTTCCTTCCAAGGAGTAAGTGTCTTTTAATTTCATGGCTGCAGTCACCATCTGCAGTGATTTTGGAGCCCCCCCCCCAAAAAAATCTGACACTGTTTCCACTGTTTCCATTGTTTCCCGATCCATTTCCCATGAAGTGATGGGACCGGATGCCATGATCTTCGTTTTCTGAATGTTAAGCTTTAAGGCAACTTTTTCACTCTCCACTTTAACTTTCATCAAGAGGCTTTTGAGTTCCTCTTCACTTTCTGCCATAAGGGTGGTGTCATCTGCATATCTGAGGTTATTGATATTTCTCCCGGCAATCTTGATTCCAGCTTGTGCTTCTTCCAGCCCAGCGTTTCTCATGATGTACTCTGCATATAAGTTAAATAAGTAGGATGACAATATACTTGACGTACTCCTTTTCCTATTTGGAACCAGTCTATTGTTCTATGTCCAGTTCTAACTGTTGCTTCCTGACCTGCATACAGATTTCTCAAGAGGCGGGTCAGGTGGTCTGGTATTCCCGTCTCTTTCAGAATTTTCCACAGTTTATTGTGATCCACACAGTCAAAGGCTTTGGCATAGTCAATAAAGCAGAAATAGATGTTTTTCTGGAACTCTCTTGCTTTTTCCATGATCCAGCGGAT
The DNA here is from genome assembly GCF_000754665.1 of Bison bison bison. Classification (NCBI taxonomy): domain Eukaryota; kingdom Metazoa; phylum Chordata; class Mammalia; order Artiodactyla; family Bovidae; genus Bison; species Bison bison. The sequence goes on along the minus strand of NW_011494826.1, from coordinate 7,006,325 downwards.
GTTGGCAGTTTGATCTCTGGTTCCTCTACCTTTTCTAAAACCAGCTTGAACATCAGGAAGTTCACGGTTCATGTATTGCTGAAGCCTGGCTTGGAGAATCATTTATAAAACTGAATATTTATCTCTGAGTCTCTTTTTAGTTTGGGTTCAGGAAGTAAAGATCAGTTAATAGGTAGAACCTGACTGGTTTACTGACATAATACACTATTCAGGAGTGTTCAGAGCCTAGATGCATTTTTATGCTTGACTGCTAAAATTTGGGAGATTCATTTTTTTTTGTATCTCAAGTGGCATGAATATAACCCTGTGGCATTGTGACTTTATTTCATATGATGATCTGCTTTGATTTTACTGTCTCACTAGGTAGTGACAAACCTATTTATATAAAATTGTATGATTATATTTTGTATTAAACATACTCTAGAAGTTTTATCTTTTGGCCATTCCTCCTGGCTTCTCTGGTGGCTCAAAAAAGTGAAGAATCTGCCTGCAATGTAGGCGATCTGGGTTCACCTCCTAGGTTGGAAAGATCCACTGGAGAACGGAATGGGAACCCACTCCAGTATTCTTGCCTGGAGAATCCCATGGACAGAGGAGCCTGGCAGGCTGCAATCCTTAGTGTCACAAAGAGTCAGACACAACTGAGTGACTAAACTTTCTTTCCTGGCATGTGAGATCTTAGTTTCCCGACCAGGGTTCGAACCTGTGTCCCCTGCATTGGAAGCATGGAGCCTTAACCACTGGAATGCCAGAGAAGTCCCAGACTGGGAGTTTTATTAGGAAAATCAAATGACTTAACAGTGTCATTGAATTTCACTGCCATTTGAGAAGGTTGAAATGTAGTGATTAATGATAAAACAGAAGCCATTTATCTTAATATATCAATAAGTTCAGAAACAAATTTGAAGCACAAAACTTTCTGGTAAAACTAGAGAATTTTTATTTATATCATTCTTTGCAGGATTTGGAGCACAAGTTGAAAGAAGCTGATGAAATGCACACATTGTTACAACTAGAGTGTGAAAAATACAAATCCGTCCTTGCAGAAACAGTAGGAAATGATTTTTAATCTACATTTTAAAATAATTATTAATTTATTACTTAGTGGCTTAAGTAGTTTATCTTTGTATTAGAACGTGAATTTTTCAGAACAACTATACTGTGTTCATAGGAAGGAATTTTACAGAAGCTACAGAGAAGTGTGGAACAAGAAGAGAATAAATGGAAAGTTAAGGTTGATGAATCACAGAAGACTATTAAACAGGTATTTAAAGAAAGCTTAGTGAAAAAAATAAGTAAGAATTGTGTGAACTATTGGAAAAAAACAAAATCCAAACAAACTGGCAGTTCTCAACGTGGGGGTTCTGGATCAGCAGCATCAGTATCTCATGGGAACTTGTTAGACATGCTTTTAGGCCCCACCCATAGCTTACTGGGGGGTGAAACTCTGGGGCCAACACAGAGTTTCAAAGAGCACCCCCCCACCCCCCCGCAATGATACAGTGTTTTAAAGAGTTTTAAAAACACTGTTTTAAAGAGCCCTGCCTCACCACCCCACCCCCCACCCACCCCCGCCCTGCTATGATAACAGAATGTAAAGCGGTGTTGAAGAACCACAATGCGATAACATAAGGCAAATAATTTGGTGTTCACAATGTTTTCAAACACTGATTTGTGACTCATGATATAGTATTCAAGAAATAGTAAGACCTTCTTCTGTTCATGGGACCTGAATGTTGTTAATGTAGTCTTAGTTTTTCTTCTATTTACAGTTTTCCTTCCATATCCATCAGGAAAGTGGTTTCAGAATCTTCAAAGATGCCCAAATCTGGTATCTTGAATGCTCATATAAAATGAATAGTAGTACTTGGGTGTGGTAAAGAGTGCCGTCTCTTGCTCACTTGTTTTCCTGGGCCAACCTGTGCAGAATCTAGAATTGTTGATGGTATTCTGTAATAATACATTTGGGGATTGATGAAGCTGATTATCAGTTAATTGTTAAAAAATTAAGCACTTTAGCTGGACCTCATATAATGTCATGCAAATGAGGTAGTTTTGATCACAGTTTAAATTAAGTTATATGTGACACTCTCATTTTTAAGGGCTTTTAAAATTAAGTTATGGCTTTAAATGAGATACATTAAAAAAAAAAAACACCTCTGGGGACACAGTTTTTGAGGGGGTAGCCTACTGTTTTCTCCCTTTGCCTGGTAAAGAAAGTCACTCTTTCTCCTTCCAAAAAAAAAAAAAAAAAAAACCACCTCCGAAGTACCTAATTGATTAAAATTCTACAAGATAGAAAAGCCTTTGTATCATTGGTGGTTTGACTTAGTCTTATAATTATTTCACATTTCAGATGCAGTTGTCATTCACATCTTTGGAGCAAGAGCTAGATCGGTTAAGAAGAGAAAATAAAGATACTGAAAATGTATGTTATCTCATTGTTTGATTTGTAACCTATGGCCTCATTTTTAGCATTAAGGCTGTGTTTTAAGATTTCTTTTATCTAATGATGTGGTTATACTTTTATTGAGATGGTATAGTTTTGGATTCAGTAAGTCTTGTAACTTTTCATTGTAGGGAAGTATCTTAAATTTGTTTCTTAACTTTTCCTTCTTTGTTTCATTGCTAGCTGAGAAGAGAACGAGAGCATTTGGAAATGGAGCTAGAGAAGGCAGAAATGGAACGATCTACCTATGTTACAGAAGTCAGAGAGGTACTTAAAATAGAATTTTTTCAACTTTGCTTCTCAGGTGAAGTTAAATTTATAACAGAATGATAAAATATTTCAGTGTAAGTTGTTTGTGGCAGAGCTTCCAAGTAGCATACAAACATGGGATATCATAAGGAGATCAATCTTAAACTCTAAACTTCATTGCAGCTGAAAGATCTGTTGACTGAATTGCAGAAAAAACTTGATGATTCATATTCTGAAGCAGTAAGACAGAATGAAGAGCTAAATTTGGTAAGAAGCTTGTTCTCCACTGTGTATCAAGTAGGCTCTGAAAACACTTGTGTTGACATGTGGAGAAGCCATCCAAACCTTTCTCCTTGCTAACACCCTTAGCTTGGCATTTTTAAAGTTTAAGATAATCTTCATATTCTGATGATTCAAGATGGTCTGTCTTTTCTTGATTTCTAAGATGATCCTTCTTTTCTTAGCTCCTAACAATGGCATGTGTGGCTTGCAACTCTTTTTCAAAAAAGTTTTCTGTGTTTTATAAAACCAAATTTCTTCAACAGCATTATTTTCAGTGAATAAAGACATTAAACAAGCAACGTAAACACTGGCTGCATTGTAAAGTTTCTCAGAATTACCATAGTTAACTGGGCCTCTTATATTCTAAGATGGAAGGAGATTAGTGAAGGTGGAAGATACATACTCTTCTTTCAAGGGCAGTGATCCAATCTAGCTTCTTATTTTAACTGGCATTTCTGTACATTATATATAAGGCAAAGCTTATGGAATTCTTTACCATCATCATATCATTCAGAGCATAATAATTTTAAAACTACAGTCTCAGAGTTAGCTAAATGTTGTATAAAGACATAGAGTACACTGTATTCCCATTCTTAAATTTTCTGGAAATTTACACTGACAGGCTTATTTGTTACATAAACATGACTATCTTATTGTATGTTTCAAACAATAGTCATTATGTCTGTCTGTGACTTTTAAAAATTAAAAATGTTACTAGATTTTTAAAAAGTACCTGAATGAACTCTAGTACAATTGCAATAAGCTGATTGTCTCCTTACTATAAGTTGGTGCTGCCAAATTTGGAATTTTCTTTTTAGTATTGCTGTATACCGAAGAAAATTTCTTAACTCGTTCATGTTAAGCAGTGTTACAGCAGTGATCCATGGGAATCAATTTTCAGAGTAGGGCTGTCTATGAAATGCACACATCAAGTCCCCACCCTGACCCCCTGTCCATACACACACCCCTTTCTAGTTTTAAAATAAAATTTACCTTCATTTTACCTGAATTGAATCATTCCCACTGCAATGTAGGATTAATTTTAGGTACACTGGCTATATATTGCACAGATTGGTACTGTGGTATGCTACAGCTTTAAGGGATATGCTTATCCTATAATGTGGTTTTAAAAAATCCATTTCTAACTACAGTTGTTGGAGATTTTACGTTTAACTTTGGTGCTTCATGGCTGACTCCAATAGTAGCTTCAAACCCAAGGATTATGTTGAGTCTCCATTTAGCCTGGTGCTCTCTTTGTATATTTTGACCCTTCTGTCAAAAGGTCATTTTGAACAGTATTAAATTTTTTTTGCCTTGAGTTTGCAGTCTTCATTTTAATCTTTCTGTTTGTCTTTTGCTCAGGGTAACTTCCACATTTTAAGATATATTAAAGTAATTTTGTTTTTGCTTATACATTGTATGTTCCTGGGCCAAAGGAATAACCTCTCTGATGTATGAAATCAGAGTTAAATAAAGGAGCGAAAACTGAAGGATTTGGAAAGAGTTTGCAAAATCAGATTTGCAAATGTCATGTCTTGCGTGCACTGATTGTTTCTACATGTTTGAAATGCTAGTGTCTTATATTTTCCCCTTTGGGGTTTCCAGAACTGTTTGGAATGCTTTGCTTATGGGTAAGAGACATAATCAATTAATTTGATGAGTTTAATTAAAAAAGTTATTTTTGTCAGTCCATTTCCTTCATTCATAATTATTCAGAATACTGAGAGAAGAGGCAGTATGTATTGACACTGGAGTTTAATACAACTTTATAACTTTTAACAAGTTGGTTGAGATGTATATGTTAAGATGTTTCTTGTTGGTATAGTTAAGTCATTGTGGTCTTGCACTCATTTCTCTAGTGACATCTTAAATGATGAACAACATTTAAATTTTTGAAGATTTCATTTTACTGGATTTTTGAAGATTTCATTTTCTGTTCAGTGTTTTTAAAAATATTACATAATTCTTAACTATATAGGTTAAGAAAACCTTTAAACAATTAGTAAACTTTATTACTTGCCTTTTAATTTGAAATAAATGTGGGCAAATAGGCTTTATGAATAGTGAATAATACTTAAAATAGCTGTGACATAAACCTAGACAGTGTATTACAAAGCACAGACATCACTTTTCCAACAAAGGTCCAGATAGTCAAAGCTATGGTTTTTCCAGCAGTCATATATGGATGTGAGAATTGGACCATAAAGAAGGCTGAGCGCTGCTAAGAATTGATGCTTTTGAATTGTGGTTTTGGAGAAGACTCTTGAGAGTCCCTTGGACTGCAAGGAGAGCAAACCAGTCAATTCTAAAGGAAATCAGTCCTGAATATTCATTGGAAAGACTGATGTTGAAGCTGAAGCTCCAGTACTTTGGCCATTTGGTGTGAAGAGCCGACTTATTGGAAAAGACCCTGATGCTGGGAAAGATGGAGGGCAGAAGGATAAGGGGCCGACAGAGAATGAAACGGTTGGATGGCATCACTCATGAGTTTGAGCAAGCTCTGGGAGATAGTGAAGGACAGGAGAGCCTGGTGTGCTGCAGTCCATGGGGTCCCAAAGACTTGGACACGACTTAAGTGACTGAACAACAACAGTACTTAAAATAGTAACACTCTACTGTAATTTTATGGTTTTGTTTTTATATCTGCAGTTTTTTAAACTCTAGTTTGTTACTGTAGCTTTTCTTAAGTTTAGCTTTACAGATTGGAATCTCCACTGCTTACAGCTTTTCTATACATCTGATGCAGCATATTGGCTAATCCACTGTGCATAATAACTGTTAGCGATCCCATTCTTTCTCATTCATTCTTCAGTCCTAGGGATCTCAGCGTAATCAAAGAAGGATGTGAATTAAATTAATTGTGGTGTTCCTTTATTTTTACAGTTAAAGAAACAGTTAAATGAAACACATGCAAAACTTAGAACTGAACAAAGTGAAAGACAGAAAGTAGCTGGTGACTTGCATAAGGTAAGACGCTGCTTGTCCTGAAGATGCCGTATCATTATAATGTATTGTACTTTGAGTCTTAAGCTGACATACTGCTAATTTCTGATTTATTCTTTTGCATCATCCCATTAATTTGTTCTTAAATTTAAGCTGTTTGCTACATAGTTAGATATTTGGAACTAGACTTTTTGGCTTGTTTTTCCATTTTTCATAATTTGCTTTTCATCATATTTATATAATTAATTGCTTTGTAAAGTACAGATTACATTTTGAATTCAATTGATATTACTCTTTAAAAATTTGGTTACATTCATATATTTTTTATTGGGATTTGCTTATATAGTCATTTACAAAGTATATTTCTTTGGATCTTCTTGCTTCCTTGGTGGTTCAAACGGTAAAGAATCCGCCTGCAATGCAGGAGACCTGTGTTTGAATCCTGGGTTGGGAAGATCCCCTGGAGAAGGGAATGGCTACATACTCCAGTATTCTTGCCTGGAGAATTCCATGGGCAGAGGAGCCTAGCAGTCCACAGTCCATGGGGTCGCAAAGAGTCAGACATGACTGAGCGACTTTCACCTCACCTCATCTCATGTGTCTAAAAGAAGTGTAGATCTCTGCTGTTTCAGAAATTTATTCCTTTATTTCTTTGTAGAAGTATGTTTCTCTTAATCTCACATAGATGGGTGATATTTAGGATTACGTTTTTTATTCTTTGTGTTAGTTTGACAAGTTATTTGTAATTCTGCTGAGATTTTTAATAGTGTAATTTGTATATGCTTCTATCAGAGCTGCTTTCAAGCTATGATTGTGTTTATAGGAGATACAGTCAGCAAAACAAATATGTCACTTTCTGAAAGATTGAAGGAAATATTTCTGTTGGTTCTATATGATTATAGCTTATAATTATTATGCAAAAGTCTAGGACTCTAGAGTTGGTTCATATTTCTTTGATGTTGTGGCCAGTAGAGAAAATGTGAACTTAAGTTTTGGAGCTCTGACTTAGATATATATATAATACGTTGTCAAAACTGAGCAATCTGATTTACTTTGATACTTGATTTTAGTGTTTGACACTGGACAAACTAATAAAACATGCAGCTTTAGCCTAACAATTTATTTTCTCAGAAGGTGCTTTAAAGATACTAAACAGGTGCTCAAAGATATGGATATGCCATGTTGTTTGGCATAAAATGGCAATAATAGTTGGTAGTGAACTGCCCCATATCTATATAATAGAAATATTGTGTAACTCGTGATTGGAAATGCATATAAATATTTACTGACATGTAAAAAGATAACAAAATTTTTCATGAAGTAATGTGTATGTTAAAAGCCCACGTACAGAACATTTTCTACCAGTCTTCCATTAGGACGTATATGCACTGACAAGGGATTCACACCAGGAATCAACAAACTCAAAAGTTTTAGGATTTACTGCCCACCTATAGTTTCTTTCACATACTCTTTGTTAATATGACTCTTTAAAAATGTAAAAACCATTCTTAGCTTATAAACTGTACAAAGACAGAGTGTGGCTAGATTTGGCCAGCCTCTGATCTAGACTAATATCACTGATGTGATCTTGATCTAACCTAAATACCACTGAGGTTATTTCTGCTTTTAATTTCTTTATACATTTCCTTCATTGTTTGTGAGCATGTGTTTTTATAATCTGGTAGGGGAGACAGCTATTTGATTTTGGATAAAAAACTTGAACAGGTTGACTTTTATGTTGTATTGTGAGAAGAGCTTTAGTTTTACACAAAATATGTAAGGAAATCACTCATTTTTTCATATATATATATATATATAGTTATCTGTCAATTGTAGTATTGATAGGCTCTATATTGCTTTCCTTACAGGCTCAACAGTCACTAGATCTTATCCAGTCAAAAATAGTAAAAGCTGCTGGAGACACTACTGTTATTGAGAATAGTGATGTTTCCCAAGAAACGGTATGCATTTTCTTTAGGTCAAATCTCTGAGCTAATTACCTTATAAATTATGTGAAGAATGAAAAATCTACAAGGTCCATCTCTGAAAAAATGCCTTTGTAATATGCTTCCATCAATTTTGTTGCATTCTTAACTCAAGGTCATCTTTTCTTTGAGGTATCTTATCTGAAATTCTGTGTTTTTATTAATGTTTGTTTTCACTTTAGCTTGGTGAGATATTACATTAATGTTTAGGTTTGAGTTGGGAGGTATTATGGTATACTACTTATGACTGTAGACTCTGCTCCTTGCATTTGAATCCTGATTCTGTTGTTCAGTAGCTGTGTGACTGACTTAGGGGAAACTCTTTAGCCTCTCTGGGTTTCAGCTGCTCCATAAAAGGTAATGATGATAGTACATATTTTGTAGGATTGTTGCAGGGAATAAATGAATTACTATATAAAAGACTTAGAATAGTGGGTAACCCAACAATGCCTCAACTTTTGTAAGAGCTCAATATATGTTTGTTTTTTTTCTGTTGTTGTGAGTGTATTCTCCTTTGGCTCTTTGTACACTTTTTTTATGACAGCAGAAAAATATTTTTGTCTGATATTCATAGTTTCTTTATTTTTCCCTGTGTAGCCTAGTGACAGCATTTATATAACATTAAACTTGCTTAGGTGCAGACTATCTTGCACTGCGAGGTAGCAAATACTATGCTCTATGTGGTTTTATTGTCAATTTTCATGTCATCTTTCAGATTTTTTATATCTGTGTGTGAAACAACAATAAAATATTTTCTGATTTTGGTTGCAAATGCCTTTTCCTTATGCTTAGGGTTTTTCATCTCTTTAATCTTTTTCTTAGGAGTCTTCTGAGAAGGAGACAATGTCTGTAAGTCTAAATCAGACTGTAACACAGTTACAACAGTTGCTTCAGGCAGTAAACCAACAGCTCACAAAGGAGAAAGAACACTATCAGGTATTAGGTAAGAATAACTGAAGAATTGCTGTCTGTCCGTGGATAATTGACATAGTGTGTGTGAATGTATATACAGTGTGTATTTACCATAAATATAGAAACTCTTGTTACCATAGTGGAGATTTTCCCTCTGTATCTCTCTCAAAACCTTCAACTGACAACTTTAGCTTTCTTGGAGTTTTATTTCTATCTTGTATATACTTTGATCTTGTAGTTTAGAGAAGAAAATACATACCTTTTTAAAAAAAAATACATACTTTTTTTTTTAAAGTTTATCTAAGTTTCATGATTATAGCATTATACTTGTGTACATTGCAAGGTCATAACCACCACAAGACTAATTACCATCTGTCACCGTACAGTTGACCTCCTTTTTCACTTTTGCCCACACTCCAACTCCCTTCCCCTCTGGTAACCACTAAGCTGTTCTGTTTTGTGAGTTTTTGTTTTGTCTTATTTTGTCTGTTTCATTTTCTTTAGATTCTACATACTAGTGAAATCATGTTATTTGTCTTTCTCTGACTTAGTTTATTTAGCATAATACTTCCAAGTTCTAACCATGTTGTTGCAAATGGCAGTATTTTCTTCTTTTTTTATGGCTGAGTAGTAATTCATTGTGTGTGTGCGTGTGTGTGTTTACCTTCTCTATCCATTCATTCATTAGTGGACACTTAGGTTTTTTCTATAAATCTTGGCTATTGTGAATAATGTTGCAATGAACAGAGCCGTGTATATACCCTTTTGAATTAGTATTTTCATATAGAGATACTTTTCTTCTTTGACCTTTCACATAAGATGCTGAACTGAAAAACTGTCATCACAATTTACATTGGAAGCTGGGTTTTATTTAAAGTTGCTTATGGGTAATCAAAGAAATACATTTTTTAATTCTTGAAGTGAAAATCTTGGCTGAAGATAAATAAACCATCATTAGCCAAACTATGTTTTGAAATTTTATTGCCCATATGACCTGAGAATGCATGTTGATGAATTAATTGTTGGTCCCTGGGTTTTACCTGTTTTAAGAATGACTTAAGTCACAATGCCTTGGGTAATTAAGATGTTCTGGTATGCACTGAATACTGTAGATATTCTTCTTTTGAAGCTGTTTGTTCTATAATAAGCATGCTGTCCTGGAGATCAGTGGAGTGGCCTGTGCAATGCCACGGGGCAACTTACACTGAATTCTCCCTTTCAGCACTCAAACTTGGGACTCTTAGCTTATGCAGAGGCCTCAGGATAGGTTAGTGAAAGTCGCTAAGTCATGTCCGACTCTTTGTGATCCCATGGACTATACAATCCATGGAATTTTGCAGGCCAGAATACAATTTTGTAGCCGTTCCTTTCTCCAGGGAATCTTCCCAACCCAGGGATCGAACCCAGGTCTTCTGCATTGCAGGTGGATTCTTTACCAACTGAGCCCCCAGGAAAGCCCTGGGATAGGTTGGGTGCCCTGAAAAAGTTGGGAGGGACCTCCATCTTGATTTCAGGGGCATTCTATCTCACTTGTAGATTGTCTTGCCTGCCTTTAGTACATACTCTTCTTTAAGCTGCTATTTCAGGTCAGTTACCTCTAAGAAGACTTTGCACATACACTCAACTCATTCTTCTAACTTGTCACAAGAATCATATCTCAGTCTTTTATCCTTGGTAAGCTGGCTTCTCAGTTGCCTAGAGTTACACTTCTGCCACTTTACCAGCCTCCCCTAACTGAGAAAATAACCTTGCTTCCTGTGTCCCAGGGCAGCTTTCCTTCCCACATCTTCAGTCCTGTTTTCTTCTCCACATGCTGCTTCTGTTTAGTCTTGAAAACATGCTCAAATATCTTATTTTAACTTTCTGCTTCAGGATACCATCCTAGTTTTTTTTTATTTCACTGCTTAAAAATTTTTAAAAGAAGTAACTATCCTCATAGTATCTACTTCTTTACTTACTAGTCTCTACTCTGGAGAAAGGCTTCTTTTTCTGCTATTCCAGGAACTGGATGAAATGACCTGTCATTCCATGTCATTCATTAGTGATTGCCTAATTGCTGGAGCTGATACAGGATCTTCTTTTGCGTAAAAGATACTGCAAATAGTTATGAATTCTAAATATGGTGAGGTCAGTCCATAGAAGGGTTTCATATCTGAGAACCTGCAAAATTATAAGCTGTCCTGTTACCCTTTTCCCTTAGGCCTTGTCAATAATATCTCACTAGCATCTCAAAAGTATTCTCTAGTTATTTTCTTTTTTTTTTCTCAGACGTGTGGTCTGAACCATTTTGGCTTTCCTGTTTCCACTTTGGTCTTAATCATATAAAATTTGAGCCTTACACTGATTATCAATAATAACACTTTTATTTTTCAGATTTTTTTTTTCCTGGTTTATAAAATTACAGTGTGTAATTTGTTAAAAGAAATACATATACCCTGGCAACACAACTAAAACTGAACTGTTGTTTAGCGGGAAGCTTATCTGAGTGATGACTCAGCATTCTTTTGTCAGCTGGTGAACATAAGTCCACTTTTGGCAAGTGAAAGGGTGGTTGAGTGATCAGTAGTGTACCATGCGGATTAGATGGATTGTATGAATTCAGAGGCCCACCAGCACTTGAGAACTCTCCTTGCATAGGTTCTATCCAGCACTGACAATGATTACCCCTCTGTAGGGGTCCCTTGGTTCCCACAGCTTTTCTTTATGCCTTTTAAATGTTTGTGTTATCCTTGGTTTTTTAACTTCAGCCATCATTTTTCCTCAGTGTATACTCCCTCTTGTTAACTCTTTTAAAACTATCAATACTACCAGATGATTAAATTGGAAATACAAATTTCTTAATCATCAAAATTTATAGGTTAATGCCTGATGTCAAGAATCTTCTCTTTTTCCCCCCTATTTTATTTAGGTATAGTTTATTACTTTTTTTAAAAACTGAAGTATAGTAAATTTACAATCTTGTTTTAGTTTATGGTATACAGCACACACACACACACACACACACACACACATATTTTAGTATCTTTTCCATTATAGTCAGTTCAGTTCAGTCACTCAGTCATGTCCAACTCTTTGCGACACTATGAACCATAGCACGCCAGGTCTCCCTGTCCATCACCAACTCCCAGAGTCTACCCAAACCCATGTCCGTTGAGTTGGTGATGCCATCCAGCCATCTTCATCCTCTGTCGTCCCCTTCTCCTCCTGCCCCCAATCCTTCCCAGCATCAGGGTCTTTTCCAATGAGTCAACTCTTCATATGAGGTGGCCAAAGTATTGGAGTTTCAGCTTCAGCATCAGTCCTTCCAATGAACACCCAGGACTGATCTCCTTTAGGATGGACTGGTTGGATCTCCTTGGAGTTCAAGGGGCTTTCAAGAGTCTTCTCCAACACCACAGTTCAAAAGCATCAATTTTTTGGTGCTCAGCTTTCTTCACAGTCCAGCTCTCACATCCATACATAACTACTGGAAACCATAGCCTTGACTAGACGGACCTTTGTTGGCAAAGTAATGTCTCTGCTTTTCAATATGCTGTCTAGGTTGGTCATAACTTTCCTTCCAGGGATTAAGCGTCTTTTAATTTCATGGCTGCAGTCATTGTCTGCAGTGATTTTTGAGCCCAAAGAAAGAAAATCAGCCACTGTTTCCACTGTTTCCCCATCTATTTGCCATAAAGTTCTTGCCTGGGAAATGGAAAAAGGAGCCTGGTGGGTTTTAGTCCATTGGGTTGCAGAGTCGGACATAACTCAGCAACTAAACAACAGCAATAACATATTGACTCTTTTTAGTTTTTTGAAGAACCTCAATACTGTTTTCCGTATTGGCTGAACCAATTTACATTCCCACCAGGAATCTTACTTCTTCTTATTATGTATTTCAAGTGCATGTGAATTGTTTAAGGTAATGGTGTACATTTTCAGTATGGGAAAAGCTATTTTTAAAAGGCAAAAATGAGAGAGATAATATACAGTAATTTAGTTTTCTAAATCCTAATACACAGAACTTAGCATTTCTCTGATTTGTAGGGGTAGGTGTATTTATCTTGTATCCTTAATTTGGAAAACATTAACCTTTTTTTCCTCTTGGAGATCTGCCTACTCATCTCCTATTCTTCTCTTCCCACCCCACCACCTCTCCAAAAAGAAGGCTATCATTCCCCCATGCTTTTTTAAAAGTATATATTTAGTTATTTAATGGCTGTGTTGGGTCTCAGTTGCAGCACTCTGGCTTCTGTCTAGTTGCGGATGTGGGCTTAGCTGCTCTGCAGCATTTGGGATCTTAGTTCCCAGACCAGGGATTGAACCTGTGAAGGCAAATTAGAAGGCAGATTCTTAACCACTGGACCACCAGGAATGTCTCTCCCCCATGCTTTTTAAAGTAATTTTTTTTATAGCTTTGGACTGGTAACACTAGTATTTTGTAGTATAAGTTTTTTTGTTTTTAGATATCTACTTTTTCTTATGTTGTATATTTGCCTGGTCTCTAAGTGTTCCAAGTGTATATCTGACCATACCAGAAAACTTTATTACCCTAGTGTCTTTGTTTGGCTGCTATAACAAAAATCTTATATACTGGCTTAAGCAGCTGAGATTTATTTTTCACAATTTTGGAGGCTGGGGGAGTCTCAGATCAAGGCACCAGTATATTCTGTCAGATGAGACCCACTTGCTGGTTAAAGATGGCCATCTTCTTTTCTGTCCTTACCTGGCAAGAGGGGCACTGGAGCTCTCTGGGGTTCTTCTTATAAGGGTATCAATCCCATTCATGAGTGGAGTCTCCTAAGGGCCCCATTTCCAAATACCATTACCATGGGGATTAGAATCTTAACATAGGAATTTTGAGGAAGAGGGAGACACAAACATTGAGACCAAAACACCCAGGATCCCTTACCTGGAACCTGTGTGTGGAATCATGTGGAAGAAGGATGATGGTTTTAATAGCTAACACTTTGTAAGTGTTCCTCTAAGAATGAACATGCTTCTAGCATGTGGTCATTCATTTAAATGTTCACAACAACCCAATGCAGTAGATAGGTAGGGATTGTTAATAATAATCCCTTAACATGTTTTAATTGTCATTTTACAAGAGAGCCAAAGGGGTTCTGTAAATTGCCCAAAGTCACATAGCTAGAACTAGTTGAGCTGGGATTTAAATCAAGGTGGTCTGAGCCCAGGCCCTGTGCTCTTAATCTGTACTTTTCTCCGCCCTGCTTCAAGCACTGTGTGTTCTGATCCGTGTTGGCATTGCTTTCTTTTCTCCTCATTCTATCTAACCCTCTCTTGCCAGCCTCTTCTAGTTTCTTCCTTCAGTCCTGGCTTTTTCCTGAAGTTGATATTTAGTTTGTCAATAGTGAATTGGAGAGACTTTTAAGCTATCCAGGAAAAGTGAGGTGAAACTTGGTTTATGTGTTTGTTATATATGTGCCTTCCTTACTCCCTTTAACAAATAGATTTTTTCATGATACAGTTGTCTTTTGTTTCTGAAAGAAAAAAGTTCTTTTTTGGTGTATTGAAGTATGAGAGTTAATGTTTCAGATAAAGACTAACTTCTGTTTCTATACTTTACACTTGATTGTCATATGGACCTTCATTTTCTGTAACGTGTTTACACAGCACTTCTCAGTTTAATGTAACAGTGGCCTATGTAGACTTTCTAATCGGCTGTTAATCTTGCTTCAATTATAGTATGTGATAGCCAGTGATTACTTTTAACTTTCTGATTGCTTCTTTTCACCTCAACTTTTTGAAAAATTTCACACATTGTGAAAAGTTGAAAGAATATACAACACTCAGTCACCCTTCAACTGCTTCATCTTTTTATTTGTGTATACATATTTTGTTGCTGTTAAACTATTAGAAAGTCACTTTCAGATAACATGATCTTTTATCCCTAAGCACTTAAGTATGCATCTCAAGAACAAAGATATTCTCTTATAAATCTGTAGTATCACTGTCACATCCAAAATCACACAAACAGTGATTCTATAATATCACCCCTTTTTTAAGGTGTCTCTGCTTATACCTGAAATATCTTTTTAGTTACTTTTTTCCAAACCAGGATCCAGTCAAACTTCACATGTTGCATATGGTTAAATTCTTTTAGTTTTTTTAATGACTTTTGAAGTTTAATTTCTTTGGTCATTTTATCTGACTTGGAAAGCTTCAAAAGGCCTTAGAAAATTTCTGAAACTTAAATTATTTATTCGTGGGTGGAGAGTTATAAATTTCAGTCTCTTTTCAATGCTGTTGATTTATCTTATTAGCTTTATAGTCTCTTGAGAGGAGCAGTAATACAAATGGATTCCCAATGTTGTTTTCTTAAATGTTTTCTAAATAGGGTTCAAAATCCCTACATTATTCTCAGTTTGGTCTGAGGTTTTGGCTCACATATTTTAAAATCCATCTGAAAACTTCTTCTGAATCCTGAGATTTTTCTCTTATTTCTGATTACCATTAGTATTGACTGTTCTGATTTTAGTTGAAAGGGCCGTGCTGGATCAAATGGAATATGTACCTTTGGTGTTTGATAGACGTCTTCTGACTGTCTTTTGTTTCTTTGTTTTAAAATGAATTTGTTTCTTTCTGATCTTTTGCAGAGTGAAGTAATTGGGAAGCTGTTCATTCAAGGAAAACAGAAGGCATTGTATTATATTTTGCCAAATTAAAGCCTTATTTATGTTTTCACCCTTTCTACTTTGTCAGAAACACTGAACAGAGTTTTGTCTTTTCTAATCCTTGTTAGACTACTGATTTAAAGAGAGAAAAAAGCCAACTCTGTAGACACCTTCAGAGTTTAGTTTTATAATAAAAACTGTTTGAATAATTAGACCTTTACATTCCTGAAGATAAAATAAACATGTAATCTTTTATCTTATTTTGCTCAATAAAATTGTTCAGAAGATCAAAAGTGGTAAAGACAATGTAAAATTTAACATTTTAATACTGATGTTGTACACTGTTTTACTTAACATTTTGGGGAGTAACTGCCTCTGACTTCAACTCAAGAAAACACTTTTTGTTGCTAATGTAATCGGTTTTTGTAATGGCGTCAGCAAATAAAGGGATGCTTATTATTCAAATGTGTTCTGATTTTCATTGAGCTTTAACACGTTTCATTAGCACTTCAGAGCAACATAATTTAGAGCACAGTCATTAATCGCAACTCCAGACAGGGTAGGTTTGGTGCGTGTTGCCTTCTCAGCTGGAGCTCTGGGTCTTCTCTACTACCCACTACCTGTTTTGGTCTATAACATTAGTAGTCTTCCTGTATATACTGGGCCATTCCCTATACCCCTCTCTATCAAAAAGTAAGCTCCAGGAATGCCAGAATAATCTCTCTTGTTCTTTGCTTTATCCCAAGCCCTGGGGAAGTGCCTGTTTCAACTGTGCTCAAATATTTCCGTGAGTGAATAGGTGAAATTAACTTTTATTGTTTATTTGGCCATGCTGCGCAGCTTATGGGATCTTAGTTCCCTCATCAGGGATCAAACCCTGCAGTGAAAGCACCAAGTCCTAACCTCTGGATCACTAGGGAATTCCCCAAATTCATTTCTATACCTTGAGGGTTATCTAAGGTGGTGCCTTTACCACATAGCACATGCACCAGATAGTATTTCTAATGTATGTGGATGTAAACTGAAAAGACTGCTCATGGCCTTTGGGCTACCCCAGGCCTTACTGGGCTGCTTTCAGCAAACTACTGGGAAATTGGTCTGAAGGCCAGCCAGGTACCGTCTAATCAGTATCTCTTTTCCTTTTGCCATTGCCTTTACTTCCCCAGTGGCTCAGTGGTAAAGAATCTGCCCACAATGCGGGAGCTGCAGGAGATGTGGGTTCGATCCCTGGGTTGGGAAGATCCCCTGGAGGAGGGCGTGGCAACCCACTCCAGTATTATCTCCTGGGAGATCCCATGGACAGAGAAGCCTGGCGGGCTATAGTCTATAGGGTCGCAAAAGAGTCAGAAGCGACTTAGCTTGGCATAGCATGGTGTAAAGTATTCATATCTCTGCCATCTGAAAAAAACAAATCCAGCATTTCATGTTATAATCTCTTCTTGCTATTTTTGTCCTTTCAGAGCTTATTTTCTCAGAACTGTGCAATTGTATTAAGTATGTTGATTTGGAAAAAAAAAAATTGAGGACTTGGTGTAATCTCTTATTAATTTCTGTCCCTTCCCTCAACATCCCAACCTAAGACATATTCATCTTTTTGCCTCTGAGGAGGCAAGAAGCTTGCAGTTAGGTGCAGTTGTAATTGATGGTGGTTATTAAAGTATTGAAAGTTTGATTGCTGTTGCTTTAACCAGTTTGTCCTACTTCCTTACTCCAGAATCACATAGGAAAAGCTATCACACTCCCTTTCAGTTCTTCAGAATGCCAAGACAGCTCCATGTTCTCTGAAGTCCATTTCCCTCTAGGTTAAATATCCTCAGTTCCTTAGTTGTGCTGAATGATGGAAGGCTAAACAAGCCTTCTTGTCTTACCCATTCCCAGCTGTTCCTCCTTCCCGTGTGCTATATGCCAATCGCTGGGGAAGGGCGAGAGCATCAAAACAGGGCATCCATGTCCTCAGACTCTAGTGGCTCCTCTTGTCACTGTTGCAGCCAACTGAGGCAGAGAGCCCTGAGAAAATTTGTCAGAATGGCAATGACTACTGGGAGGGGAGAATGACCAGTGTAGTTGACAGCAGGCATCTTGATCCTTGAAAAAGAATGGAGAGTTGTGGAAGGGAGTGACGGGATACCTGAGAAGCAGGCTATACCCTTCAGTTTGGTGTAGCAAAGCTAGTGTATTTTTGGGAGGTCAGTCACGTTGTGTAAATCATCCAGGCTTGTGTTCACCCCAGCCGCAAGGAGGCAGTAGCTGTATTTGCCCATGGCATTTGCCCATGGAGGGTTTGAGGCAGGACCAGATTTTTCACACATCTTGTAGATGGCAGGTACAAGAGAAGCAGTGACCCCAGAGGAGGGCTGCATTTGCACCCTCAGGTGAGTAAAGAGATGTTTGTCCCTTGACCGCATTCATCATCTGGGTCCCCAGAGAAGGGAGAGCAAAGAAGGAGTTAAAGAACAGATTCCTTGTTGCTGCCACTAAGGCCAGTGACATCACCTGTACTTGAATTAACTACAGTTACAAGAGAGTTGTGGGTATCTGCTCCGGATGTGCTTGAGAGAGGAGGGAAGTGCTGCTCGAAGATGCTGCTTGGGAAAATGAGGCTGAGGCCAAATCCAAGCCCTTTTACCAACTGGTTGATAGATTTTTCTCTTTCTTCTTGACTCAGTTTCTGCCATTTATGTTTTTCTTGGAAATGGGGAAATTTCATATTCATTCGATTATGACAGCTGATATGTAATCACTCATACAACTTAGCACATGCCAGACATTTTTAAAGCACTTTACTTGCATTAATTCATTTAATCCTCACCAGAATTTATTGAAGGGGCGCTTTTATTATCATCCCCATTTTATAAATAAGGAAGTTGAGACACGGGTGCTGAGGGTAGGGGTGGAGGTTTGGACAGTTATACAAGGCCTCACAGCCACTGACTGGAGGAACTAGGATTCCATCCTCCAACTTAAACTTTCTGGCCTCCTTCTCTTATTGGTACACTGATAAATATATTCACATATATATGTGTGTGTAATTATGTGCATAATTTAAATTTACAATTGAAAAAAATACTGTATAGTTTTTTAACCCTACTTTTTCCTGATGTTATTATATACCTTCTCATTTTTCTCTTCATTGTACTTTCCAAGGGATTTTCAACCTCAGTGATTCTCAAACGTGTGATTTGCAGGGCCCTGGGCTTCCCTGAGGCACTTTCCAGAACTCTGAAAGGTCAAAACTACTTTGATAATACTAAGAGGTTATTTGCCTTTTTCGCTGATGGTGTTAAAAGAAGTAGGTAAAACTGCTGGTTCTTCAGCAAGGATCAAAACAGTGACTCCAGACTGTTAGTAGGTACTGTATTCTCACCACTATTCACTCCCATAAAGACAATATTGGATTCACTGGACAAAGTCTTTTCTGATGAGATCAGTAGTGGTATTAATGAATGTGGCTTTTTTGTATATATAATGAAATGTGTCAACATTTGGAAGATCCGCGTAACTCCGTGAACCAGAATTTTTCAAATCACCAACATAGAATGTTACAAAATCAGGCTTGGGTAAAAGATCCATTCAAAAAACAAGATAAACGAATGGATTTTAATGTAACAGAGTGCAAAAAGTTCACTGATAGACTTTCAGACTCTGTATTACAATTAATCTTTAAGAAAGTGCCACATCTGAAATGGCTACTTTCCAGTTTTCCAATGACATTTCTGTGTGAGGCCATATTTTCTTCATATACTTCAAGCAAAATGACTTGTCACAACAGATTCAATATATTAATAGAAACAGTTGTCTTCATGTAAAGCAATGCTGGTCTTCTCACTACATCTTTTTGATTTGTTTTAGGAAATGAAGTTACATTTCTTGAGAACATGTTCCTTGTTATTTTAAAATAAACGTTTGTAATTTACTTGAAAACTCAGCAGTGGCCACTGGACTGGGAAAGGTCAGTTTTCATTCCAATCCCAAAGAAAGGCAATGCCAAAGAATGCTCAAACTACCGCACAATTGCACTCATCTCACACGCTAGCAAAGTAATGCTCAAAATTCTCCAAGCCAGGCTTCAGCAGTATGTGAACCATGAACTTCCAGATGTTCAAGCTGGTTTTAGAAAAGGCAGAGGAACCAGAGATCAAATTGCCAACATCCTCTGGACCATGGAAAAAGTAGGAGAGTTCCAGAAAAATATCTATTTCTGCTTTATTGACTATGACAAAGCCTTTGACTGTGTGAAGCAAAACTGAAAAATTCTGAATGAGATGGAAATACCAGACCACCTGACCTGCCTCTAGAGAAACCTGTATGCAGGTCAGGAAGCAACAGTTAGAACTGGACATGGAACAACAGACTGGTTCCAAATAGGAAAAGGAGTACGTCAAGGCTGTATATTGTCACCCTGCTTATTTAACTTACATGCAGAGTACATCATGAGAAACACTGGGCTGGAAGAAGCACAAGCTGGAATCAAGGTTACCGGGAGAAATATCAATCACCTCAGATATGCAGATGACACCACCCTTATGACAGAAAGTGAAGAGGAACTAAAGAGCCTCTTGATGAAAGTGAAAGAGGAGAGTGAAAAAATTGATTTAAAACTCAGCATTCAGAAAACTAAGATCATGGCATCCGGTCCCGTCACTTCACGGGAAATAGATGGGGAAACAGTGCAAACAGTGTCAGACTTTATTTTTTTGGGCTCCAAAATCACTGCAGATGGTGTGTGCAGCCATGAAATTAAAAGACGCTTACTCCTTGGAAGGAAAAGTTATGACCAACCTAGGCAGCGTATTAAAAAGCAGAGATATTACTTTGCCAACAAAGGTCCGTCTAGTCAAGGCTATGGTTTTTCTAGTAGTCATGTATGGATGTGAGAGTTGGACCATAAAGAAAGCTGAGCGCTGGAAAATTGATGCTTTTGAACTGTGGTGTTGGAGAAGACTCTTGAGAGTCCCTTGGACAGCAAGGAGATCCAACTAGTCCATTGTAAAGGAGATCAATTCTGGGTGTTCATTGGAAGGACTGATGTTGAAGCTGAAACTCTAATACTTTGGTCACCTGTGAAGAACTGACTCATTGGAAAAGACCCTGATGCTGGGAAAGATTGAGGGCAGGAGGAGGAGGGGATGACAGAGGATGAGATGGTTGGATGGCATCACCCACTCAATTGACATGAGTTTGAGTAAACTCTGGGAGTTGGTGATGGACAGGGGGGCCTGGTGTGCTAAGGTTCATGGGGTCACAAAGAGTTGGACACAACTGAGCAACTGAACTGAACTGAATTTACTTGGTTTAACTTTTATTACATTGAATATTAATAGAAATAACAAAAAAGTTTTTAAAAGTGTAAAGGAGTACTGAGATGAAAAATTTGATGGCTACTGGTCTAGAATACTATTCTTTTTCAATGGTTTTAAAATTACACTGGGTAGTTCTATCAGCACTTTCTTGTATTTTGTTTTATATTTAAATCATCTGGTTTTATCATTTTTCAGTCCTCTTACTTTCTTTGCATTTATTTTGTTGCATTTCATCAACTTGCTGTCTTTAAATTTTAATTCATTTATTTTCAATTTTTCTTATTTTCTATTTCCTTTTAGAGGCTGTAAGTTTTCCTTTGGATTTCTTTGTATCCCACAGATTTTGCTATGTGGGAATTTTGTTGTCTTTCAGTTCTTACAATCATGAATATTTCAAATATACAGAGAGTCATGGAAAATAATTGAAAACACTTGTGTACCCCACTCAATATAAAATATTAACATTTTATCATATTTTTTAAAATAAAAAGAACACAACAATTGATACAGTTGAGGCATTTTGTATCTCTCCCTGATCCCCTTTCTGTCCCTCTCCAGAGGTAGCCACTGCACTCAAGGTAATGTTTATCATTTACATTTTTTGAAGTATAGTTAATTTACAGTATGTGTTTTAGGTGTGCAGCATAGTGATTGAGTATTTTTGCGGATCATATTCCATTATAGGTTACTATAAGATAATGGGCATTCCTGGTGCTATACAGTAAATCCTTGCTGCTTATCTATTTTATATATAGTAGATTGTATCTATTAATCTCATACCCCTAATTTAACCCTCCCCTCTTCCTGCCTCCCTTTGGTAACCACAGGTTTGTTTTCTATATCTTTAAGTCTGATTCTGTTTTGTGTATGCATTCATTTGTATTATTTTTTAGATTCTACATATCAGTTCAGTGCAGTTGCTCAGTCATGTCTGACTCTTTGTAACACCATGGACTGCAGCACGTCAGGATTCCCTGTCTATCACCAACTCCCAGAGTTTACTCAAACTCATGTCCATTGAGTCCGTGATGCCATCCAACCATCTCATCCTCTGTTGTCCCCTTCTCCTGCCTTCAATCTTTCCCAGCATCAGGGTCCTTTCCAATAAGTCAGTACTTCCCATCATGTGGCCAAAGTTTTGGAGTTTCAGCTTCAGCATCAGTCTTTCCAATCAATATTCAGGGTTGATTTTCTTTAAGATGGACTGGTTGGATCTCCTTGCAGTCCAAGGGACTCTCAAGAGTCTTCTCCAACACCACAGTTCAAAAGCATCAATTCTTCAGTGCTTAGCTTTCTTTATAGTCCAACTCTCACATCCATACATGACTACTGGAAAAACCATAGCCTTGACTAGATGGACCTTTGTTGGCAAAGTAATGTCACTGCTTTTTATATAGATGATGTATAGTGTTTGTCTTTCTATGTCTGATTTAATTCATTAAGCATTAAGCAAATGGGAGTATTTAATTCCTTTTTATGGCTGAGTAATATTCCCACACCCACATCTTCTTAACCCAGTTGTCTGTTGATGGTTACTTGGGTTGTTTCCTTGTTTTGGCTATTGTAAACAATGCTATGAACATTGGTGTGTATGTATTTTTTTGAATAAGTGTTTTCACTTTTTTTCTGGATGTATACTCAGGAATGGACTTGTTTAATCATATGATAGTTCTGTTTTTAGTTTTTTAAGGAACCTCCATACTGTTTAATCATATGATAGTTCTGCTTTTAGTTTTTTAAGGAACCTCCATACTGTTTTCCACAGTGGCTGTACTAATTTCTGTTTCTACCAACAGTATTAGAGAATTCCTTTTTATCCACATCTTCTCCAACTTTTGTTACTGGCATATTTTTTTGATGATGGCCATTCTGACAGGTGTGAGGTGGTAACTTGTGGTTTTGATTTGCATTTCTCTAATGGTTAGGGATGCCAAGCACCTTTCTGTATGCCTGTTAGTCACCTGTGTCTTCTTTGGAGAATGTCTATTCAGGCCTTCTGCCAATTTTTTGATTGAGTTATTTGCTTTTTTAAATGTTGAATTGTACTAGCTGTTTATGTATTTTGGATATTAACCCCTTGTTAGTTGCATCATTTGCAAATATTTTCTCCCATTCACTAGTTTGTCTTCATTTTGTTGACGCTTTCCTTTGCTGTACAAATGTTTGTAATTAATTTTGTAAAATTTTAATTATGTACTTTAAGGATTTTTTAGGTACTTTTAGGTTTGTAAAAGTTTAATTAGGCAGTATTTATTTTTGCTTATTTCTTTTGCCTTAGGGGAGTGATCCAAGAAAATATTGCTATAATTTATGTCAAATTTTTTTGTCAAATAATTTATGTCAAAATTATGTCACACCTATGTTCTCTTCTAGGAGTTTTATGTTTTCAGGTCTTAGGTTTAGGTCTTTGAAGCATTTTGAGTTTCTTTTTAAAATATGGTGTGAGGGAATCCTCTGATCTCATTGTCTTATATGTACCTGTCCAGTTTTCCCAGAACCACTTGTTGAAGAGAGTGTCTTTTCTCCACTGTATATTCCTGCCTCCTTTGTTGTAGACTAATTGACTGTATGTATGTGGGTTTATTTTGGGCTCTCTGTTCTGTTGATCTGTGTGTCTATTTTTGTGCTAATACTGTGCTTTTTTTTTTTTTTTTTAATTTTGTATCAGCAGAGAAGGCAATGGCACCCCACTCCAGTACTCTTGCCTGGAAAATCCCATGGACGGAGGAGCCTTGTGGGCTGCAGTCCATGGGGTCGCTAAGAGTCAAATGTGACTGAGCGACTTCACTTTCACTTTTCACTTTCATGCATTGGAGAAGGAAATGGCAACCCACTCCAGTGTTCTTGCTTGGAGAATCTCAGGGACGGCAGAGCCTGGTGGGCTGCCGTCTCTGGGGTCGCAGAGAGTCGGACACGACTGAAGCGACTTAGCAGCAGCAGCATCAGAGAAGTTTGTGCAACTTAAATTTTTTTATTAAAATTTTTTTTATTGAAGTATATATTTGATTTTGTGTTTCATATGTACAGCAAAGTGATTCATTATACATACACATATATCTATTTTTTCAGATTATTTTCCTTTATAGGTTTTACAAAACATTGAGTGTAAGTTTCTTGTGCTATACAGTAAGTTCTTGTTGGTTATCTATTTTATACATAGTGAAAATGTTAGTCCCTCAGTCAGACTCTTTGCATATCTGACTCTTTGTGACCCCATGCACTGAAGCCTGCCAGGTTCCTCTGTCCATGAAATTCTCTAGGCAAGAATACTGGAGTGGACAGCCATTCCCTTCTCCAGAGGATCTTACCCAGGGATTGAACCTGGGTTTCCCACATTGCAGGCAGATTCTTTACCAGCTAAGCCACCAGGGAAGCCCTCTACATAGTAGTATGAGTATATTTTGATTACTTTAGCTTTATAATAGAGTCTGAAGTCTGGGAGGGTTATTCCTCCAGCTTTGTTCTTTTTTTCTCAAGATTGCTTTGGTAATTCTGGGTCTTTTGTGGTTCCATATAAATTTTAGGATTATTTGTCCTAGTTCTGTGAAAAATGTCATGGGTATTTTGATAGGGATTGCATTAAATTTGAAGATTGCCAGATATCCTTCCATTTCTTTGAATCATCTTCAGTTTCCTTCATCAGTGTTCTATAGTTTTCACAGTATAGGTCTTTAGCTTCTTTGGTTAAGTTCATTCCTAAGTATTTTAATATTTTAATGTAATTTTTAAAGGTTTCTTTTTTTTATTTTCTGATATTTCATTATTATTGTATAGAAATGCAACAGATGTCTATATATTAATCTTGTATCCTACAACCTTGTTGAATTCATTTAGTAGTTCTAATCGTTTTGGGGTGTATGTATCAATTAATTTCATGTTTCTATAGGCTTAATACATATGCATGTATCCTGAAACACATAATAGTGTTTTCAAACTTTTTATATAAATCATTCTGTCATTTGCTTTATTTGGTCAATATTAGTTTTAAAATTCATATATATAGCTTTTATTCATTCATTTTTAAGCATGGCTATGCTACAATTTATTTGTACATTTCTCTGCCAATAGACATTTTTATGTTAACTTTTGTTTTGATTTCCTTTAAGCTAAGAGATTTTTTGTTTTTTTTGAGCTTGTGTATTTTCCACATCATGGATTTTTAAATTAAAGTTTTTGAATGTTACTGCATTTGAGTCAGTGAACATGGTCTATATGACACGTCATATAGACTTGGTTTTTTTTTTCCTCCTGAATGTGTGGAGACTTCAGAAGAAAGAAAAATATAAACCAAAAAAAATTAGTTTTGGTTTAAAACAAAAGAGATTATATGAAAGACTGCTAAGCTTTGGTGGGAAATGATTTTTATCTATAGAGTAGTTTGAATTTTCACTTGACTTTACCAGGCTAGTTGTTATTCTCTTTGGTTAGAAAATGAGAGTGCCATGCATGTTGAATACTTATTTTCTAGTGATCTCAGGAACACAGGAAACAGAGTCAAACAGGTGGAGAAATGTCTTATTTACATTTATATTTATGTATTATCTGATGTTTTTGTTATGAAAAATCAAGAAATTATGAGTTTTTGAGCAAAGAGCAGATTCTTTCTGAGTTATTCAATACAAAGTTCTTGAGATATCATTCAATGCCAAATACAACCTTTTCGTTTATCTGCTGAATGCAGTATTCTTTTCAAAATATCTGAAGTATGGTATTGTTGATTGTAATTCATAGACCATAGTTGTAGAAAATGCAACTTCACTTACACTATGAATTGTGTTAAGGTGTGTTCATCACCACCGAAATTGTGCAGGCTTTTCAACCTGTGTGTCTCATTTTCCTTCTTGCTAGCTGTGCCAGTAAAATAAAACTGTGGCTCTAGTAAATTCTAATCTAAATGCAATCTAATTCTTCAGCAATTGCTTTGTTGCCAAGTTCATGGTCAATATCTGTAAGTATTCTAAGCCATTGAAAAGAATGGGTATTTTCTATCTGTTAAATTCAAATTTATTAATTCCCATGGTTCCCAAGCTGTGTTTCTAGTTTATCATTTCTGGGTTGCCTCAGGAATGCATTTCAAACAAGTTCCAAGTGATGCTGATGTTGCTGGTTTGGGGACCACACTTTGGAAAATCATGCATTATGGTTTTCAATTTGCTTTCCTTTTTTTGTAATTTCTTTACGTTTTTTTTTTTTTCTGTCAAATGAGAGTTCTTGTTTTCAAATATTGCTAAATATTTACTAATATATTTTTATGTTACTTTTCTAATTTCTACAAATTTGAGCAGGGAGAGATTGCAGCCTGTACTCAGTCTAACATGTTGAAAACCAAATTCTCCCAAAATAGGCCTAAAAAAGGTGAAGTGCTAATTGGTGGTTTTCTTGGTGTTTCTTGTTATTTCCTGGTTATGCCACACAAGGAATATTGTCTCCTCTTTGGTGAATTTCTTTATAGACATGAATGCTATCCTCCCATTGACCAGTGTTATGATTTTTAGCCCCTTGAAAGGAAGACATAGTTGGAATAAAATTAGATGAGACAACAAGTTTTTCTCACTTATGATACCAAGGATAGGATGACTTATGTCCTCAACAGTGTGAGTACAGTACAGAAACCCAGGTATAAAGATTCTTACAGACTCTTTGCCTTGATGGTCCCTTAAGGGACCCTTAAGGGACAGTTTCTATGGACTGGATCTTCTGTTAAAACAGATGAACGTGTCTAGTCAGGTGGAACAGGGTTTTTTATTCTGACAATCAATCTTCATAACTTTCTGTCCATAGCCTGACACCTATTGAGTAAACTAACCGCATTTCCTACCCACATTTGCATGGAAAGTACAAAACTTTCTCAAAGGTGTCGAGTACCTGGTTTGAATGCTATGAGTAGCCTGCATACTCTAAGCCATACCAGCAACTGGCCATACTGAGACAACTGGCCTGCTCTCCAGTCACTCTCAGAGTAGCTTAGGAGAGAAGGATGAACTTCTTTCACCACCTTACACTACATCACCCAGCACCCTAGAACATACGCTCACTTAGCACACACCACCAAACTTTTAACTAGATTATGACCGATGCCCCTATAAAGCAACTAATTAACCATAGCATTTTATCAATGATAACAGTAATACAAGAATAATAGCATTGTAATAATTACATACATTTGTTGAATGCTATTTTCCAGCATTCGCTGCAACACATGCCAAGTGTTTTTAACCTCATGTTTCATTTTGTCTGCATTACCCACATTTTTCAGAATGCAGGATATGTGTGTGTGCCATGGACCAGACATGATCCATGTGAGGGAGAAATCCAGGGGGATTGCCTTGGATGCTGCCCAGAAAAGACTCAGACAGACCAAGCTGCAGATACCACCAGAGGCCTATGAACTGAGGAAGAAGCAACCAGCACGTTCCTGCCCTCAAAGGCAAGTGCAGGCGTATGACCTACAAGGCAGGGAGGGAAGAGTTGGGGTTGGCAGAGTTGCACCAAGGAGCTCAGATCCCCAGGAGCGTTTGAGGGAGAGCCACGCAGAGGAACACCCAGCCCACAGCATGTGGTGTGGACAAGGAGCATGATCTGCTGTTGAGTGTGGCTGCTAGGGCTGATTAGTTACCACATACAGCAAAGCCTCTCACCCCAGAGGGCTGTGGTGAGGAGTGGGGTGCTGGCCTGATAATGGAGATCCTGCGTGCCCCTCGCAGTGAACCAGAGCCTCCCTCAGCACACAGGCACCAGCATGTGCAGTGAAGTACATCTGTGGCCAGGAACTGAGTCCTTGTTGCCAGAAAGCCTGTTTAGGTTCCCTCCGTACATGTCTCAGCCTCATTTGCTGGTGTGTCTTTCTTATTATTTCTAATTTGGGTGTCAATGTTGTAGTTATCTACAGATCTCAACATGAAGCAACATCTTTATACTGGGCCACATCACGGTTAAGCCCATTCCTTCTTGACTTCATTTCTGGGATGGTTTTTGTTTGCTTATGTGCCTGCTTTTGAGGTACTTCCTAAAAATATGGGTATGTTACAGTATGTTTATGGGGGATACGTGACTTTTATCCATTTAATAAATTTTTATTGTACATCTTCTAAGAACCAGGCTGAAGGTCTAGGCAGCAGAGAATGAGAGACATGGTGGTATCTTTACAGAGCTCAGGGGGCCATGGGGGTTCCAGATCATGGAAAGTCCAGTGACAGGCCACTGAGCCAGGTCAAGGACGGCTCCCAGGAGAATACAAGGTCTCGGCTAAGGCCTGCAATGGAGGGTACAGGCAGAGAAGGGAATTTAGGGTGGGGTGTGGCAGAGTAGGATGGGGGGTGGGGGGTGGAGCAAGAGGTGTAGGAGGGGGTGATGGATGATTTAGGCGTGTTTCTACCTTTGTCTAAATGGCTCTCCCCTCCTATTGTCAGGCAGGTATGCGGTAATGTTGACGTGACAATTCTGTACATAGGATTTCACTCTTAAAGCATTTCTGAATGAGAACCAGAGCAATCACATTTTTAAATAAATTGCATTTATGGATTGCAAGTTAGGAATCAAGACTTGGCTTAAGCATGTCTTAGTCCATTCAGACTGTTATAACAAAAATACCACAGACTGGGTAGGTTAGAAACAAGAGAAGTATATTTCTCCCAGTTCTGGGAGGTGGAAGTCTGAGATCAGGGTGCCAGCATGGTGGGGTGAGGGCCCACGGCCACATACGGACTTCTCACTGTGTCTTCACATGGTAGAAGGGGCAAAGGGTCTTTTACATGAGGGCTCCTCCTCATGACCTAATCACCTCCCAGAGGCCCACTTTCTAATGCCATCACCTTGGGGCTTAGGTTTCAACATATGGATTTTGGGAGGGCACATTCAGACCATGGCAAGCATGATATCTGCTCTGAAATGTTCCTGACCATGTGTGGCCTGTCCACCCAAAAGCCATAGCCAACCTCCTCTTTTGTTGCCTCCTATTATAGGTGCTGAAAAGCCAAATACTTTTCTAGCTTTCCTTGCAGCTTAGAGTGGCCATGTAACCCAAATTTGGGCTGTGAATGTGAACCCAAAGTAGAAGTCTGTAAGAGGGGCTTCCAAGAAAAGAAGTTCTCTCTTGATCTATTAAAAAAAAAAAGAAAGAAAGCACATGCTCTGGTCCCACCCTTTGGCCTTTCCCCTTTCTCCTGCCTTGAATATAGACACAATGGCTGGAGATGCAGCAGCCATTTAGTGACATGAAAGACAAGCCAAAGAAATGGCACAAAGGGCTCCCAAGTCTTTTCAATTCTTACCTATCCCTGTGACATCTCGCTTTCAGACTTCTGCGTATGTAAACAGAAGCAAAAACCAATCTGTTTAAACCACTTTAGTTGATTTGCAGCCCGTCAATCCTGTTGCACGATGCTGGGCAGAATCTAGTAGTCCTTCCTCTGAGTTTCTGTTTGCATGTTTTGCAGTCTTGCATTCCATTATCACTGACTATTATTTTTTGCTTGTCTGACTTTCCCATTACTGTGAGCTCCTTTGGGTCAGGGACTATCTTATCATTTTGGTGACGCCAAAACTACTATAGTGCCTGGCACATAATAGCCACCTCGTAACACTTTGTTGAGTGAGTGAAGAACTGAGTGCAAAATGTAGTCATGTGAAGGGTGATGTGGGGAAGGAGACATAAGTGGTAGTGAGACCAGGGAAGAGGTTGTAGCAGGGAGAATCCGGGCAAGAGGTGATGAGAGTACGCGCTAAAGCAGGACCATGCAGATGAAAGAAAGGATGGATTCAGGGGTTATTTAGGAGACAGGATGGACAGGACCTAGTAAGAACTTGGGGAAGAGAGGGAGGGAGAAGAAGGCTCAAGGATGGATGACAGCCTCTTAATATGGAGTGGGTTTGAGTGTCCACTGGTTCTGTGATCTTGGGTTAGTTACTCAGACATGTTGGTACCTTTGACATCTCATCTGCAATAGGATAACAGTAACACACTCCAGGAGTTGGTGATAGACAGGGAGGCCTGGCGTGCTGCAGTGCATGGGGTCGCAAAGAGTTGGACAAGACTAAGTGACTGAAGTGAACTGAACACACTCTTCTGTTTGTTGTAGGAGGGAAATGGCTTAGCTCATTGCAGATATTCCATAGTTGTTATCAGTTGTCATTGTCAGTATTGGGGCAGGAGAGCAAGAAACTAAGGAGGCTGTTGAGAGAGGTGAGAATAAGCAGGAGGGGGGTTCAGGAGGAATGAGAAGGAAGGGCCAGATAGCTAGGAGAGTGATGCCAAACACCTGGAAAGAAAGGCTTTATTTAAAGTGGGACTGAAAGCATCTAATGTTCTCAAGAGAAATGGCATTAGATACAGGCTGCTTTTATTCATGACTTGTGTCAACTGGTCGTGCTGCTTTGATTATTGTTTTAAACATGTCTCAGGGGGCTGAGGGTAAGAAATGAAGAGCTGAAGATGCTCATTTTTAATGTGAAGAATTGTAAGCTATTGTAGGACACAGTAGGAGCCTCGGGAGGGTTGTGCCTAACAGATTTCTGAGACAATTAATGCAGCCCAATAGCAAGGATAACATAAGAGGCACCGCGTGAGGGCCGGTAGCCCGGAGGCAGTGGAAGATCCTGCACAATGAGCAGGATAAGATGGCCGGGCAGGAACCACACTCAGCCGCTGCATTCGGCACCCTTTACTAGGTTTTAGGGGAACAGTAACAAAAGCTCCGCTTATGTAGTGCCTACAGGGGTCAAGTATTTTGTACATTACTTCATTCCTTGCAAGACTGGGATGTTATTATGTCCATCTGAAGGATGAGAAAACTGAGGACTGAAGATATTAAGTCACATTTCCAAGATCCGCCAACCAGAAAGATGTAGAACCAAGATTCAGACCAAATCTGGTCACCGAGATGTGGGTGTTTCCCTTTTTACTGTGTTGTACTTTATGACACTGCTGCTCAGGGAATTTTATTGGAGTTTTTGCCTCTGTTCTACAGGAGGTGCTTTTCTTTTCTTTTTTTAAAAATAATTTTATTTATTTATTTATTTTTGGCTGCCCTGGGTGTTGTTGCTCACAGGCTTTTTTCTCTGGTTGCGGCGAGCAGGGGCTACTCTAGTTGTGGTGGGCTGGCTTCTCACTGTGGCGGCTGCTCTTGTTGCAGAGCACCCGATCGAGGGTAAACGGGCTTCAGTAGTTGCCACTCCCGGGCTCTAGGGTGCAGGCTCAGTGTGTGGCCCACCGGTTTAGTGGCTCTGTGGCATGTGGGATCCCCACCTCAGTGTGGGCGGGCCTCATCCCATCAGTTGGAGGCCTGAATAGAACAAAAACACTGACCCTCTCCCAGAGTACAGAGAATTCCTCCTGCCTGCCTGCCTTTGAGCGAGGACATCATTTTCTCCCGCCTTCATACTTGAACTGAAACATCAACTCTTCCTGGATATTGAGACTGCTTGTCTTCAGCCCGAAACTTGGCCCACAGCGTTCCTGGTCCTCCAGCTTGCTGACTCACCCCTGACAGCCTCCATGATCACACGAGCCAATTTCTTATGATGAATTTCTTTCTGTCTCTCTTTCTGTCTGTGTGTGGCACACACACACTTTCTCTGGAGACCTTTGATGAAGACACTGCAGTGCTGTGCACATAAACTCCAACAAGCGATAGTGAAGCACGAAAGTAAATTTCCCTGCAAAATGCAGGAGATAGAAACTATATTACAGTTATATGTGGACTTGGAGCAAATATTATTCCTTGAACTTCGTATTAAGGACTCTGATTTCAGGACAGGACAAGTCACGGTAGCAAAGCACTGAAGAACGCTGGATGGGGAAGTTGACAACTCTCTTACTCGGACCCCCAGGGCCTCGCCACCAGACTTCCATCACAGCCTCTGTGAACACTATAATGATCACAGGGTTCACTCAGGAGTCTGGAGGCTCTGTCTTCCCCCAGACACATGTGTGAAGAGGGAAGGGAGGAGGACATACATCACACAAAACAGAATCTGCATAAAATGCAAACCAAAGAAAAGGAGGACATTTCCTTTAGCCATATCTGGCTGAAGCTGTTCATCAGTTCCTCACAAGGAGAGACTGGAAGGTGGTAGAGAGTCTAGCCCACTGTAGATTACTTATCGTTTGTTGTGTATAATTCTGATTAACTGTAATGATAGTAATAATAACAGTGGACATTTATTGTATGATCACTGTATTCCAGCTGCTGTGCTAAGTACCTTAAGGGTATCATCTCTTTTAACTGTCACACTAAATGAAGTAGATTCTCATATTACCTTATCATATAAATGAGAAAAGTGAGACTCAAAGAGACTCATCGACTTGCTAAGATTGCACAGCTACTGAGTGGCTTGACTAAGGTTTCATGCAGGCAGTGTGATGTACATACAGCCTGTGTTCCGAGCTCTACTCCATGGAGTGAAGGTGGCCATTCTCATCTGGTTCTTTGGGCTGACTTCATAAAGATACCTTCCAAGTTCCTGAATGGAGTGGTCCCTATGTGGCAACTGCAGTCAAGATTGTGGTGTCCAGACTGGGCTGATGAGGTGCACAGCTTGCCTATTCAGTGCTGCCTGAGTCAAATTGTGTGGGACTGGACGTGCCATTTTTTTTATGTGGCAGTTCTCACCAACAGTGACTTTTGCTGCTTCTTGGGATGTCAGCATTGTAGTTAGATCATTTCCGAATACCCAGGAATTGGTTCCTGGAGAAGGCAATGGCAACCCACTCCAGTACTCTTGCCTGGAATATCCCATGGACAGAGGAGCCTGGTAGGCTGCAGTCCATGGGATCGCTAGGAGTCAGACACAACTGAGCAACTTCACTTTCACTTTTCACTTTCATGCATTGGAGAAGGGAATGGCAACTCACTCCAGTGTTCTTGCCTGGAGAATCCCAGGGATGGGGGAGCCTGGTGGGCTGCCATCTCTGGGGTCGCACAGAGTCGGACATGACTGAAGTGACTTAGCAGCAGCAGCAGGAATTGGTTCCAAATCCTTTTGTCCCTCAAGCTGTATGGCAACAGGTAAACGATCTAAACCTTTAGATCTTGTATCTGTTAAGGAGGGAGTCTAGCACCTGTTTCATAAGATCATTCTGAGGACTAAAGGATAAACCTGGGTCAAGCATATACAGTGCCTAGCACTCAGAAGGGACTTAAGGAATGTTTGTCTCCTAAAGGAAGAGCTATAACTTTTTGGTCCTGTATCCTTTAGGTTTTTTTTTTTTCCTCCAATACACATGAATAGAGCCCTTCAGTTCAATCTAACATATTTGTTGTGTACAAATATGGGCTCTGATTCCCAAGGGTCCCTGGCTCCTGAGGTGGGTCGGCAGACTAGGTCCTTGGTTTGTTACAGATCTTGGCATGGGCTTGCAGGACCTACTGGAAGCTCTGAAGAACTGAGACCACGATGGCATGTCCTGCTTCCCCCTTAGGGACTGGAGTACAGGTTCTCTAGCCTCAGTGCAGGGAAGCTAGCACAGACTTAGCTGTGTGCCCAATGGCTCATATCCTGGAACATGAATTCTGAAGAGCACCTTCCTACTGCACAGAAAAAAGAAGTCCAAACCTTTGCACCTTGGAGGTGGCAAAGGTGGCATTTTCTTCAGCAACAGGAAGGAGGCACATGAGTAAAGAAATTTGTGTAGTCGCAGATTTCCCTTTCTCCCTCATTTATCTCATAAGACCCTAAAGGACCTGGTGGAGTCTTGACTCCTCCATGGAGTGGAGACAGAGGCTAACGCTTGTTCCAAGGGCTGCCTGCGTGACTCCGGTTGTGTCAAAGGTGTTTGCTCAGGAACAAGCTGTTTGCTCTTCATCCTGACATCTGCTCAGTCTAGGTGCTGGAGCTATTTTGGGTAGCTGACTACAGGAATTACTTCCTATCATCCCTGAACGGATCTCATGAGCCTATAATTGCTCTGAAACTCTGTATGTGTATGTGCCTGATAATAAGTCTGATTTAGAGGCTTAGAGTTCTCTATGGATTTTTCTGCCCTTTCTCATGACCACTGGTTCCTCTTTAGCCAGCAGCGGATAAAGTCTTTGAGGAAGAGAATCCATGCTGAACACAGCCTGGTCTGAACATGCTCTTCTGGCTGTACTGGGTGCCCAGAGCTGGGCAGATGCACCTTCACAGGAACCAGGGAGCCTAGGAAAGGGTGTCCTCTGGGTTTGCATGGGGCTCTGGGCTTGAGGCCTAAGCTGAGAGATGCTAGGACTCTTGCCACGCTAAGCCTCTTGTCCTTTAGATGTGAACTGTATGACAAGCCTTAAGCGAACTTAAAAAGGGAGAAATAACAGAAAACTGAGCAAAAGAAAATAGAATTAAGTAATTATAATGGCGTGTTTGTCAGCAGGATGCCTTCCAGTAGGTTCAAAAAACATAAATGGATTTCTAAGGCAGTTAAAACCTCTCCTCAAAGATGCTCTTAAGGCTGGGAGGGAGGTTTGGGGGAGAATGGATACGTGTATATGTATGGCTGAGTTCCTTCGCTGTTC
Organism: Bison bison bison; assembly: GCF_000754665.1. Taxonomy (NCBI): domain Eukaryota; kingdom Metazoa; phylum Chordata; class Mammalia; order Artiodactyla; family Bovidae; genus Bison; species Bison bison. The sequence continues at coordinate 6,972,107 of NW_011494826.1, read as the reverse complement.
ACTTGAAACCATCACAACACTGTTAATTGGCTATACCCCAATACAAAATTAAAAGTTTAAAGTTTGAAAAAAAAGATGCTTTAAACAGCAGTGGTAGCAGCAGCCATAGCATTTTTACAGGCCTTACCTGTGCGCCTGACACAATGCTCAAGCCTGCATAAATGTGGCTCACTGAGCCCTTATTGCATCTCTCTGATATGTGAAGTCTCACCTCCTTTCACACACATGGAAATGGAGGCACTGATTTTAAACCCATGGCTGGACATCACAAAGGGATGCATGGCAGCACCGAACTTCAAGTGCAGGTCTCACTCCAAACACCTAGGTTTTGATTAAGAAGTTCCAAAGCAATGTGAGCATGAGGCGATTTAGTAATGGAGTACACTTTGCCTGTTTCATGGGACTGTTGTCAGAATACCGAAAAGCATTCTGAGGACCTGCGATATTGTACAAGTATAGAGAGGCAGTATTATCATTGGGTCATTTGATTTTTCAGCTCTATGATGGACCCTTAGTGCACATCTCGTATGTAATCACTAGGGGGAGGCAATAGACAATGCATATAAGCAAACTTAGTCTTGGAAGGGAAGTGTATTTTTCTTGTAATTGAGGCTCAGAGATTTAAAATAGAAAAGCAAAGACTTGTGTTAGGCACTGACTGCCTTTCTTATCCAGATTTGATCTTGTGCTTCCACTGAAGAGTTTCTGCGAAGGCATCTTATTCTCTCTCAATACTTTTGAACAGTGGCTGTTGCCCAGCAAATGAATGAAAGATGCTAAAGGCTAAGCATTGACTCTCTCGTTGTTCTCTGGCTTCTTGCCTTGTTCCTCTGTAATCACTTCTGTTTTTCTTAAGGTTTAGTTTCCCCTTTCTTCATTCCTCTGCAGACCATGTGAAGCAGAGCTAGTGAGGCATGTTCTTGACTATTCCCATCCACTTAAATGTGCCCTTCTGGGCTAGTCTGTTTGGTTATTGCATGCGGAACTTTCCATGACTATTTCTAGTTCATTGTCATCCTTGTGCTTCTTCTATCATGATTTGTTCTCTTCTCTTTCTATTCTTCTAGAATTCTTCATTTCCCTTTTGGAAAGGGAAAAATGTTGGACTAGTAGTTCAAGCCTTATGAATACCACTCATGAGCTAGTTGGCTTTGAGACACAGAAACCACTGTAATGAACACCAGGAGTAACAATAACTTCCAAGTCTACCATTCAGATATAGCATTATTTACTTCATTACGTTAATCTAGCTCTTGCCTCTGCAGAATTACTCAAATAGTCCACCATCTCTCCCACTTCAAATATTTCTGGGAGTCAGTCTCCAGGTACTTATGAAGAAGTCTCTACCTGCAGTGTCTGCACTGCTCTGCCAGGTGAAGACCCTTTGTGGGAAAGCCATATGGAACTCTACTGCCAAAAGGAAGAAGGGCTGTCTTAACCTGTCTTACTACCTGCTAAAAGGAGCCCGGAGCAGTGCTGCTCCAACTTCCAGGTGTGACAGTTTACCACCATCTCTCTCACCTTCAGGACTGGCTGGAGGTGGGGAGAATAGCCTTTCCCCCAACCCCCATCCCACTCGACTTGTGAACATCTCTTCTCCTTTATCAACCAAGGGCCAGTCAATGGTGCTCAGCTCCCCTCCCTTAACACAAGCCCTACATCCTTCTGAAAATAAGGTATTGGCCAGGCATAACCTAATATTTTTGAACCTATCAACGGACATATCTTGAGTTCTTCCCATGAGACTTACCATGCACGTCAACTATTATAAGGCCTGTCCCTGTGGCTCCTGACCCCCAGGGGTGGACATGGAGGCTGTGGCTAAAGATGAGATCTCTACTTTGACTGAAAAGAACTGCCACTGAGACCAGGGCTATCCTCTTGCCCAGGTCTTCATGGCTTTCTTCCTTCACGTTTCCCTCGATCTCTATCTTTCCTTCTAAATACCACTGAAATGTGTTCACGACTGAACAGGCCATGTCGGAAGACACAGATTTGCTTGAATAGGCTCTCCTAACCAGATTTGGGACAACTTGGACATGAAAGTTAATAATCAGAGTAATAATGACAGTAGTGGATAAAAACACATTACATTAAATAAATAATCTACCAGTCCATATTTATACTGAATAAAAAAGGGAAGGAGAAGAAAAATCCCTTCTTTGTAGAAGAATGTAAATGAATAAATACAGAGCAATGACAGAATTTCAAAACTCATCCTTTTTCAGTCACTGCAGTAAAAATTAATTCAGGTAAGAATTTTTAATGGATGCTAAAACCATTGGGTGAAAGGTTGATGAGGCAGAGGGTATTCACAGTTTCTAAGTATCATCTCCTAGATTGCTTTCTAATTACAAAGGGGAAAAGGTCCCTTATGAAGGAGAAATCTGGCAGGCACCACCTTAGCTAAGTGATCAACGTTAACATCAACAATAATGGATACATTGACATCATGGCCTCTGGTGTGACACACGAGGATCAACACCACCTGTATGGGATTCTTGCCAAAAATATTTAGTCTGAATCTAATCAAGAAGAAACCATAAAACACAGCCAAATTTGAGGACATTCTACAAAACAACTGGCCTGAATGCTTCAAAAATTCAGTGTCATAAAAAATGAAATGAGAACTATCCCAGGCCTGGTGATATGAGAATTATCATGAGAACTAAAATGAGAACTATCTCAGCTGGTAAAGAATCCTCCTGCAATACAGGAGACCCCAGTTCAATTCCTGGGTTGGGAAGAGCCCCCAGACAAGGGATAGGCTACCCACTCCAGCATTCTTGGGCTTCCCTGGTGTCTCAGATGGTAAAGAATCTGCCTGCAATGCGGGAGACCTGTGTTCGATCCCTGGGTTGTGAAGATCCCCTGGAGAAGGGAACAGCTACTCACTCAAGTTTTCTGGGCTGGAGAATCCCCACGGACAGAGGAGCCCCAAGGGCTACAGTCCATGGGGCCACAAAGAATCAGACACGGCAGTGACTAAGCAAAGCACAGCAAGACATTTCAGATAAGTGCAATGCGCGATCCTTGACATTGGGAAAAGTTAGCCTCTAAAAGTCAGCTTTAGAACAATTGAGGAAGTTTGAATATGGATGGTAATAGTGTTGTATCTATGTTAGAAATCTTAACTTGTATAAAAACTTTTAAGTGAAGAAATAAAATGAAATAAAATATCATTCATTATTTACATGAGTTTGTTTTTTTAAAAGTCTACAGATTTTATGGGCTGGTAAATATTTCTGTGATTCTTACTTGCTCCTTTTCTGATCTTCTCTCTCAATTTTCTTTCGGTTATTTCTTGGTAAGACAGATCTCACAAAGAGGGACAATAAACAAGAAATGGCATTTTAAATATTTATTTTTAAAAATTTTATTTATTTTTTTGGTTGCATGTCATGAGGGATCTTAGTTCCCTGACCAGGGATTGAATCTACACTCCTGCCTTGGAAGCATGGAGTCCTAACCACTGAATTGTCAGGGAAGCCCAAGAAATGGCAGTTTGAAGGGCACCATTATTATAGCTGGTATTTCCTTTGGGGACAGTTGTGGGAGAGTCACAGCTTTTGACAAAAGAGGCCATTTCTGTTTTTAATGGACAAGGGCTTGGTTTGGGGTAAGACCTTAAGGACTTTGTTTAGGTTCTAAAAGTTTACTTATTGAAAAATGCAGTATTTCCTTTCCTTGCTCATACTAGCTCAACACCCAGGGCAGAAGCCTGGAAGCAGGGAGGCTCCGTAAATAAGTCATTTGGATCATGGAGCAACTTGGACATGGAGCCCGAGGGGCAGTGAAGCCAGCAGTTCTTTGCCAAGAGGAGAAACACTTGTTACTACTGGAAAATTATCATCACTATTTTGCTACTATTCAGTTCAGTTCAGTTCAGTCGCTCAGTTGTGTCTATCTTTTTGCAACTCCATGGACTGCAGCATGCCAGGCCTCCCTGTCCATTACCAACTCCAGGAGCTTGCTGAAATTCATGTCCATAAAGTCAGTGATATCATCCAACCATCTCATCCTCTGTTGTCCCCTTCTCCTCCTGCCTTCAATCTTTCCCAGCATCAGGGTCTTTTCCAATGTGTCAGTTCTATGTATCAGGTGAACAAAGTATTGGAATTTCAGCTTCAGCATCAGTCCTTACAATGAATATTCAGGACTGATTTCCTTTAGGATTGACCGGTTTGATCTTGCAGTCCAAGGGACTCTCAGTCTTCTCCAACACCACAGTTCAAAAGCATCAATTCTTTGGTGCTCAGCTTTCTTTATAGTCCAACTCTCACATCCATACATGACTATTGGAAAAACCATAGCTTTGACTAGATGGACCTTTGTTGACAAAGTAATGTCTCTGCTTTTTAATATTCTGTCTAGGTTGATCATAGCTTTACTTTTAAGGAGAAAGCGTCTTTTAATTTCATGGCTGCAGTCACCATCTGCAGCGATTTTGGAGCCCCGCAAAATAAAGTCTCTCACTGTTTCCATTGTTTCCCCATCTATTTGCCATGAAGTGATGGAACCAGATGCCATGATCTAATTTTTCTGAATGTTGAGATTTTAGCCAACTTTTTCACTCTCCTCTTTCACTTTCATCAAGAGGCTCTTTAGTTCTTCTTCACTTTCTGCCATAAGGGTGGTATCATCTGCATTGCATATCTGAGTTTATTGATGTTTCTCCCGGCAATCTTGATTCCAGCTTGTGCTTCATTCAGCCCGGCATTTTGCATGATGTACTCTGCATATAAGTTAAATAAGCAGGGTGACAATATACAGTCTTGATGTACTACTTTTCTTATTTGGAACCAGTCTGTTGTTCCATGTCCAGTTCTAACTGTTACTTCCTGACCTGCATACAGGTTTCTCAAGAGGCAGGTCAGGTGCCGGTATTCCCATCTCTCTAAGAATTTTCCACCGTTTATACTCTTATTTGAGTTCCAAAAGGAAAAACAAAAACAACCCCGCCCCCCCCCCAAAAAAAAAAAACTGAACTGAAGGAGCATAAGATTGACTTCAAAAACAATGGCACTGGAAAGAAAGAATAAATATGTAAGGACAGTCTTTCCTGACAAATATAAATCTTTTTGTATTTGGAGAAGCTTTGGAGAAGTTTCTTTGGTTTTGATTTTTGAGTTAGGAGATTAGTTGAATTTGATATAAGAAGTATTTCAGAGAGAGGATCACACCATCAGAACCAAGCTCCAGCTTTGAAGTTCGTTGATGGAAACCCCAGTTAAGTCTGGGTGACCTCACCCAGAGCACGGGTGACTTGTGTGTTCCCTGCCTGTGGTACAGCCCAGGGACTCAAAGGTAGAGAAGGAACGGGCGATTAGGGGACATCCAGGAGGCAGTCCCCTACCCCTTCTTAGTGCAAAGAGAACTCCAAGGGTTGTGCCCTGTAAAGACAAGGAGGGGCTGAGAGAGGCCCAGGGTGGGGCTGGAGAAGACACCAGTATGGCCATTTACTTAATTTTGACAAGAATGAGTTTGTTACCATCAGCAGAAGAGGGGCTCAGATACAGAAATTAAGTTGGTTATATATAATTAATATGATACCCTGACAGTCTGAGTCAGGCTCTGAAATTGGAATGGCTATCCCTACTTCGTTGGGTTTATCTGGGCCTGAATAAACTGCTGTTATTGAGAGCAGATCATATCTGAACTTCCCTTGCTTTTTTTTCATTCATTTATTTATGTTTTTGCTTGTTTTATTTTAGATTAAGATTTTCCCAGGACTGGGAGGCCAGGCCCTTTATTTCAGTCTCCTCCTCCTTCCTGCTTCATGTAGGATTCCTGATCCAGAAGCCCATGGGGGTGGTTTGCAGTGAATCTTCCTCTACCTTTCTGGGGCTCATTCCTCAGTCTGCACCTGGTGCTGGCCCGAGATGACAGAGGAGTCTCGGGGCACGGGGACCCAAAGGCGCCCCGAGGAGAAGCCCCTGTGCAGTCATTCAGAAACAGGAGGATTTCTTCCACCCCTGGGTGGCAGCAGCTCTTGCTGCAGTTTGTCTTTCAGCCACTCCGGTTACTTCCCCTTGAACGCCCTGGAGGCGCAAGGATGTGAGGCAGCTGCCAGGACCTGGTCCACTCCGTCCACTCCCCGCACCCTGTATCAGTCCATGGTCCACGGTAGGAAGGGCCAGGCTGGGAGGCCGCCGGCTGCCAGCCCTGGAAAGCCACCACCCTGGGCTGTGAGGGTCTTTGTTATTAATCACACAGGTGAGTGTGAGTGCCAGGCGCCCAAGGAAGTTACATGGAACTCTACAGCTTTAAGAGCCCCAAGGAAACTGCATTTGTTTCAAATGTCTAGTAATAAACTGTCCAGTACTAGGACTCGCTGTCCTAGTAAACAGAGTGCCCCATCTAGGGACAAGAATTGGAGGTGACTCTCTCCTACATCCGCAGCAGGGTGTAGGCTGCTGGTGGGCTGGGGTGGGCAGCTGGCCTTAGGAGGCTGCAGCGTCTGAGGAGTGATTATTCTAGAACCTTTGTTCCCACTCCTCCTCAGTGCTCTGTGGTCCAGCACAGCAGATGGTGACAGCTGGGTCCTGCGGGGCTGCACTCACCTTTAATGAAGTGGGCAGCCCCCTACAAACACTTATCATTGAAGGGTCAGTGCTCAGCCAGGCGCCTACCCTAGAAAGCGTGTTGGGTGCAGGACCAAGCCAGAGGTCAGTTTCTTTATCTGGAAAAATGGGAATCTGATAAGGTGGGTTAAAGGAGGAAAGCTTGATAGAAAGGAGAAATAAGATGCAGCTTCACATGACATTGAAAATACAACAGAAGAGGGAAAAAGTTTATTCAGGAGGAATAAATGGGTTTGTAAGTGATGAGGTCAAATGCAGTCACAATTTACCATCAAACTTTGGGGCAATGAGGACAAAAAAAAATAGTAATGGGCAAGAGAATTTCTAACTATTAAAAGTTAATATTTCATGCCTTCTAGGTACCAGTTGGGTTTTCCTGGTGGCTCAGATGGTAAAGAATCTGCCTGCAATGCAGGAGACCAGGGTTCAATCTCTGGGTGGAGAAGATCCCCTGGAGAAGGAAATGGCTACCCACTCCAGTATTGTTGCCTGGAAAATTCCATGGAAGAGGAGCCTGGAGGGCTACAATCCATGGGGTCACAAAGAGTCAGACACGACTGAGTGACTAACACTGAGACTGGGATACCAGTGACTGCTTAGGCATTTGCCAGGGAATGTCTCATTTCATCCCCTCAATAGTCCTATGAGGAGGTCCCTAACTTATGCCCATTTTTACATATGAGCAAATGGGGAGCGAGGTTACATAACTGGGAGGTGGTGGCCCCAGTTGCACTAGGCTGTCTCCTTCCAGAGCCCAACCTAAAACCTTCCTCCTAATGCTGTGCTGCCTCAATATACGGGAAAGGGGTTGTGCAGTTCTTTCTGGCATTTTGATGTGTATCATCAAGCCAAGAACCATAGAGGAGTCCCACAGACACCCAATGGGCCACACCTGATCTCACCTGGTCACTAATGTGTTTGTGGATGGAGAGTGGAAAGCCTGTCTCGGGGAGCAGGTGCAGTGAGGCACTGGACATCTTCCACTCCAGAAGGCCACCTGGAGAGCAGAGGGGCAGGGAGCCTGGCTTCCCATTAGGCTTCCTCAACTCTAGATTCTGCCAGTTCCAGTGATGTGCCTTCAACTGATGGATGACAGCTATGCTGAAAATCAGGAGCAAGGGGAAGCAGTTTGCTTCAACTATGTTTTAATATGTCATTTTATGGACATATCTCAGGTTCCCCTCATTCTCTCAGCCTCACTTGCCTCCTAGATACAGCTGGTTACTTCATCTCAGCTGTTGCAGTATGGGTCAGCTCTGTAAAGGCTCTGTGCAGTTCTGATGCCCAGAGTCTCTGCCTGCTCCTAGGACTTCTGGATGTGAATGAGCATCACGCCATGTGATGGGGAGGGGCCATTTGATGTAACTCAGACATGCAGGGAAGTTGAATGGGCTACATTTTGGCCAACAAGACTGGAGGTAGGTAGATAAATTCCCTCTCCATTCTTCCCTTTCATGGACAGTCCTGAGATACATTTTCTTCTCTTTATAGCTTGACCAGAGATATCTAGTGTGGCTGAACAGGTACACCCATTGTGCAATTGCTGCATCTCTTTAAGATTTGGACAGCACAGTAAGGCATCAACAAGCATTTACTTCCCATTCTTTCCCCTTGTTTTCACTGCCCTGGCATTGTACTGCCTGAATAAAACTTTAGCCCTTAACACTTGCCTATGAAATCTAGGCTAAGAGTAATCTTACCTGGGCTTTGGAGTTCAGAGCGAAGTTCCTTCTGAACTTTTCTTCTAGGTCACTCTCCTAGAGGACGGTGTTCAGGACCAGGACCATTCAGTTTTAAAGGAAGATAGTCTGGTCCATGGACCAGACTGTCCAAGAAGCAGAACCTGGTGGCTTTGGTGTGGGAGATGTGGGCTCTGTTCAGAAAGCCTGATCCCCAGCATCTCCACGGCAAGTTTGATTGGGACTGGGGATTTGTAACCAGAGGACTGTAATATCTGCCACGATCTCTCATGTCCTTGCTGCTTACCAGGTCCTGTCTTGATGGCCCCATCTTTCCTCTTTTGTCTCTCACTGGTGGCTGTGGCTTCAGCCTTCAAATCTTATTGAACTAAGATGATCCAAACTTCTCTGACTGAGCCTAATATCATTCCTTACTAATAAGCTAAATGATGGCTTGGCCTCCAAGGGGTGCACATCTTTGTTGTAAATTCATGATATTAGAAAGTTACAGCTATGACTTTCCATTCTGATCACTCTGAATGAGCTCCCTAGCTCTGATGTGACTGCCAAATTCCTGTGGGACTCTCTGCAGATGAATTCTGGAAAAACTGTGAGAAACCATGTGGTCACCAGAGACACATATTTCAGATCCCTCTTTGTTGGCGCTCACACAATGATGACATAACCTAAAATTTCATGAGCCAACAATTCTCTAAAAATACATTTTAAGTCTTTGGGACTTATAAAATGTCCCCCAATTCTTCATTATGTAGCTACCATAATGAAAATACCAGATCAAAGCCATCCCATAGCAAAGTTGCTGAACATCCATTCCAAGTTAATGATGAGTGGATGCCTTGGTAATATCACTGTGAAAGAAGCTGCCTTATCTGGGGAGAGAAAAGATTAGTTCATGACTTCAGAGTCCCTTGGGCTGGGTCTGATTGGAGAGAAGATGGAGGAAGTTCTTTGGGAGTCAGGGAAAGCAACCCAGCCATGCATGGTCCACGTAACTCTGTTCTTTTCCACATCTAAATCTTCAGGGATGACAACGCTGAGGCAGAGAGGTGCATTGTGGAGCTTCTGAGGCACTGCTTGGAGGAAAAGTCATTTAAACTGGCCCTCCCAGGGCTCTTTGAAGAAGCTCAGGTTGGACATACACTTTCTTGGCCTCAGAAGCAGTGGTCACCTGGGCCTGCTCTGAAAGGAGCTCATCAGTGCAAAAGCATTAGGGCTGATGAAAGGCAGGGCATTGGGTAAAGGCAAGGCAAGATGTTCCAGAAAGTCCAGAGACGAGGCACTGGCGTGTCTCCATGAAACAGCCCAGGAGCCAGAAGGCTGGGTGTTCGGAGACCCCACTGACCAAGCCTTGGGTCTCTTTCTCCATCCATTCTGTGTTCCATTCTCCTCCCTACTCTTGTCTCATTGGAAATGACCCTGATGCTGGGAAAGATTGAGGGCAGGAGGAGAAAGGGGTGACAGAGGATGAGATGGTTGGATGGCGTCACTGATTCGATAGAAATGAGTTTGAGGAAACTCCAGGAGATAGTGAAGGACAGGAAAGCCTAGTATGCTACAGTCCATGGGGGTCACAAAGAATCGGACATGACTTAGCAACTGAAGAACAACAACAACACCTGTCTGGTTCCCAGAGGACAGAACAGGTTACAGGGTCTCGTGGATGGGTTCATGGGGTCTGGGTGCTTCCTGGAAGAGCCTCCTGCTCTTCTACCTTGGACACCATTTCTTGCTTAACAGATGAACATCAGAACTGTACAGGCTCATTTCATATCAGGCTGTGTATGTTACAGGCATGACCAGGAGGAAAACAATCTATAGCATTTGGAGTCGAAGACTTTTTGCTATAGGGCTCTTTTGGGATCACAGACTTTTAAACAGAAATCTTTCCCTAGCATTTTCTTGGTTGTGTCTTTGGTGCCAGGGTGTCTGACTGCTGTTGTGTCTGGGGATGCATCCAGAATTGACTACCGATGATTCAACCCTGGGGTCTAATTTCTCCCTCTCTTTCTAGACACAGCAGGACTGTGGTGAGGTCACCACAGGCCTTCTGAGTACAGATACAGTGTCTACTCAGTTTCTTTTGTTCCTTTACTTCCTTCACTCTGTGTGAACCTTTCAATAGCTGGGTTGGACCATTCCTATGAAGAGGGTTGGTTAAATTCCCATGAAGCAAAGTAATAATATAGCATTTCCATGGTGGCATAGCGCTGCTGTTTTTGTTCTGTTTGGGGCTCCATAAGGCTGTTGTGGCACTCAGAGCTGCTGGCTCTTCCTGGAGTGCTGAGGAGTCACTAATGTTCACTGTTGAGAAAGGAAAATACTTTACTCTGGAAACCCAAGACAGTGGTATATACACAGCTGCTTCTCTTGGATGAGCGAGGCAAACTACATACTGACATTTCTAACAACCTGGGCATCTTCTAAAATAATAGTTTTCAAACTTTTAAAAGAATCAGACCCCTCCTCAGGTGAAAAACCTGATGTATTAAACAGATAAACAGAAGCCTTGGCTGTGGAGGTGGGAGAGATGCGCTACCCTCTTGATCGTCTCTTTTCCCTTTCCTCTCTTGGAGGAGTCCCTCTGAGAAACCCTGGTACTCTGTGGAACAGTGGGAAAATACTATGCTAGCAAGAAGCGTGACCTGATCTATTTTGGTGCTTATTGGCAAGACCACGGCACCATCCTTAGTTTGAAGAAAAATAAAACAAACATTTTTGGGTATCAAAGATCCAGGTGCTCTGGTGTCTATATAAGGCCATTTTTGAGACTCCTGGTGGCTCAGCTGGTAAAGAGTCTGCTGCAATGTGGGAGACCTGGCTTCGATCCCTTGGTTGGGAAGATCCCCTGGAGAAGGGAATGGCTACCCACTCCAGTATTCTGGCCTGGAGAATTCCATGGACTGTAGAGTCTATGGGGTGCAAGGAGTTGGACACGATGGAGTGACTTTCACTTTCCTGCCTAGAGGGATAGAAAAACTTCTGTCTTTTAACAGGCACATAGATACAGGCTCATAGTACCCAGAAAAACACAAAGGTACGAGGAGGACCACTGGTGATCTTGTGAGCTTACAAGTCAGCTCAGAACTTAAGCAGAAGTCCTCACTCGTTTCTGAACCAAGGCTCCTTGACAGTTGAAAAATCAAAGGGTTTCTTTGGGGTTGCCTTGACCCTCTGTTTCTCATGATGTACTCTGCATAAAAGTTAAATAAGCAGGCTGACAATATACAGCCTTGACGTACTCCTTTTTGTATTTGGAACCAGTCTGTTGTTCCATGTCCAGTTCTAAGTGTTGCTTCCTGACCTGCATATAGGCTTCTCAAGAGGCAGGTCAGGTGGTCTGGTATTCCCCTGTCT
>NW_011494826.1:6887103-6960304 GCF_000754665.1 Bison bison bison | reverse complement strand
GCTTTTATATGATCCAGTGAATGTTGGCAATTTGATCTCTGGTTCCTCTGCCTTTTCTAAAACCAGCTTGAACATCAGGAAGTTCACAGTTCACGTATTGCTGAAGCCTGGCTTGGAAAATTTTGAGCATTACTTCATGAAATCAAAAGACGCTAACTCCTTGGAAGGAAAGTTATGACCAACCTAGATAGCATATTTAAAAGCAGAGACATTACTTTGCCAACAAAGGTCCGTCTAGTCAAGGCTATGGTTTTTCCAGTAGTCATGTATGGATGTGAGAGTTGGACTGTAAAGAAAGCTGAGCGCCAAAGAATTGATACTTTTGAAGTGTGTGGCATTGGAGAAGACTTTTGAGAGTCCCTTGGACTGCAAGGAGATCCAAACAGTCCATCCTAAAGGAGATCAATCCTGGGTGTTTATTGGAAGGACTGATGCTGGGGCTGAAACTTCAATACTTTGGCCACCTCATATGAAGAGTTGACTCATTGGAAAAGACCCTGATGCTGGGAAGGATTGGGGGCAGAAGGAGAAGGGGACGACAGAGGATGAGATGGCTGAATGGCATCACTGACTCGATGGACACGGGTTTGGGTAGACTCCAGGAGTTGGTGATGGACAGGGAGGCCTGGTGTGCTGCGATTCATGGGGTTGCAAAGAGTCAGACACGACTGAGTGACTGAACTGAACTGAACTGAACTGACCCTCTGTTGGTACAATGAAGCTGATCTGTTCCATTTGGCTTTAAAGTCATGGTAATAAATTGATAACTTTGGTGACTGTTACATAATTGTTTTAGGGCCAATGTGTTTGGCTTGACCTCTACTTCCCCAAGTTTTCAGTGCTCATGTGTTTTTGATGCCCATTGCTGGAGCATGTCGTGGACCGTTCACCAGCTTGCCAGGGCTAAGTCTTTCTCAACAAACACAGCTAAGGAGATGTGGACAGCAGGTGAAAATATGTGTTGTGAGGGGTACTGACTGACAAGGGCTGTATGCTACCCTCATCTACCTTGCCAACTGCTGTTATTACCCCTACAGCTTCCACTTGGCAATAATGATCATACACTGATCACAGAAATTGTTAGTTCCTTGTCATGTGAAAGGAAAAAGGAACAAAGACTTGGAAATAGCTTGTAGGCTTAGTCTGACAACTCACATCCCATTAAGTTCCATATATTCCTATGGAATCAGGAAGGGGAAACTTGTAAATTCTATTAGTTCCTAACTGAGTGATTGCTAATTGTTTATATATTTAAAAACACACAGAGAATTTTATTTAATACTGTTGTCATCGTTTGGAGAGAGGTTTGTTTTGACAGAGCATTAGATCTGACATCTTGAGGTTAGATCTTGACATGTACTTGGTTCTCCCTGAAAATTCATAAATATGGAATTTAAAAAGTTCTTTTATGTGAGTATTAAAATGATAGGCACTAAATTCTCTCTCCAATTTATTGGTTATATGACACTGAAATAGTACTTGTCAGGACTGAGGAAGCTGGCTTGCTTCATCCACGGGGTCCCTGCTTCTCCCTGGAGATAAGCATGAATTACCTCTCTGCTTCTACCCTATGACACTTCCCTGAAACACTTTGTTCTATGAACTATCTTCTTGGTTTATAAAAAAGCAGTAATGCAATGAGGTTCAATATTCAGAATCTGGCATGCATATCTTGCGTTAAGGGGCTGACACAGTTAGAATCGGTTCAGTCAGGTCAGTCGCTCAATCATGTCCAGCTCTTTGCGACCCCATGGACTTGCAGCACACCAGGCCTCCCTGTCCATCACCAACTCCCAGAGTATACTCAAAGTCATGCCCATTGAGTCAGTGATGCAACCCAACCATCTCATCCTCTGTCATCCCATTCTCCTCCCGCCTTCAATCTTTCCGAGCGTCAGGGTCTTTTCCAATGAGTCAGTTCTTCGCATCAGGTGGCCCAAGTATTGGAGTTTCAGCTTCAGCATCAGTCCTTCCAATGAATATTCAGGACTGATTTCCTTTAGGATGGACTGGTTGGATCTCCTTGCAGTCCAAGGGACTCTCCACAGTCTTCTCCAACACCACAGTTCAATTGGTGGTTCAATTCTTTGGCACTCAGCTTTCTTTAGAGTCCATCTCTAGCATCCATTCATGACCACTGGAAAAAGCATAGCTTTGACTAGACAGACTTTTGTTGGCAAAGTAATGTCTCTGCTTTTTAATATGCTATCTAGGTTGGTCATAACTTCTCCTCCAAGGAGTAAGTGTCTTTTAATTTCTTGACTACAGTCACCATCTGCAGTGATTTTGGAGCCTAAAATAATAAAGTCTGTCACTTTTTTCATTGTTTCCCCATCTATTTCCCATGAAGTGATGGGACCAGATGCCATGATCTTAGTTTTCTGAATGTTGAGTTTTAAGCCAACTTTTTCACTCTTCTCTTTCACTTTCATCAAGAGGCTCTTTAGTTCTCTGCTTTCTGCCATAAAACACAGTTAGAATAGCAAACTTCATTTATGACTGGGGTGTTGTTGACTAGCACAGGAAGAGCATCAGTTTGAGTTTTCTTTGATTGGTGATGATGAATTTGCCATTCATGCATTCGGTAAATATTAGTTGACCACATTCTCTGTGCTCTGATCTGCTGCTTTTCCTTTGCTCTTTCTTTACGTGTTCAAGAACTTAATCTATTGGTTAATTGTCTGATGCTATGGAGACGTTGAGTGTAATGATGGACAAGAATACAACAGTATGTCTGAATGAACCTACAGTTCTTAGCCCTTGAACTTATGGAGCAATTACATCAGCTACCATTCCCTTTTTCTGGTAAGCAAGATTTCAAAATAGTGACTGTAGATGAATTAGAACCATAGTAAGGAAGCTAAGATGATGCGATTCAGAATAAAATTGTCTGGGCTTGACTGCTGACTCAACCGGTTACTGTTTAGGACACCCTGGGAAAGATGCTTCACATCATGGGAACTCAGTTCTCTGATCTGCAAAATGGGGTAATATTACATCCTAGGTTCAGGGTGAGAGGTAAATTAGAGAATCTTCTGAAAGCTTATAGAGTAGGACCTGGTATGGGGAAAATTCTTAGTAAATGTTAACTCATCGTTTTTTGATCTCTTTAGTTTTCCTTAGTTATTATGGGAAATATAGTAAAGAGTGATCATTGCATATGAATAGAAAATAGCCTTTTGACTTACCTTCTTGTCTAAAAGCTTGCTGCCAAAGATGCTCTCTGGGGGTGCAGTATATTGTTTTCTTTACTTGCTTCCATGTACAATAAGTCAGGTACGGCAGTGAGGTGAACAATTGCAGTAGATGTCAGGAGACACAGAGTCAGTTGTTATACCCAAGTGGCTATGGAACAACTTTGGCTCAATTCTTCAATCACTTTCAGGTCATATTTCCCTGTGTATAACACTGAACTGTTGGAACCACAGTAGGTGGCAGTGAGAGCCTTGAGATACGTATGCATTGTGGTTTAACAAATATTTTAAAGAACTCATGTATCATGTAGTGCAAGTGAGCAAAAGCACACATCCATGTGAACTCACTGGGCTCTCTAGAAGTCTTTTAATGTGATTAAGAACCAAGAACCTATCATTTATTCAGCCCCAAGTATGTTCTAGGTTCTATGTACTTATCAGCCCATTTATTCTTCATAGTAACTTCATGAGTAAATTGTATTATTTCCATTTTTCACATAAGGAATCTGAGCCTCCAGGAGTTTAAATGATATATTCAAGTTCATATGGTTAGTGAGAATCAGAGAAGGGATCCAAAGCCAGACCTGTCTTAAGTGCAACCCCTGTGGTAGTCATCAGTGCTGTTTACTTACCCAGATCATTTAATTGCCAACACAAGATTCTCCTTCTATAGGGGCGATTGGCTACTCTGTCAGCCTATGTGTCCTGGGTGACTGTGATGAGCAGAATGCCCTGCAGCCTGAGATAAACTTGTAGCATGAGCATGAAATAAACTTTGTGTTTTTTAGTGGTTAAGGTTTTGCAATTCTTTGTTACTGCAGCATAACCTGGCATATCTTGACTAATACATGTTCCAAAAGGTGATTAACACTGATAGCTAAGTTATCTGCAATTTTCCTATTGCTCAAGTAGAGGCAGCTGGCTGGATCACCTTGAGAAGGATGGATAATAATTAAATGTTTATAAGTGCTGATAAGATAGGTCACAGGTTGAAAAGGATCTTTTGTCATCCCCATCCCCTCAGTGTTTTCTTTTTAATCAGTTTCTTTTCCCTCTCTTCCCTTTCCCCCACCCTTACCTTCCACCTCTTTCATTTTTTCCCTCTGGGCCTCTGTTTAGTCTCTGGACAGATCTAATGCCTAGCGCCTGAAAAAGAAAGTGAAAGTGTTAGTCACTCAGTGGTGTCCGACTTCTTGCAACCCCGTGGACTGTAGCCCACCAGGCAACTCTGTCCATGGAATTCTCCAGGCAAGAATACTGGAGTGGGTAGCCATTCCCTTTTCCATGGGATCTTCCTGACCAAGAGCTCAAACCCTGCATTGCAGGTGGGTTCTTTACCATCTGAGCCATCAGGGAAGCCTAGTGCCTAGCAGCCCTCAGATGATTTTTAAAATAGGAAGAAAAGTTCAGAATCCAGGAAAGCAGTGTTGAGGATTTCAAAGATGAAAATGCTCATCTTTTAGTTAGCAAATTGGTTAAAAAAAATGATGTTTAAAGAGTTTACCTTTAACTAAGCAAAGAAATCATAAGTCTCAATATCTCAGTTTCATATATTTTCAATATTCTTTTCACCTCTGATTCTCTTGGTATTGAGTCTATGTGGCCTAAGGAGGCATCTTGGCTAAGATGCTTGTGCAAGCAGCTTGAATTTATTTCTGGCTGGGTCCATCCCTTTCTGTCACCCAATTCACATCAATAAATATTTAAATATCAGGCCAGCAGCCCCTGAATGGAACCCTGGGGATCAGGCCTCTGTGACTCCCAGCTGATCATTATTAATTCAATGAATGTAGTTGTAAATTAGCTAAGAACATACAATGGAAGCAATTACATGTGCTATTGTCAATGTGGGCTCACTTCACTGAAAGATGTTTTAAATTTGCTTTTGCCTCATTCTAAAAAAAATATGCAATTTGCTTCAAACTAAATGCTGTCTTAGTGTCCTGTCCAAATATTAAGAATAAGGAGGTTGGAAGAGCCTTCTCTGAAATGTATTGCTCTAAATGACTTAAAGGTTTGCAGAGTCATTTTTTGAGTTAATGTGAATTGGCAGGCAAATGCTTTTCACTGAGATGAATCATGCTCTCAGGGTTACCTGGTTTTTTGTCTGAGTTAGAGAAATCAGAAGTAGATAGAAATGAAATGACCCATTATCAAATAATCAATGAAAAAGCTACACTCCTGCAATGTTTCTGGATCAATATACAAGTTACCTTTCAGACAGATAAATTATTCTTGTGTAGTTCAGAGCAGAACAAAGCCCACTTCCAGCCAGATGTCCCAAATACATTGTGTGTGAGAGCAGAGGAAGAAGGCATTAACCCACCAGGCACGCATGCATGCGCGCGCGCGCACACACACACAAACACACACACACACAAGCAAAATGGGTTCTGTCTGTGCAGCAGCTTTCCTAAGCAGTACCTGATAAGAGTGTTCTTGGGAACATGATCCAGATCCAGAGACACAGCTGCTGAAGGTTTAGGGGCAAATGTAGATAAGGCTCTCCAGAAAGGGCTTGTTCATTTCCTGAGGGCAGGGACAGGAGTATAAAACTGCAAAGACTTTCTAAAAGGCAGTCTCACGGTACCTATCAGAATTAAAATTTCTGTGCTCTTTGATCTAGCAATCCAGTTCTAAGAATTTATCTTAAGATGTATTTATAGATGTGTAAAAAGATATTTATGAGGACGTTTCTTTGTTGTGATAGTAAACACATAACACATCTTACAAATGCCCATCAAAAAGGGAGTGGTTAAGTAAATCATAATCTGTTAATACTGTTGAATAATATCAGCCATTAAGAAAATGAGATTAAATATATATGTGCTGACATATGATTTGGGGAAGTTATTCAACCTCTCATTGCTCGAGTTTTCTCATTTGTAAAATGAGTATAGTATTTAATAAGCTGAGTGACAGACTAAATGAATATATTTGTGTGTGTATATGTATGTTGTACATATGCAATTTTTAATCTTTGGAGAGACTAAAATTCAGAAAACTGAGAAATCCAGTAGATAGAGCTAAGTTTAGAATCCCAAGACCCTCATCTAGGAGGAGGGGTGGGAAATGGGGAGACAAAGGTAGAAGGAAAATAATCTTGATTGTAAATACACACGATGCCAGGCTCTCTGCTGCATAGTTTACATAATCATATCATGTAATCCTCATAGTCATATGAAGTGTAGGTATTATCATCTCCATTTTACAGGTGAGAAAATAAGGCTCAGAGAAACCTGCTGCTGCTGCTGCTAAGTCGCTTCTGTCGTGTCCGACTCTGTGCGACCCCATGGACTGCAGCCTACCAGGCTTCTCCGTCCATGGGATTCTCCAGGCAAGAACACTGGAGTGGGTTGCCATTTCCGTCTCCAATAGAAGTGAAAGTGAAGTCACTCAGTCGTGTCTGACTCTTAGCGACCCCATGGACTGCAGCCTACCAGGCTCCTCCATTCATGGGATTTTCCAGGTAAGAGTACTGGAGTAGGGTGCCATTGCCTTCTCCCCAGAGAAACCTACCCAAGGTCATACAGCTGTGTGTAGCAGAGAGAGCTAAGCTTCCCATGTTGGTAATGTCAAAGCTGTGCTTTCTATCACCTCCTTCCAGGCTGAGAGAATATCATAGTCATCCCTGGATATTCAGTGTCTAGCATACAGCCTGACTCCATAATGCTGGTTACATTTAATTAAATATTTGTTGAAAAATTGAGGATATTGACATGGGAATAATTATTATGACACTTCTTTGATGTGTAAGCTTTTCTGTATTTATTTTATTCCACCTTTATCAGTTACCATAGGCTAAGTTATGCTGCGGTAACAAATAACTCCAAAAATCTCAGTGGACTGTTTGGTTGCTTGTATTTCATGAATTGACTGCCTCTCTGCTCCATGTTTCCTTCATTTCAGGACTCAGGCTGAAGAAACAGCTATTTCCTGGGACATTGTGAGTCTCGTGGGAGAGGAGATGAGGGATGGAAGAATTATCTATCCATTAAAGCATCCATTTATGGTCATTAAAACTTCTGCACAGAAGTAGCACATGTCACTTCCACTCACATTTTATTGGCCAAAGTGAGTCAGATGGCTGACATGAACATAGTCAGGTGGGAAAAGTATAATCTTCCCATAGAAAGAATCTATTGGGTGGGCCCATTGAGGAGAAGCTTGGAGGAGAAGCTTGTAAGAGAAGCAATTGATGTTTTGAAGAGTAATGCACACACCCCACTGCTCTATTGCAAAATAAATTTTGAGCCTCTTAAAATAGATACTGTGTTTTATACTTCTGTTAGCTTATATATATATAGAATGGAACTTTTAATTACTCTTATAATCCTAGTCCTTCTTCACTAAATAGTAAACTTAATTATGCTATTATAGGAGTCAGTCTTATGCAAATACAGTGGTTCTCAAAATGTGTTGAGGGAACCCTAGTACTTTCCAAGACACTCAGGGGGTCTGTGAGGTCAAAATGATTTTAATAATAATACTAAGTTGCTATTTCCTTTTTCACTCTCATTCTCTCATGAATGTACGGGTTTTTTTTTCCAGATGTTACATGACATGACTATTGGAACAGATCAAATACTGAAACAAATATGACAATCCAGTTATCCAGGCATTAAAGAGATTTGCAAAAGTATGTAGTAATACCACTCTTCTCACTAATGTTTTCATTTTGGAAAATGAAAATTTTCCAAATGTGTTTGATAAAAATGTTCATGTGTATTATATTTTTTTCTTAATAAGGTTAACAAATGTATTTTTTAAATTTCAGCTTTAATTTCTAATATAGCAATATATTATATTGATCCTTTATAATGAGTTCAGTTTAGTCACTCAGTCATGTCAGTCTCTTTGTGACCCTATGGACTGCAGCACGCCAGGCTTCCCTGACCATTACCAACTCCTAGAGCTTGCTCAAACTCATGTCCATCGAGTTTGTGATGCCATCCAACCATCTTATCCTCTGTCATCCCTTCCTCCACCCACCTTCAATCTTTCCCAGCATCAGGGTCTTTTCCAATGAGTCGGCTCTTTGCATCAGGTGGCCAAAGTATTGGAGTTTCAGCTTCTGCATCAGTCCTTCCAATAAATATTCAGGACTGATTTCTTTTAGGATGGACTGGTTGGATTTCCTTGCAGTCCAAGGGACCCGCCACAGTCTTCTCCAGCACCACAGTTTAAAAGCATCAATTCTTCGGTGCTGAGCTTTCTTTAGAGTCCAACTCTCACATCCATACATGACTACTGGAAAAACCATAGCTTTGATTAACTAGATGGACATTTGTTGGCAAAGTAATGTCTCTGCATTTTAATATGCTGTCTAGGTTGATCATAGCTTTTCTTCCAAGGTGCAAGCGTCTTTTAATTTCATGGTTGCAGTCACTGTCTGCAGTGATTTTGGAGCCCCCCAAAATAGAGTCTCTCACTGTTTCCCATTGTTTCCCCATCTATTTGCCATGAAGTGATGGGAGCAGATGCCATGATCTTCATTTTTTGAATGTTGAGTTTTAAGCCAACTTTTTCAGTCTCCTCTTTCACTTTCATCAACAGGCTTCATCCAGCCTGGCTATATTTATCCTTATAATACATGTAAGCAATAGCTCTCCGGGGGTACTTAATAATTTTAGTAAGAGTGTAAATGGGTCTGAGAACAAAATGTTTGAGAACCTCTGTCCTAAAATGATGTGGCAGGCCCTATTTCAGTGAGAATATAAGTGCTAAGATCATTAAACACAGTTAAAGTTTCCTTAGCTATAGTGTGGAGCCCAGTGGGTTCTTATAAATACTGTTATTTTTCATAATCATCACCAGTGTTCCATATCTTGTACTTTCTGAAGGAGCGAGATGATTAGTTTGTTAAAGAAGATTGGTTGCATGAATTATTTTCAGCCTTGTAAAAGTTCACAGCTTGATGTTACATCAGTAATGAATAAAAAAAAATGGTGGTACATAACCCTGAAACGGAGAAGGCAAAGGCACCCCACTCCAGTACTCTTGCCTGGCAAATCCCATGGACGAGGAGCCTGGTAGGCTGCAGTCCGTGGGGTCGCTAGGAGTCGGACACAACTGAGCGACTTCACTTTCACTTTTCACTTTCCTGTATTGGAGAAGGAAATGGCAACCCACTCCAGTGTTCTTGCCTGGAGAATCCCAGGGACGGGGACGCCTGGTGGGCTGCAGTCCATGGGGTCGCACAGAGTCGGACACGACTGAAACGACTTAGCAGCAGCAGCAGCAGCAGCAGCAACCCTGAAAAGAAAAATGCTGCTTTCTAATAAGGGGCCCTAGTAATTTAGCATCGTCTTGGAACTTTATCATCTTGTCTCACTAGCTTCAGAAGAATTACAGAAGAAACCAAGCCACCTGTTTACACTGATGAATGAAAAGAATGAAGAACATTTTGTGGAGAGCCTTTATTTAGGCTCTATAGTGTTTCTCATTATGAACTAAATTAAGCCGACTTTCGCATTTGTGACCAAGCGCCGCCAGTTTTTTTTCTTTAACTTCCCCTTGTTTGGGGTTGACACTATGCTAGTACCCTGCCTGCTTCCCGAAGAGGCATCTCCCAATGAAAGGACTTTAACTTTGTGGGCAGAGTCTTGTTTCTGTTGCAGAATTCTTAACAAATGACCTTATTCTGAAAGTTCTGGAAGGACAGTTCTGAATGGGCAGCTGGACGAGCACATTTTTGCATGTGTGTGTTGGAATTTAACGCCAGGAAGAACTTCAGTTCTTCTGAGAAGGCAGCAGTGCTGTGTCCCCAGCAGCGAGAGGTATGTAACGTGCTGCATTTCATTTTCTGCCTCAGCTTTCAGGAAGCTCACATGATATTTATTTTTGGTGATTTTTATTCTTCTTTAATGCAAATACTTCCATTTTGGAAGCATGCACAAGATATGCTATTAATAAATGAGCAACAACAAGTCAGATGCAGAACAGCCTTTAAACATAGGTAGAGGCAGTAACAACCACATTTTGAAAGGCTCAGCTAGTACAGAAATCCCTCCTGAGTGTCTTGTATCTGCCACTGCTACATGAAATTACCTGCATCAGGTCCTCCTGTCAGGTAACAGATTTGATCTTCAGAAATCTGCTATGCTACAAAGAAAACATGCTACCAGGAGAGTCATACTCGTATTTGGGATGAAACACTGATGAGTCAATGAGAGTGTGAACTGAAAGAGAACTCAGCTATCTGAGGTCTCAGACATATTTTTTTTTTCAGATGTATGTTTTTATTAACATATACCTCTCAGCTAGTGATCAACATTTCCAAAGAGACAAGAGAGAGAGATTTTCCCCATGAGGGTTTTATAGAAATTTTTCCCCTTCAGGTAAGGTTTCCAGATAAAATGCAGGACACATGCAATATTTGGGACATGCTTATACCAAAAAATTATTCATTGTCTATCTGAAATTCAAATTTAACCAGGTGTCCTATATTTTTATTTGCTAAATCTGGCAACCCTACTCTTAGGGGAGCAACATAGAAACCTTTCTACTTGCTAATGTTGCTTGCTAATCACCTCAAAAAGTGATTCATAAATCACTTTTGATTCATAAACAGATGTATATTTTACTTTCTAGTATATCATAGGGTCAATCTTTTTAAGTGGGTCTGAGAAGATAAATGGGTTATGTACAATTTGGTTTCTTTCAAGTATCTGCTGAAAGGAAAAGCTTTTATGTAAACAGGGAAGTAACAAAGCATTTCTTTTCTCCTGTGGGTCCCAGCACATGAGAAAGCACACCCAAGAGAATTCTTCCAGCCAGGTTCCTGCTGCCACCCATGATGACCCCTGATGGGGAAGCTTGAGACAGAGACAATAGAATGCACGAGAAGGAATGGGGAGACCAACTTCTAACTAGTGAGGTTTAGACTTTACAGAGGAAGGACACTTGTCATTACACAGCCAAGCCAGGTTTAAAATTCCTAAAGATGATACTTTGAACTGTAACATTTCTGGAGCTTGGACCAAGTGACTCCTTCGTTTTGTGTGGTACAGACCTGGATGTAGCTCACAGATTATATTGCCTCTAAAAGCCCTCTTGTTTCCCATCCATCTTTGTCCTGCCCCACAAAGATGCACTGAGATCTCTCACAAACCATCCATTATTCCTTTGCCAGGAGCATCCTGACTTTAATACAAATAAATAATTAAAAATAGCAGTAAAAAAACAAACAAACAAAAACAAAAATAAACACCCAAAACCTTCTCTGCTCTTTAAGTTGCATGTGGCTTAGACTGCTCACTTTGCTTTCATCCTCAGCTTGGCGTGAATTATACGTGCTTTTGTAAACCCAAAGTTAAAGCCCAGCATGGCTTCAGATAGCTTCATGCTGCACGCCTTTATGTGGGTTATTTCTCACACACAGTCTGATGATTCTACTTCTGCAGAGAAGGGCAATGACTTGCTGAAAATATTGATTAATTGCATTTCATTCATTGGTTTGCTCATTTTACAAACATTAAAAAAATGCATACCTTGTGCCAGGAGCTGTGTGCAAGGCACAGGCGAAACAGATAAATAAAGTACAGTCCATGCCCTCAAGGAGCTGACAGGTTAAACAAATATTTGCAGTTTGGTGTGGTAAGTCCATAGAGGTGCTGCAAAGAGGGCCTGAAATGCTGTCTGTGGGAGGGGGAGGGGAGAAAAAGCAGCTCAGAAGAGATTTATGAGTTGAAGCCTGAGGAATAAATAGGCATTTTCTAAGTGCAGAGAAGGCAGAATGGGAATAGCTTGGGCAAAAGCAAGAACTTCATATAATATATAAAGTGTTATAACTTGTTCAGTGAGAGGCCTCCACAGGCTAAAGATGATCCATTGGGATCTCAAAAGAAAACAGCTTCACTTTGTACCTGTGTTTTTATGCAAAAATTAACTTTGTTAATATTTCAGTAAATGATTCATTATTTAGTCGCTAAGTTCTGTCTGACTCTTGCAACCCCATGGACTATAGCTAGTCAGTCTCCTCTGTCTTTTTTTCCCAGGAAATAATACTGGAGTGAGTTGCCATTTCTTTCTCTAGGGGATCTTCCCCACCCAGGAATTTAACCCCTGTTTTCTGCATTGGCAGGCAGATTCTTTGCCACTGAGCCACCAGGGAAGCCCCATTGGGCATATGTAATCTATTAAGTATAGTGCTCAGCCGGTTGCATGCTCAAAATGTTTTACCAAAAGGGGGTGCTCATAATCAAGCTAATTTGGTTTGCCACTGCTGGGGTGGTAGGGCTTCCCAGGTGGCGCCAGTGGTAAAGAATCCGCCTGCTAATGCAGGAGACAGAAGAGACCTGGGTTTGATCCCTGAGGCAGGAAGATCCCCTGGAGTAGGGCATGGCAACTCACTCCAGTATTCTTGCCTGGAAAATCCCATGGACAGAGGCACCTGGCGGGTTGCAAAGAGTTGGACACGACTGAAGTGACTTAGCATGCATACTGGAGTGGTAGAACTAGGAATTCAGTTCATGGCCGCCAAGTCTGACTGTAACAGCACCAACAGGAGTCTAGATAACGATGTTTCTTTTGGACTAGGGCACATCAAAATATAGATAGAATGCTTAGAGTGCTTGTTAAAAAGAGGCAGATTTCCAGGCCTATCTCAGATTAATAGAGTTGGGAACAGGTCCCAACAACCTGTATGTCTAATGAGCTCCCCAGGTGATGCTTATTGCCTTAGTCTGGTCAAGCTGCCATAACAAAATACTACAGACTTGGTGGCTTAGATAACAAAAAATGTGTTTTCTCACAATTCTGGAGCCTGGAAAATCTAAGATTAAGTTTCCATCAGGGTTTAGTTTCTGGTGAAGACTCTCTTCCTGGCTTGTGGACGGCCACATTCTCCCTGCGTCCTCACACGGTGGAGCACAGCGTTGGCGTTTCCTCCTTTTCTGTTTTGTGTTACTGAAGTATAGTTGATTATGATATTGTGTAAGTTACAGGTCAGTTTTTAAAGGTTATACCCCATTTATAGTTATTCTACAATATTGACTATGTTCCCCCCTACTGTACAATATATCTCTGTGGCTTATTTTATACATAATAGTTTGGACCTCCTGCTTCCCCAGCCCTCTGCTGTCCCTCCCCTCTACTGGTAACCACTAGTTTGTTCTCTATATCTGCAAATCTGCTTCTGTTTTGTTATATTCACTAGTTTGTTGTATTTTTTTTAAGAATCCACATATAAGCGATATCATACAGTATTTGTCTTTATCTTTCTAACTTACTTTACTTAGCGTTATTCCCTCCAAGTCCGTCTGTGTTGCTGCAAGTGGCAAAATTTTATTCTTTTTTATGGCTGCATAGTATTTTATTGTGTATGTACGTTTATATGTACACACACACACATTTATATATACATACACACACACAAGAATATATACACACACACAAATATATTCTTCTTTATCCATTCATCTTTGTTGAATGTTTAGGTTGCTTGCATATCTAGGCTATTGTAAATAATGCTGCTATGAATATTGGAGTGTATCTTTTCAAATCAGTGTTTTTGGTTTTTCCAGCTATAATATATACCCAGGAGTATCAGTGTTATTGGATCAGAGCTCTACCCCTGTGACCTAATTTAACCCTAATCACCTCTTTAACGACCTTATCTCCAATACAGTCATGTGGTGGGAGGGGGAGAGTTAGAGCTTCAACATATAACTCTTGGGGCTTCATAGTTCAGTTTGTAGCATTTATGTTCACTGAAGTTTGAGGACCACTCCTCTAGTCTAACCAATAAATAGACAGTAAAGTGAGTGATAGGTTCTGAAGTAGGTCCCTTTTTCCCTAAGTCTGAACCCAGAGGAAGAATCAGAGAAATGAGGGATTTTCCAGCTCCATCTAGCTTCCAAACTAGCGTTGTTCAACTGAAATGTAATAGAAGCCACATTATGAATAATATATGCAACTTAAAATTTTCTAGTAATCACACTGAAAAAAAAGTGTTAAGAAAAGGTGAAATTAATTTTAATAATTGCTTAGCTTAATTCAATATATCCAGAATATCAGTTCAATGTAAAATCAATATATAAGGTTATATAAGGTATTCTATAATTTTTTGTATGAAATCATTGAAATCCTGTAATATTTTATACTTAAAATCTCAGACAAGCCAGATTTCAAGTGCTCAGTGGCCCCATGTGGCTAGTGGCTACCATACTGGACAGTCAGTCTAGAGTATTACAACGTCCCATCCAGTGCTTTGGGAAGCAGAGGAGATAAGGTGTGTTGTGAACACGCTGTTCAAACAGCATCATTTCTAATAGAGGCTTTATGATTATGATCAGTCCTGAAATGTTTTTGTTAACACGACTCTCCTCTAACCAGCAGCTTAAGATGTCAAGTTTGAGCAGAGAACAGAAGCCGACGGCTCATCCTAGCAGCTGAAGAAATTGTCACCATTCAGTGATCTGTTTACCATTTACATAAGAAATCTCAAGCTGCCCGAGCTGGCTGGTGACTCAGCCAGGCTGACTGGATGATAGTTTGCCCTTAAATGAAAACTGAGCTGCATTTGATTTATCACCCTCAGCTGTCACTTCTCACCTCTGCGGAGCCTTTCCCAAGACCACAATAAATGTCACTTCAAAGGTTCAGGGCTGGATTTCAACTGTGAAGAGCATATTAGTCCTGAAACAGGCTCTTTTAAACAAAGCAGTGTATGCAGTCAGTGTTGGGGGTGGGGAGAGCATACGGAGAAAGGTCCTTGAATTTTATATGAAGAAGAAAGCATTAGGTTAACCATGAGGTTAACTTGATCCCACAGGACCGAGTTTGGGATCCTCCAGGACTACTGGCATATTATCGGTGCTGAGATGTGTTGAGGTGTATCTTGGGACCCACCAGAGCCCAGATGCTTCTAGTTACTTTGAAGACAACAAATTCTTGTCTTATTGGAGGAAACTGATGGTGTTTAGGTGGAAAAGAGAAGTTTGGTGAGGAGCGCATGAAAGGTCACTCTCATATATTTGAGTGCTTTTTGGAGAAGAAATTAGACTCATTCTGTATAGTCAAAAAGGGCAGAATTAGAACACATTTTTAGTTCATTATAGAAGTGTTTTTAATGAGATTGTGGTATCATTAATGAGATCCAGACATTAGATTGTGTTTCCCTAAGGACATTGATTGAATACCTACTTTGGGTCAAGCATTGCCATTCATATTATTTCAATTGAATTTCACAATGTTTCTCCAAGGTAGGTACTATTACTTCGTTCCAAATGTGGCACCCCCCTGCTCCAAAGCCATAATGACAGCAGCCAGGGTTCCAGCATCTGCCTTGCATCTGGAACCTGCTGAATGCTCAGCTTTCTAAAACCAACTTTTTGCCCCAGAGAGGAAATCAAATGTAAAGGTCATTTGCTTTCTTTGCTGGCTTGCAAAGGACACAACTTGTCTGTCTTGTAGGATGAGATTTAATTTTTTTAATTTAAATTTAGCAGATGTGAGAACTACATTAAAACAACCTGTAGAAAGTTGCTCAAGGTTTTTCTTTAAATGAGCACTTCCTGTTCTCACCAATGATAATGTGTGTCATGGCAGAGTCTAAATTTTCTACGCAGATTTAAATTTTTTACTAGCCTGTACAATTTGTGCATCCACAATCAGTCTCATTTGCTATGATACATGAAGGAATATGTTACTGACCCAAGTGGGTCCCTAACAAAGGTCCTTCTGCTCAGTGTTGCTCAAGCCAACAGAACAAGACTGAGTTCTTCTGCTCAAGGTTTTAGTCTTTGATCAAAGAATGAAGAGGTGTGAGCGTGGCCTCTAAAGCTCACGCTCTCCCAGAGAGACTGTAGTGGGGGCTGCTTTATAGGGATCTCGCCAGCACAGAGTGGGTGGAGGGAGTGTGGTATCAGGCGCAGCTGTGCTGCTCGGGCTCTAGATTGTGGAGCCGAGAGCATTGCCTCTGCACACGGCTCTCCACTGCCATCTTGAACTGAATGTCCCGGGCAGCTTTTCTGCACACAGCCCTGGAGCTGAGATGTTGGCACAGTCCTGTTATAAACGGGAACTCCAGGCCGAAGGGCCAAGTGCGAGGCCTCTGGACTTGGCACCCTAAGAGCAAAGGGACCTACATGACGCACAAAGGAAAAGGTTAGACCTTATCACCTAGACTCCGGCTTTCTTTTCTTGGGGCCCCCAGTGGGCTTTGCTGGTAACTGATGTGTTCAGAATGCAATTCTAACATGGATACTGGTTTTTCTTTTGTTGTAACCATGGGATGTGGGGTAACTCAGGCTGCCTCCCATCTCTTGTGGCAGGAAGTGGAGTGTGAATATCTATATGTGATAGAAACATGTAATAAGATATTCAATGGCTGATACTACCGTAAGCTTATGTGTCAGGCATTGTTCTAAGGGTTGATGGGTCTTAGCTCGTCGTTTTTGCTATCTCTCTCTCAATGCAGATACTGTTATTTAAATACCTCCGCTTTATAGAAGAGGGAACTGAAGTACAGGGAGGTCACATAACTTACCCAGGTTGGGCAAGTAGTGAGTGGCAGAGTCAGGTTTCGACCTGGCTGTCTAACGAGCAGAAGTGTAAGGGCTGTGTTGTCTTCCACTGTGGTTGGTTGGTTATTATGTTGTGTCCGATTCTTTTGAGACCCCATGGACTATAGCCCACCAGGGTCCTCCGTCCATGGGATTTTTCAGGCAAGAATTCTGGAGTGGGTTGCATTTCCTTCTTCAGGGAATATTTCTGACCCAGGGATTGAACCCATGTCTCCTGCTTTGGCAGGCAGATTCTTTATCACTGAGCCATCTGGAAAGCCCTGTCTTCTGCTGTAGCAGAGCTTACTTTTTCTCCTACTTCACCAGCAAACCAGAACGCTGGTAAGACCCTGGTGGAGCCCAGTCTTGTGCTCTTCTGTATGGTAACCATGTGTGGCTGCAAGCTCTTGAAATGAGGCTCGTCCAGTTTGACATATGCTGTAAGGAAAAAATAAGTACTGGATTTTTGAGGACTTAGATTGAGAAATAGAATATCTTTGATTGTTTGCTCACGCATATGTTCACTTGTTCACTCACTATGTTCCAGTACCCGGGAGGCACCAACAGTGGGATGGAGCAGAGTCAACCAGACAGATTTGGCTCCTGTTCTCCTCTAGCTCTACATTCTGGAAGGGCTGGAGAGTTGGGGGTGGGAATTATTTCATGGACCCCATGAAATAATTATATAAGTGGTTAATTACCATCATTATTGTTAAAAAGGAGAAGAGGTTTGCTGTGGGAGGTCACACGCCCTTGCTGCTGCTGCTACGAAGTCGCTTCAGTGATGTCTGACTCTTTGCAACCCTATGGACCATAACCCGCCAGGCTCCTCTGTGGGATTCTCCAGGCAATAATACTGGAATGAGTTGCCATGCCCTCCTCCAGGGGATCTTCCTGACTCAGGGATTGAACCCGTGTCTCTTATGTCTCCTGCATTGGCAGGCAGGTTCTTTACCACTAGCACCACCTGGGAAAGCCCCATAGGGCACCTAACCTTTGGGACTGCTCAATATATTATTCATTCAGTAAATATTTGTGAGTGCAAGGATGAAGCTATGGGATTAGAGGAAACATCTCTGAGGAAATAACTTCCAGATAGAGTTCTGAAGAAGGAGCAGAGAGTCAGGTGAAATACTGGGGGTGTCTGCTGAGATCACAGGCCCGCCATGCAGATGACTCTGGCCAGCCCTTGCTTCACATCAGGGACAGTTGTTTCTGGCCAGGTTTCAGCAGCATAGCTGAGCCCAGAGTTTTGTGGGGTGGGCAGAGTGGCTGGGAGCTGTGACTGCTGGCATGGAGAGCCATGGTCACAGGCACAGGGACTCTCAGGGAGCCGGCAGGAGAGTGGCCCCTGGCCGCCGCCTCCAGCATCACCCTGAGTCCAGCACCCCACGCTCACAGGCTTCCTCATGGCGGCTTCGTGTCTTCCTCTTTGCCCCTACCAGTTTGCCTCTGCAGCATTCATTTCCCTTTATTGCACAATCCATTCAACAGGTTTTTACTTTGCTGTTGTTTCCACTCAGGGTAAATGAGACCTCCGATAGGGAGAATGATTTAAATCTTTTGCGACTCTGAAGGACAAAACGTTCCCAATTCCTTCCCCCTGAGCAGTTTTCATTTCCATGGCAAGTTACCGCGGAGCGCTTATTCTTGTCAATAACCGTGTGGCAGTGAGGAGGCGGAGTAGGGGAGGAGGAGAGCCCTGGGCTCCGTGGCTGGGTGTTGGGTGGCCAGAGTCTGCAGCTCGTCACTTGCCTGATGTGAGAGGGAGCTGGAGTAGCCTGGGCTGGGGACAGAGGGCGTCTTTGGGCAGTGGGAGGAATGCTAGGCATCTGTCCTTGGGCCTCAGGCTGTGCTGAGCCTCACATTCCCCGCTCCCCGCTGCCCGCTGCCCCATGCAGCCCCTGGGAGAGTTGATTCTTGAATGGGTCTCCTTCAGTTCTTTGCACACCTGATTCCAGGTTGCCAAGTTACCCAATGAACCAGTAAACAATAAAATCACCATAAATCCAGCTGGGGGTGATTTTGCTGGGTTCTGAGTCTGTATATCCCACCCAGATCTTATATCGGGCTTGAACATTAAGAGGGCTATCCCAGGGTGGGTAACAGTGTTGGCAGGGAAGTTTGGCACCATGCCCTGAACACACTGGGCACCCAACAAACATCTGTTAAATCAACGAATAAGAATTCTTATTAAGGAATACCATTTTTAGTTAATTTGCAACACATGTACTATCTGGGTGGAAAGTCAAACCAGCAATGCATTATAATGTGCTTTGGTAAACACTGTGTATCTTTGTTCTAGGATTTTTCTAAAAACCCAGCTGAGTCTCAGTTGGGCTCATTGTCTCTGAAGTCTCTTCCTGCTGTAAGATTCTGTGATTCTTTGAAGCATGCCTGGTCAGAGACAGGCTTCTGACCTGAAGGAGGATAGTCTTCAAGGCTTTGTGTCTACCCTAGTGGTGACTGCTATTTCTTTACAGCAGTGTTACAACTTTACTGCTGCTGTTGTTCAGGGCTGAATAATTCTTTGTGGCAGGAGGCTGTTCTGTGCATTGTAAGGTGTTTAGCAGCATCCCCAGTAGTACCTCCTTACTCTGCCCAAGTAGTGAGAAGCAGTCTTATTTCCAGACATTGTCCAATGTCCCCTGCCTGAGAACCAGTGCTCTATAGGAGTAAATTGAGACAGCAGTGCCGACTGTTCGGAAAAGTCCATTATGCAAAAGCAGTTCCTATTGGGATATATCACACGGCATGCAGGATTTGTGGATTTGGCATACCTTAAAATTGCCTGGCCTCTCCTAGTGCCACGTACCGGTGTGGGGGGTGTGGGGGAGGAGTGTCCCTTGCACTATACGGCGCTGGGGGTGGATAACGGGACACGACAGCAGCTACCCACTGTGTTGCCCTTTTGTTCACACCTCCCTTCTTTACTCCTTGTGGTAGAGCCGTGGTTCCAGACCCTACATGTTCACTATAATCACCTGGGAACTTTTCCAGCTCCACTGTGAGGGTTTTGACTGAACTGGCGGAGGCTGGGGCCTGGGCATCTGTATTTTTCTTTCAGGTGATTTAACTCTGCAGCCAGGGCTGGGAGGCCCAGGTGTGGCAAAGACCAGTCTCAGCTGGCCAAACTTTTCCAAATTTATTGTCAGTGATGCTGAGGATAATGATAGCTCCCTCTGTGGTGACAAGTAAAGGAGGTAACATTTGAAAAAGTGTCTTACTTACTGTGAAGTGCGAACTAAATGTATGTTTGTACCTCACCTACTTCCTTTCCCTCTGGGCCCATCAAATCTTGGGTGCTGTTTGTGTGGCTGATGGGGGTTAATTCTCTTCACTCCCAATGGAATCACTTTAGCCCCTTGAACCTGGAAAGAACTAGTTTCTGCACATTTTTGAGACACTTGGGCCACAGCAGACTCAGAGGGCCCTCTCTGCGTACTCCTGGAGGTCATCAGAGCTTCCAACAGTGAATCACCAGCGGGACCAAGGGAACCCATTCCTGGCCAGGGGTGTGTCTCAATCACAGCCTGCTAATTTTTAAAATACTATTTATTGAGCCTGCTAAGTTGCTTCAGTCATGTCCGACTCCGTGCGACCCCATGGACTGCAGCCCACCAGGCTCCCCCGTCCCTGGGATTCTCCAGGCAAGAACACTGGAGTGGGTTGCTATTTCCTTCTCCAATGCATGAAAGTGAAAAGTGAAAGTGAAGTTGCTCAGTCGTGTCTAACTTAGCGACCCCATGGACTGCAGCCTGCCAGGCTCCTCGGTCCATGAGGTTTTCCAGACAAGAGTATTGGAGTGGGGTGCCGTTGCCTTATAGAGCCTATGTATTAGTAAACCTGAGTCACACAGGTCAACAGAAGGTGACATGAAAAGGAGGGGTTATGAACTTCTGGTTACCAGGGGATGGGTCGGGGGAGGGATAGTTAGGGAGTTTGGGATGGACATGTACACACTGCTGTATTTAAAACGGACAACCAACAAAAGCCTACTGTATAGCACAGGGGACTTTGCTCAATTTTATGTAACAACCTAAACGGGATAAGAATTTGAAAAAAGAACAGATACATGTATATGTACAACTGAATCACTTTGCTTTACACCTGAAACGAATGCAACATCATTAATCAACCATACTCCCATCTAAAATTCACTGGAGACCTCCAGCTCCCCCCTCCTTCCTCAGCATGAAGACATGGTGGAAAGGTGGCTGTCGACAATCCAGGAAGAGGGTCCTCACCAGAAATCAAATCTGCTAGAATGTTGATCTTGGACCTTTCAGCCTCTAGAATTGTGAGAAAATAAATTGTTAAGTAAAAAAAAGAAAAGAAAAAGAAAAGGGGGGCTGCATTCATTCTTTTACTCCTTTATTTTCTTGTTAAAGGGCCCTCTGCAGACATAGGCCCCTGGGATTGGAGCAATGCCTTGGTATGTTTAACTGGAGAGTGATAAATATCCTTGGAAAGAATGCTGCTGACCAGTTACAATGTTTAACCAGGAACAAGGGGCTCCTGCCAACATCTGGTCTATGCTTGAGCTTCAGAAAAGCTTACGATTTCATCAGGCAGCAGTGGGTAGTCACAGACTACATGCCCACCAAATTCTTTCCCCAGTTCATTCTCCTCCCTTGGAATGCAGTGCTTGTAAAATATATGAGGTGAATGTTTTTCATTGCTTTGCCAGAGAAAGGTAACCCTGGGCAGGTGATTTGTAACCAGAAACTTTGGATGGATTCTGTGACCCCACCTGAGAAACCCATTTCTGATATGTCACTAGACCAGCAGTACAACCAGCGGTGATTTTGCCCCTGGGGGAACATATGGCAATGCCTGGAAACATTTTTGGTTATGACAATTAGAGAAGGATACTGCTGGCATTTAACGAGTAGAGGCTGGGAAATCCTGCTCACCATCCTACAAGGCTGGTTAGGTCTCTCAATCAAAGAATTATCCAGTCCAAAAATGTCAATTGAGGTTGAAGAGCCATGCTTTAAGCCAACCAGTGTCCAGTGCAGGCTCTGTGCTGTTACTGGGATGTGAAGTCCAGGCAGCTGTGTCCAGCCAAAGCCTGCTTCTCACCTGTTGAAACAGCTTGCCTAGGTTGGTGATCGTCATGGTTAGATATGGGCACACAGTGGTCAAATAATGATGGTTACAGCCAAATTCATGACTATTTCATTAATACCTACTCTGTGCCCATCCAGAGCTGGGCCCCTTATGTACATTATCTCTGAATTCTCACAATAGTCCCAGATCATGTAGAAGAGTGAGCAGAACTTCAGACAAGTGCAATTGCCTGGCCAAGTCTTCATGGCTAGTAAGCAGAGGATTCAGGATCTGAACCCAGGTCTCTTCCATCAAAGAGGTGTTGCCTATTCCTGAGAAAACAGAGGGGAAGGGCAGTGGCTAAGTGTCTGGATTATTTTATTCACCTTTGGGATGGGTTTTGCCAAGAGTTGGTCTTCCCTTCCTTCAGGTAAACTGTAGTTAGATTAAGTCTTCACTTTTGTAATTTTTAACCTTACCTTGATTCGTTTTAATGACTAGTGATTTTGATGGGTGCTCTTTCAAGAAATAACAGTTGCATGTCACACTATGGGCGGTGTAACTTCCCTGAATCAATCTTCAGGCTGCGTGAGCAAGGTGGGGTGTCTTGCGCTTCGGGTCTCTGGTTTCTCCAGGTGGTCCTCGTCAGGCTGGGATGACGCTGCTTCTACCTACATCAGCTGTGAGCACGTGAAGCTCAGGCACTCTCCAGGCTCCCACGTCTAGTGTCTGCAAACACTCTTGGCACCCATGCAGCTGTGGTACCTCGGAGACTTCTCTGGGCAGCTATGGAGAGGTTCCCCTGGCACCAGAATACATGAGTAGCCAGGCTAAAGACTTAATTTCAAGGCAAGTTCCAGCAGTTAGGCATGTCACAGGGCTTCTCTGGGTCTCAGTTTCTAGATCTGAACACAAGGTGGTGTATTTTGCACTTTTCTAGCTATAATTCTGTGACTCAAGACCGAGAGAAATTTGAGTTCCAATCTAAGGAATAAGGTAGGGAGTAAAAGTCTAGAGAGACTGCTTTGCCAAATCTGGAGGAAGGCAGCAGCTTCAGACTAGGCTCCCATGTTTAGACCGTCAGCAAGCTTCTCTTCTCCCATTTCCCACCTTCATTGTTTGTTTGTTTGTTATCTTTGTTGATTCATAGAAAACCCTGAAATGGATATAAACAAGGGGGAGGGAGGCAGACTAAATCTGGGTCCCTCAGAAACACCATCCCTTAGATCTAATGTCATGTTTGCTGCTCACTGCAGTAGCTCCCTCTTGGAGAAGCCAGAGGAACCTTTCTCTAGTTCTTCTGGCTAAATACTCCTGAGTAAATTAATGCCTTTGTCCCCCATGTACTTTGGTCTGGTTCCCTGCCCCCCACCACTCCTCCCATATCCCCTTCAAGAGAATGGAGCCTGCCCCTGTTCACAGGTCGAGTCACACAGGCAAGCATGATGTGACCCTGTACTGCCTACTTCCTGCTGACCAGCTGGGGCTGTGCCTCACCTGAGGGGGAGGTCTTTACCAGTAGGCTGGCCAGTGAGTGAGGTCAACCAGACTCCCTCTCTGGGGAAAAAGTGAGTTAGGAGTCAAGGGGAACAGAGAACACTCAGGCTTAAAGATCCTGTCAGCTGAGGGGCCTAGATGAATATCAAGGTAAGAGTCCTTTTTCACGGCGGAGAAATTGATAGATGAAAGATGCTCACTGAGGGTTAAGATTTGCATTTGTGACAAAACCTGGGGATGTTTCGATGGGCCACTTCGCATCCTGATCATCTGCTGTGCTAGCCATGTCAGGGTGAGCAAAGTAAGTTAGAGCCCCCGCCAGGGCGATACGCACTAAGAGGCACAGCTATTAGAAGAGGCTCAGCGGGATTTGTTTTCCGACTTGCTCTTTGCTTGAAAGTCTCATAGTGCAAGTGGGAATTTGGATTTCAGGAGGACAAGTGCAAGTGTAAAATCCATTCTTTAAAGCCCAGCTCAGAGCAGGCCCTAGGCAAAAATGAGATGCCTGTGAAATTCATTTTCTGGTTCTACCAGGCCCTTCTTTCTCTGTTTTTCCATCTGTTATCCCAGCTCCATAGCCACCTCTCCCCTTTACAAAACTTCCCTATAGCGTAAAGTAAAACATGACTTAACGTACTACTGAGGGAAAGGAACTAAACTGAAAAGACTACATGCTGGACAAACCAACACTGACAGTCTGGAAAAGGCAAAACTATTGATGCTTTTGAACTGTGGTGCTGGAAAAGACTCTTGCGAGTCCCTTGGACTGCAAGGGAAGAGATCAAACCAGTCAATCCTAAAGGAAATCAACCTTGAGTATTCATTGGAAGGACTCATGCTGAAGCTGAAGCTCTAATACTTTGGCTACCTGATATGAAGAGTTGACTCGTTAGAAAAGACCCTGATTTTGGGAAAAATTGAAGGCAGGAGGAGAAGGGTACAACAAAGGATGAGATGGTTGGATGGCATCACTGACTCAATGGACGTGAGTTTGAGCAAGCTCCGGGAGATGGTGAAGGACAGGGAAGCCTGGTGTGCTGCAGTCCATGGGGTCGCAAAGAGTCGGACACAACTGAGTGACTGAATAACAACGAGTGGAGACAGTGAAAAGATCAGTGGTTGCCAAGGGGAGGGGCAAATAGGTGGACCACAGAGGATTTTTAGGGCGGTGAAAACACTATGTCATATATTTGTCCAAACCTATAGAATATATAATGCCAAGAGTGAGCCTGAGTGTAAGTGATGGACTCTGGGTGATGTTGTGCCAATGTAGTTTCATTAGTTGTTATAAACGTACCATTCTGGTGGGATGTGATAATGGGGAGGCTACACATGGGTGGGTAGGGGTATATGGGAAATTTCTGTACCTTCCTCTTAATTTTGTTGTGAATCTAAAACTGCTCTGTAAAAAAAAGTCTTAAAAAATACAAAGCTAAAACCAACCAAACAAAATGATGGTTAAGACAGAGTGTTAACTTATACTACTAGATAATTTTGCCTTTGAAGGCCAATAGCTTTAAACCAAAGAAAGAGTTGTAACTTTATAGATGCACAAAGAACTGTGCATCACACTAAAAATAGCATTTACTCAACACCTTTGTAAACTCAGCAATTGTGGTTGACTTGGTTGCCTCCTAACCTGGCAGTCAGTCTGCACCAACCCCTCCTTCTTGCTGGAAGAGTCCTGCTTTTCGTTTGGCCCCTCCCCCTGGTGTGTTCCAGGGAAGTGATTGAACCCCTCCACCAGGAGGAGCATATTGCTTTGATCTAAGCCAGTCATGCTACCTGGACTTCTATTGTCAGGGAACTGCATTAGAGATGGAGTGCAATGCAGACCTGGCTAGGGAAAGATAAGGGGGCTTCTGGGAAATGTCTTCTTTCTTGATGTAAAGGGTATCTTGGGGAGAATCTACCAACGTGCTCTCCTGCTGATTGGTGTTGCCAGAGGTGGTGCTGCCTGGAGTGTCATCTTCCATTCTGCATCCTTCAGGGGAGACTACATTGCAGATGGCACAGCAGAACATGGAAAGCGTGAGTCCTTGATGACATAAGAACCTCCTTGACCAGCCTTAGAGCAGCCCCAATTCTGAGCTTATTATTG
Organism: Bison bison bison; assembly: GCF_000754665.1. NCBI lineage: Eukaryota > Metazoa > Chordata > Mammalia > Artiodactyla > Bovidae > Bison > Bison bison. The sequence goes on along the minus strand of NW_011494826.1, from coordinate 6,934,952 downwards.
TAATTCCTTAATGTTGATTTTTGGGATACTCTTAGTGGGGTCTTCTGTTATATAGATCTGAAAGCATCCCAGTGAATGCCATGCTAAATGCTTTATACAGATTATCTCACTCGACCCTCACAGCTTTATGTGCATGTGTGCTCAGTCGTGTCCAACTTTTTGCGACCCCGTGGACTGTGGCCATCCAGGCTCCTCTGTCCATGGGGATTCTAGGCAAGAATACTGGAGTGGGTTGCCATTTCCTTCCCCAGGGCATCTTCCCAACCCAGGGATTGAAACCATGTCTCCTGAATCGCAGGCAGATGCTTTACTGCTTGGACCATCAGGGAAGCCCTTTATAACTTTATAACGAGAAAATGGTGACTTGAAGAAGTTAAAGAGCTTTCTACAAGTCACACAAACTGCAAGTGTGGCCTCAAACCCAGGGGCCTGCCTTCAAATAGCCTGGCTCCTAACCAGTATGGTTGAAAAACTGTCTCTTGTCTCTGCCTCCCTCTGGGTAAATCTCTTAACCTTGCTAGCCTCAATTTTCTCGTCTGTAAAGAAAAAAACTGGACGGCTTCAAATGTCCTTCCCATCACCTTGCTGGACATAGGAGGCCATTGCTAGTGGCCTCAGAACAAATTCTAGATTGTTTCTAGCTCTTTATCGGCTCTAGGGTAAAATTCTCAGGTAGAATCATTTAGGTCATTTAATACTTAAGTTAGATGCCCAGGTAGCCAGGGCCTGGGAGTCCAAGTCCAGGTGGGGTTCCCCCAGAAGTAACCCTGAACAAGGATTTGAGGGCAAGTGTTTAATTTGGGAGATGATCGAAGGAAACACTGTAAGGAAATGAGAAAGTCAGAAAGGGAGAGAATGAAACAATAAAGGATATGTTATCAAGCAAATTAGGGCTTCCCTGATGGCTCAGTAGTAAAGAATCTGCCTGCCAAGCAGGGGACACAAGTTTGATCCGTGGGTTGGGAAGATCTCCAGGAGATGGAAATGGCAATCCACTCCAGTATTCTTGCCTGGAAAATCCCATGGACAGAGGAGCCTGGAAGTCTACAGTTTATGGGGTCACAAAGAGTCAAATACAACTTGGCGATTCAGCTAACACCACCACCACGTCACAAAAAGTCTAAATGCCTTGGAGATTGTCTTCCAAAAGGTTTTCTTCCTTCCCTGTGATTCAACCTGCATCCACACTTAGGAGGACTCTCAAAGCTCAATTAGCCTACTTTCATTTGTACCTTCACTTGGATTCCCTGGTCCTACTTGAGGCACTTCTGCAGGTCTGATTCACATCCAGGTGTAGTCCTGGCTGCTCATGCTGCTGAAGCTAATGTGGGCACCTTCCCCTGTATTTTACTGTAGCTATTCATGCTATGTGGCAAAGATGGAGCCCAGCACTCAGTGCTGATTAGATATGAGCACTCTGTGTGCTCGTTACCCTTGTCACAGGAACTTCCTGTCACTTCAGCTCACTGTTGCAACAGCTTTAGATCCACAACCATCCAGAACATTCTGCCTCAATGGTAACCATTATGTGCAAAGCCTGAGGCTTCACAGGACAGCTCAGTTCAGTCACTCAGTTGTGTCCAACTCTTTGTGACCCCATGGACTGCAGCATGCCAGGCTTCCCTGCCAATCACCAACTCCCGGAGTTTACTCAAACTCATGTCCATCAAGTTGGTGATGCCATCCAACCATCTCATCCTCTGTCACCCCTTCTCCTCCTGCCCTCAATCTTTCCTAGCATCAGGGTCTTTTTCAAAGAGTTGGCTCTTCACATCAGGTGGCCAAAATATTAGAGCTTTATCTTCAGCATCAGTTGTTCCAATGAATATTCAGAGTTGATTTCCTTTAGCATTGACTGGTTTGATTGCCTTGCTCTTTTCAGTTGCATTCTTTACAGTGCCAGGCACAGAGCAGCCACTAGGATGTTTACAAGTTAATTCAGTGTTTTTGTAAATGCTATTATTAGTAGTCTGTATAGGTGGATGGAAAATTAGTCATAACTATTTGTAAAGTGAAAGTGGAGTCGCTCAGTCGTGTCCGACTCTTTGCGACCCCATGGACTGTAGCCTACCAGGCTCCTCTGTCCATGGGATTTTCCAGGCAATAGTACTGGACCCCGTAAATCCCATTGTTTTTCATTCACTAAGTTGTGTCCGAATCTTTCTGACCCCATGGACTGCAGCGCACCAGGCTTCCCTGTCCTTCACTATCTCACAGAGTTTGCTCAAACTCATGTCCATTGAGTTGGTGATGCCATCCAACCATTTCATCATCTGTCGCCCCCTTCTCCTCCTGCCCTCCATCTTTCCCAGCATAGAACACTCTGTCTATACCAAAACCCTTTCTACAGGGCTTTATGACTGGTAGTTGAACTTATGCTAAGCCTTTTACTCTATATGTGGGCTTGGGCAAAGTAGGTAATGTTCTGGAATCTTAGTTTACTAATCTACAAAATGAAGATAAGTGATAGTATCTTCTTATGTAGGGTTATAAAGATTAAATAGAAAAGTGGATATAAACATAAATATAAATTCATACATACCATATAGACATGCATGTTTTATATCTCTCTATCTGTATCTACATAGGTAATGTTGTTTAGCACAGAATCATAACAGAGCAAACACTCCATCTGGGGTGGCCATTATTTTTATTCCAGAGACAAGTTATTCAGTCTTCCTGATGATAAGTTTCTTCATTTGGGAACAGCTGTTATTGTCAGCAAGTGCATCAATATATCAAGCCTGGATCTTTTGCCCTCTAACTTCTATGCAAAGGTTCAGTATTGAAACTAAATTGTTAATTCCACTCTCCCAAAGGAATAATTTTAAACATGTGTTGATCTTGTTTTTTCTTCTGAAACTAGAGAGGACAATTCTTTTTCATTTGCGTGATTTGCCTTCAAGTAAGAGAAATGAGTTATAAGGCAGTGTTAACCGAAGTGTCTTCTGAAAACTCTGCTCGCTGGAGGTGAAGTCTTTCTTTCCAGTCGCCACGCCCCTTTGTACAGTAAAGGCTCTGAGAAGTACTGCAAAGTCCCCAAACTAATTTGAACATGGAATCCTTCTGCTGTGTGACATTTATTAAACACTCCTGAAATTTCCTAGCACAAATTTTGATTTGTTTGCCTTCTTTTCAGTAAGGATTTTTGTGCTGATCACCAGCACTATAGATGCTGAAAATAAGTGCTTTATTTTCACACAAAAAATAATTTTTTCTTTTCACCTTAAAAACTTTTTCCCCCCACCTCTTCCTTTTGCTCTTTTCAGAAGGACATTTTTTACTGTCCACAAAACTGAAAAGGCAGAGAGGCTTTTTCCCCTGCTCTCTGCTCTCCCCTTGTCTACCTCCTTTCAAAAGTAAATCTACTCCTAATTCGTGAATACCAGCTGCTTCCACCCCAGCAGCAGACTGAGTTCCGTGTGGAGAAACCTTGCTGCCCTCTTATTTGGCACTGTCCTTGGAGAGGGGGTTTCCCATTGTAATGAACATGAAAAATTACAACCTGAAAAGGAGGGCATGTTTTCACCAGAAGCTTTTCCTCTTCAACCTCTTCCCAATGTTACTAAAAAAATAGCCCTAAAGAAGAATATCTGTTCTGTAACTGGACTGCTTGCACAAAGCAGGAGGTTGAGAGAAAGGTCAACCCCATGATTTGAATGACAATGGCTCTTCCTTCTTGTTCCTGCTCTGATAAAGACAGGCCACTTGGCTTTTGCAGGCAAACTGTGTAATTAGGTGTGAGGGACTGTGCCTTAGAGAAACTCAGAGCCATAGCAGCTTAGCACTGGCTCTCCAAGCCCAGATTTTCCATTATACAAATGAAGCAGTTATGACCCAGAGAGGTTAACTGCTTTGACCTAAGTCGCAGAGCGGAGGTGGCTTCTTCCTACTGCTCTAATGATACGTTTCTTTGCTTTCCTTTTCGCTCTTTTCTGTGTGTGGGTTGTGGGGAGGAGAGAGGATGTATGGCTTCACAAATCTGACTTTTACCTTTCCCCACTTGCAGCCAAGAAATATATTGCTGGGCTCAAGATCCTTCTCATTCATTCAATAAATATTTATTAAGTGCTCACTGGGTGTTGGGCATTGTGCCAGGACATTCTTCCACTGGGTCTGTTAAACAAACAAGATTTATTTCCCTCTGAAGCTGGTGGAATGAGGCCCTAGGCCAGTTGCTATATATACAAAAAATGCTATTTTCTGGTTTCTGGCACCAGGCATTTGGACCCAGTCACCAAAGGACCCCATCTGGTGTTTCTATCTCCTTACTTGGTGTCCCTTGAACTGAGACCTTGGCCCTGAAGCTTTGTAGAGGTGGCCTGCAGAATCTTTGTATATCTGTCTCCTTGCTGGGCAGAGGGATGGTCCTTCTCTTTGAACACTGTGGCAGAAAGGAATGGAGCCTGAGTAGTGCCCCTTTTCCAGCCCCTCATCTCCGCAGCGCCAGGGACCCAGCTAAGATGATCAGGGGTGTTCCCCAAATCCAGATTCCAGGGGTGAGCAGACTGATGCTAGGAGGAGGGGAAGGGAGTGGAAGATATATGCTCTGGCTATAGGAGGTCATCACCCTCGATCACGTCCCACTCTGAGGTATTAAAACTTCAACAAATCTATACTGAGTGTCTTCTACATGCCAGTCACAAGTCAAAGTGCCTGCACATAGCAGTAAACAACACAGGCAAGGGCCCTGCCCTTGTGGATCGTATATGTGAAGGTGGAACCTACACGGGGCAGTTTCCTATGGATCACTGATAACTCAGTCCAGAGCGCAGGGCGCAGGGCAGGCCCCCGAGGCTGCTCACCAGGGGAGAGTAAGGGAGAGACAGTGAGTGTTGCCGAAGAAATACTTTGTTCACTCCTCCAGTTTTTCTGGGTCTTGACTTCTGTTGCACTCTCAATAGAAGCAGGAATTGCCTGTGACTTTCCTTGTAAGAGAACTTCAATCTCCTGACAGTTGACACAGCTCTGGGCATCAGTGGAGAGGACCAGCCCACCCACAGCACTTTGCCTTCATCATTCCACCTTCAGAGAATCTGGGGCTCTTTGGTGACTGGGGCTGATATGTCGAACTTGTCTCTGTAATCAATATGATGAAGAGTCTGGAAGGATGCTTCTATAACATTCTAGAGCCCAGAAATATAAAAAAAAGCAATGTTTCCCTGCCTAAACAAGTCAGAAGACTGAAGAAGAAGCTGTTCCATCAGAGCTGAGGTTTTTAGACAACGGTGTTTGGACCAGTGGCCTCAGCATCCCCTGTGCTGGTTACATAGTGTTACTTAACAAACTGACTGCAAAGAGATCAAACCAGCTGATCCTAAAGGAAATCGACCCTGAATATTCATTGAAAGGACTGATGCTGAAGCCAAAGCTCCAATACTTTGGTTACCTGATGCAAAGAACTGACTCATTGGGAAAGACCCTGATGCTGGGAAAGATTGAAGGCAAAAGGAGAAGAAGGTGGCAGATGATGAGATGGTTAGATAGCAAAGCCAACTCAATGGACATGAACTTGAGCAAACTCGGGGAGACAGTAGACAACAGGCAAGCCTGGTATGCTGCAGTCCATGGGACTGCAGAGTCGAACACAACTTAGCAATTGAACAGCAACAACAACTTAACAAATTACCCCCAAATTTAGTAGCTTAAAAACAACAAACATGTATTATCTCGCAGTTTCTGTGGGTCATAAATCTGAATGTGGCTTACTTGGGACCTTCAGGCTCACAGTCTCTCATGAGGTTGCAGTCAAGCTGTCAGTACAGGCTGTGGGCTCATCTAACGGAGAGGCGATCCATGTCCAAGGTCATGCATGCGGTTGCTGTTGGGCCTCTGTCTCTTACCCTGTTAGTCTCGTCATGGGGCTGTTTCTTAACTTGCCACCTGGCTTCCTCCAGCACAGGCCATCCAAGGAAGAGAGAGTGATCCTTCAAAATGGGAGCAACAGTTTTTAAGTAAACTTGGAATTGATAGCACACCACTCTGGTCATATTCTCTGTTAGAAATGAATTGATAAATCCAGTGTGTTTGACTGCTGGGAGGTGGGATGACAGCATTCAGGAAGAAAAGAGGTAGGGGATCTAGAGTGTCCTCTGAGGTGATTTGATTGGCTTAATTTTTTAAATCTCCTCCAGATATGGATTCTCAGAAAAGGATGCAGCCTGTGGGTAGAGAGAGGGTCAAAGAATACTTCAGACAGAGGAAAGACCCTTTCACACTAATACTTCTTATCGGAGACCCCTATGAGAGCTGTCTGATAGGAGCTAGTGGGGAGGGATTATGGGGCAGTGTTGATTATCCAATTCCCACTAGGATACGTCCTTTTGAGAATAAGCACCCGACTCCAGTACTCTTGCCTGGAAAATCCCATGGACAGAGGAGCCTGGTGGGCTGCAGACCATGGGGTCACTAAGAATCGGAAACAACTGAGCAACTTCACTTTCACTTTTCACTTTCATGCATTGGAGAAGGAACTGGCAACCCACTCCAGTGTTCTTGCCTGGAGAATCCCAGGGATGGAGGAGCCTGGTGGGCTGCTGTCTATGGGGTCACACAGAGTCAGACACAACTGAAGCGACTTAGCAGTAGCAGATTTCATAGCAAAAGGAAAAAAAGTTGCATTTGGAAAGTTGATTTCAACTGGGTATATAGGACTGATAAAGGAAATCAGTCTGAATATTCATTGGAAGGACTGATGCTGAAGCTCCAATACTTTGGCCACCTGATGTGAAAAACTGACTCATTAGAAGAGACCCTGACGCTGGGAAAGATTGAAGGCAGGAGATGAAGGGGATGACAAAGGATGAGATGGTTGGATGGCATCACTGACTCCATGGACATGAGTTTGAGCAAGCTCCAGGAGTTGGTGATGGTTAGGGAAGCCTGGTGTGCTGCAGTCCATGGGGCTGCAAAGAGTCAGTTCAGCGACTGAACTGATATAGGCTTATCACCCCCCACCCCTCCAAAATAGCTAGCTGTGAAAAAGGTGTCAGACAAGTAACCCAAGTTAAGAGCAGGGTGTAATGCAATGAAGACTGGTGAGGACTAGGGAAAAGTGGAAAGCGAAGACCCCATTAAAGAAGGCAGCTGCTATATAGCTTCACTTGTGGCAGTATAGGCAATGGTTGTTATATCTTCATATTTTTAAATAAAAACCTGAAATCCAGACTTTTAACTGAAACTTCCTATGTACAAAATGTTGGCAACTAATTAAAAAAGTGTTAAAGCCCTGGGTTGGCCCATTTAACACACACACACACACACACACACACACACACACACACGTGTGTGCAAAGTGCCCTGACAGATGACCTGCAAGAGATGCGTGCAGGAGATGCACACTTTTCCTGAGCACCATTTCTCCTTATTGTTTCAGCTTGAGGGACACATCCCAGAAGAAGGAGCGCAAGGGCAGGGTGACATTAGGTATTTATGGTAAGTTATGGTGCAAAATTGTTCTGAAAAAAGACACTTTTATCCTAACTTATTTGATCATAAAAATAATGATGTCACTTTGTACAAGTGCTGATCTCTAGGAAATGATTAAGTTTTGATGAGCTTCCTGTAAAAGAACAAAGAAATGTCTGTATTTTCTCACCTGGCTCTTTGAGGGCAAGGAGTCTTCCTATTTTAGAGAGGAGGAAATAGAGATTCCTTGAGGTTCCTGTACGAACTGACCAGAAATCCCAAAGACACCCAATTTTAAACTGAGACAAGTACTAAGAATGTTTGTGTTTGCATCCAGAGAGATTCTACATGAGTAAGGAGAAATAATTAACTGTGAAAATGGAAAAAAAGAGGGATTTAAGTTAGACATAAGGAAGTACTTAGAGAATAAGAGGACCCTTAAGGCACTGGAAAAATGGAGAGGAGAAACTCAGTTATTATTTTTTAAACCTACAGTTTCTTTTTTTTTTTTTTTTTTTAAACCTACAGTTTAAACCTATTTTTTAAACCTACAGTTTCTGAATGGCAGAATTAACAGATTTTTTGCTGATCTGCAGAGGGCGGGTGAAGGAGGCAGCCCCTGGATCTTTTTCCATCCTGTGATTTCTTCCTGAGCCTGGCAAACAAAGGCCGCCCAGTTTACTAACTCACCAAAATGATTTACCAGCTGTCTCTTCCCCAGGAGGTAAACAGGCAATAAAATAAATGAAATTCCTATTCTTTATTACTTGACCCTCATAAATCATCACTCACTCTGGGTGACCACTTATCTCTAAGGCATCACCAAATATTTAAAAAGCTCTCACATTTATTATAAATGAAATAGAAAAAATGAGCAAAAAACTGAATGACTATGTGTCTTAGTACAAGGACAATTCTATAAGCAGCAACTGTTAAGTTTCAGAAAAAAACAGGAGACTGTGCGCGTGCGTGTGTGTGTGTGTGTGTGTGTGTGTTGGGGGAGTGATAATTCTTAGACCCATCTCAGTTTCTTCCATTTTGTTCCCAACCTTTCCTAGGATTAGATTCACTCTAGTGAACTTTAGATCCTCACTGAGCGTTGGATAGAATCATATGGGATATTACTTTCTACATTTGGTTACTGATAAAGTCTCTCTTGAACTAAAAGTTTATTGTGCCAAAGTAGGGGGCTTTTGTATGGTGCTGGTGAGCAAGCGGGTGCTATCCTGTCGCCATGACAACAAGTATTTGCATTGAAGAAGCTCCTCAGACCACATTACAGTCACGTGGCCCAGAGGGACCCCTTTGAAGGCCTTATAATCTTTTCCCTAAGCGTGATTGTTAACATCTTCTGAACATAATCATTAACCATGTTCTGTAACAGATAATTACCTCCTGTAGTTTGCATTTTCTATCCCTGAGAGCTCTGTGAAATTTATAGAGTACATGACCTCCTCTACTGTTACTTTACCTAACCAAGTAAAATAAAGCAATTTGACTTTTTGAAATATGGGGAAATTTGCATTTTACACAAAAATATTGTGTTGACCTTGGCATCATCTGTATATATCATGTGCTCTGGGCTCCTCTTTGTTCCATCTTTGAGTATCTCTCACAGGCAACTTCTGAAATGCCAATGGTTCTGTTCTCCTTTCTGTGTCTCCTCTTTTCCCCATGAAGTGGGCTCACTTATTGAACTTCTAGTCTCAATTTGGATTTCAGATTTGTTGTACTCACTTGCTTGGATGTATGGGACTTTTCAACATTTTTCTTTGCAGAAATTTCCCCTGTAGTTTTCTCTTTATCACCTAACATCATTTCTTGAGACTTCAAAGGCTCGTGTCATGACCCAGGGAAGTCCTGTTTCTCTCTTGACTCCTTTTTGCCCAGGAACATCTCTCTGGCATAGGTGAAAGCCTCCTCTTCCAGGTTCCCCAAACCCATTTTATCTTTAGGGGTACACTGAAAACTTTAGGGAAGCTAGATGAAATGAGTGTTAAAGAGTGTATTCGAGAAAAAGAAAAGAAAAAAGAAAACTCCAAACCCCAAGCTTCCACAGAGATTAATTTTTACTAACATCTTTCCAAGTCTTTGATTAAAACATTGCACTATATTACACTGTTGTTATACACATTCAGCGTCAGTTCAGTCACTCAGTTGTGTCCGACTCTTTGCGACCCCATGGACTGCAGCATGCCATCACCAACTCTCAGAGCTTACTCAAACTCATGTCCATTGCGTCGGTGATGCCATCCAACCATCTCATCCTGTGTCTATCCCCTTCTCCTCCCGCCTTCAATCTTTCCCAGCATCAGGGTCTTTTCTAATGAGTCACCTCTTTGCATCAGGTGGCCAAAGTATTGGAGTTTCAGCTTCAACATCAGTCCTTCCAATGAGTATTCAGGACTGATTTCCTCTAGGATTGACTGGTTTGATCTCCTTGAAGTCCAAAGGACTCTCAAGGGTCTTCTCCAACACCACAGTTCAAAAGAATCAATTCTTTGGCACTCAGCTTTCTTTATAGTCCAACTCTCACATCCATACATGACTACTGGAAAACCATAGCTTTGACTAGACAGACCTTTGTTGGTAAAGTAATGTCTCTGCTTTTTAATATGCTGTCTAGGTTGGTCATTGCTTGTCCTTCTAAGGAGCAAGCGTCTTAATTTCATGGCTGCAGTCACCATCTGCAGTGATTTTGGAGCCCCCAAAAATCAAGTCTGCCACTGTTTTTACTGTTTCCCCATCTATTTGCCATGAAGTGATGGGACTGGATGCCATGATCTTCATTTTTTGAATGTTGAGCTTTAAGCCAACTTTTTCACTCTCCTCTTTCACTTTCATCAAGAGTCTCTTTAGTTCTTCTTCACTTTCTGCCATAAGGATGGTGTCATCTGTGTATCTGAGGTTATTGATATTTCTCCCGGCAATCTTGATTCCAGCTTGTGTTTCATGCAGCCCAGCATTTTGCAGGAGGTACTCTGCATATACGTTAAATAAGCAGGGTGACAATATACAGCCTTGACGTACTCCTTTCCCTATTTGGCACCAGTCTGTTGTTCCATGTCCAGTTCTAACTTCTGCTTCTTGACCTGCACACAGATTTCTCAGGAGGCAGGTCAGGTGGTCTGGTATTCCCATCTCTTTCATAATTTTCCACAGTTTATTGTGATCCACACAGTCAAAGTCTTTGGCATAGTCAATAAAGCAAAAGTACATGTTTTTCTGGAACTCTCTTGCTTTTTCAATGATCCAACAGATGTTGGCAATCTGATCTATGGTTCTTCTGCCTTTTCTAAAACCAGCTTGAACATTTGGAAGTTCACGGTTCACATACTGTTGAAGCCTTGCTTGGAGAATTTTGAGCATTACTTTGCAATTGTGTGAGATGAGTGCAATTGTGCAGTAGTTTGCAAATTCTTTGGCATTGCCTTTCTTTGGGATTGGGATGAAAACTAACATTTTCCTGTCCTGTAGTCACTGCTGAGTTTTCCAGATTTGCTGGCATATTGAGTGCAGCACTTTCACAGCATCATCTTTTAGGATTTGAATAGTTCAACTGGAATTCTATCACCTCCACTAGCTTTGTTCGTAGTGATGCTTCCTAAGGCCCACTTGACTTCACATTCCAGGATGTCTGACTCTAGATGAGTGATAACACCATTGTGGTTATCTGGGTCTTAAATATCTTTTTTGTATAGTTCTTCTGTGTATTCCTGCCACCTTTTCTTAATATCTTCTGCTTCTGTTAGGTCCATACCATTTCTGTCCTTTATTGTGCTCATCTTTGCATGAAATGTTCCCTTGATATCTCTGATTATCTTGAAGAGATCTTTAGTCTTTCCCATTCTATTGTTTTCCTCTATTTCTTTGCACTGATCACTGAAAAAGGCTTTCTTATCTCTCCTTGCTATTCTTTGGAATTCCACATTCAAATGGGTGTATCTTTCCTTTTCTCCTTTGCCTTTCACTTCTCTTCTTTTCTCAGCTGTTTGTAAGGCCTCCTCAGACAACCATTTTACCTTTTGTCATTTCTTTTTCTTGGGGATGGTCTTGATCACTGCCTCCTGTACAATGCCACAAACCTTGTACACATAGAATGTGGAATCATTACTGCGATAAAGAACATTTGGGTGTTTTAAATGTAACCGCGCTGAGGCACCTGGATTCTGAAGGTGAAACTTCAATATCTTGTCTAGTCTTTAATATCTTGCTATATCTCACAGGGTAGGAATGGGGCATGGAGAAGACTGTGATCACACATAACATCTACTCCCTGCCCTGCTGGTCTTTCTTTGCTAATAAAATTGATTAAAAGGAGCTTGCAGTGCTATTGAGTGCCATATATTTTGAACTCCAAACCAGGACCTGTGGCAAAGCCATTGTACTATATAGGTGGTAGAAGAAAGTGGTCAAAGGTCTTACTGTGGAAGGAAAAAGCCCTGGGGAGGATGCAAAAGGTCAGCCTGCTGGTTGGAAGGTGGAGAGGTGACTGGGCAGGGGCTGTCCCATGTTAGTATATATATATGCTATGTATCTAAATATGTGTATAAAATATATATATATACCCTATGTATACACTCAGGTCTTTAAGACAGCAGCTGACTAGGGTACCTCTATCTCCCAAAAGCATTCAGAACAAACTTCCTCAAAATATGCCACTTAGGCATGTGGATTATTTTGAGCTGAATACAATCAAGGCTCAAGAGACTCAGAAAGAGCTTTCTACCTCCCCCTTAACTACAGAAAAGAATTTAGATAATAGAGAGAGAAAGAATGCTATTACCAGAGATAACTTTTCATCTGAATGAGCTCTCTGTATGACAGGGCAAGCATCTAATTACCAGACATCTGCTCTGCTTATTGTCCTCCTCCCCTTGGAAGCCCCAGGCCCTACCACATTCCTCAGCTCCGGATGGCATAGGAGCCTCAACTGCCCAACTTGCCTTTGGGCCTCATATTTTTATGGCGCCCCTGTACATATGAAATTAAATTGGTTTTTCTCCTGTTAATCTGTCTCGTGTCAGTTTGATCATTACACCAGGCAAAGAACCTAGAAAGGTAGGAGGAAAATTTTTCTCCCCCACACTGCTCAGTTTGCTTTTGGATATAGCTGCCTGGTTTCTACAGCGTTACAGCTCCCCTTTCTCTACCCTCCTCCCAAAAACCCAGGAAATGCGGCCGGTCCCCTATCTGTGCTCCACTCCTGGCAAAGTTTCTATTATAATGAGCTCCCTTGTGGTGCAGAAATCAATAAACGTCTGCAATGAATGCCTAATAGTGAACCCAATTATACACCCCCCCAGTTGAGTATTGTTTTATTTAATATGCTCATACCTTTTTAATGGTAGGCATAAAGTTGTCCTGTGTGTGGGAAAACATACTTGCATGTATGTGTGTTTGTGTGTGTAAAAACTTCTCTAATTAGCACTACCAAGAGTAAAGATTCTTCTGGGATGAGGCATTGAGATTGGAGACACTGAGACCCCATCCAGACGTATTTCTGAAGGCCTAAGGCAGAAGAAACTTTTGGCTAATGGAATATAATTATTCCAAGTGGAAGGTGGCCAAGGTGCTGGAGTTAAAATTTCCTATCCTCACACACACGAAGGGTATCTCAAGAACCTCTTTGTCATAATCAGTTGGACGCAATTTCCAGGGATGAATGACAATGTGCTAGGGTAGGAAGATAGCAGCTGGCTGTTTGGCCATTCCATTACTCTGCATTAATTTGGCTTCTTTTTCTCTTTTGGTCAGAGCCCTGGTGGTGATGAACTCATTTAGTTCTCTGCCTGCCACATGTCAGTTCAGAAAACTCACAACACAGTGTGGCATTAATTACGTGAGGCGGGGTCAGGGCCAGCCAGTTGCACCCAATGAGTGTGGATGAGCTTTATTCATTGGCAAAAGTAACAAACAGTCACTGGGACTTGAGCCAGTCAGAAAGCAGGTTATTCATCTCAGTTCGATTCCCCTGGGATGAACTGGCCCAGGCCTTGATTGGCTTCAGCCACACAATGGTTCTGTTGTGCTCACCAATCAGTGCACTGGGGTCCTCAGGGGCACTGTCAAAGCTTTGTGCTGATATCCATCAGATAAACCGATTAAATCTGCATTAATCACAGGGCCCAGCTCAAGTGCTGCCAATGCCCTTGAATATTGCCAGGAGGATCAGTTGCTTTGGCTCAGAGAAATAAATGCATTTCTATCATTGCCAGAAGCTATTATCTGGTGACAACGTCCTAGTACATTGGTATTCTTTTTCAATTAATGAGCACTGTGGAACAAATTCTGACCATAACCGCATACACATGCTATTCAGAGACGGGAGAAGGTAGAAAAGAGAGACTGAGTAACATGCGAAGGCTTTTCAGTGGCCTACGAGATCTGGCATCGTTGATTCCTATCTGTCTGATAATCCCCATCCCTGTCCTTGTATATGCTATATACCCTTCATGTGCCTTCTCTCCTGCGTTAGGATTTTGCACTGGATCTGCTCTGCCTGTAACACTTTGCCCCCCCAGATATTTGCATGACTGGCTCTTTCTTGTTTTTAACATCTTGCTTAAATGTACCTCTGCAGGGAGACCCTTTGTGATCACCCTGTAGCTGGGCCTCACTTCTTCACTCAGTGTTATATCATCCTGTTTTACTTCCTTTATTGCACTTACTCCCATGTGAAATGTTCCTATTGAATAGATTATTTGCCTGTAATGTGGTTTCACTAAGTTCACCACTATATCCTCAGCCTCTAGCACAGAGTCTGGCACACAGTAGGTGTTTAATAAACATTTTTGAGTGACTGAATTTTTCGGGCTCCTATAACCCCTTCTGAATTAATCAGTGGACATATGGTGTCCATATGTCAGGGCTCCTCATTTCTAAGACAGTGTTTCCAAATGTTGGTTTTGGGTTGAGAACAGATTGCTTTGGTTAATAGCTACTTTCTGTTTTAATCATTAGTTTTAACCTTGAAGTGGGTGGAGTAGGCCATGCCTTAGAAGTTTATCTTAGGATGAGATGGTAAGGGGGTATCTATTAGTGTACTAGTCTGCAAACCATTTAATAGCTCCCAACTATGTCAGATATCCAGTCAAGATTTCATTTGGGAGGTTGGTTTTCTCTCTTTTGTGACCTGTGGCCCCGTCAATACTTACAGGCCAGCAAAATTAGATTATTAATAAATGAGAACACAAGCTTTCACAATGTTTGTGAAGGGAGCTTTGGCAATGCTATAGGAAGAAACTAAGTTGTAAGAAGGAGAGAAAAAGATCCCTGTGCTCTTCTCTCTGTGGAGGCGGGAGCTGCTTTTTCATCCTGTGCTGATGACAACTTTTACCCCTTACTCTTATCAAACATCTTCAGATTCAGGAAGCTAGAAAGCATGGTCTTGTGCTTGAATGACCACACTCTTTTCAGCTATAAAAGGACTCAAGCAATTTGAAAAGCAGCAAAATAGAAGCGACAGAGTACTTGGGTGAAAGTACGGATATTACTCTCCAGGGTTGCAGACTGCATACTGTCTCTTAAGCAAAACAAAAAATGAGGCTGTTAACCAAAAACAAGAACAGGAAAATTACCCTCACACAAATATTTTAGATAAAACAAGATGTGATTTTCGATGCAAGTTTTGAGTCCAGAGTTTTGTTTCAATATGTATGTTCTTATGTAATTTTCTGATATTGTAGATTGTTTCTTGCACGTGTACATGCTCAGTCATTAAGTCGTGTCTGACTCTGCGACCCCATGGACTCTACCCCACCAGCAGATTTTCCAGGCAAGAATACTGGAGTGGGTTGCTATATCTTTGGGACCAAGTATCCTGCCTCTCCTGTGTCTTGGACATCTTCTGCGTCTTCTGCATTAGCAGGCAGATTCTTTACTGGATTCTTTACCACTGAGCCACCTGGGGTTTCTTGCATAGCAACCCTTCAAACTGCCCCACCACACACAGAGACTAAATAGTACCTGCTTTGTTTTCTTCCTGAAGAAGAAAACATGAAAATGGTAACTTTTCAGAAGTGCTCTCTGTTGCAAGAAAACTGCCACCAGTGAACAGTTTTCCTGTGTTCTACATGAAAAATACAATTATTTCATATCCTATCAGCCTATGTTCCTTAACAAATTATTTATTGTAGAGAATACATGATGCTTTTAGTGAAACCTGTTTTGGAGTCTAAAAATTTATTATTTAAGACATATATGTTAGGTCTCTGGCTATGATAAGCCTATCTTACACTTGTATCAAACCATCGTTTCTGCCAAGAATGCCTAGAGGATGTGGATAAAGTACAAAAGCAAGGTTTGTTTGAAAGCATCAGAGAGATACTGAGCCTGTTATTATTTGAAGGGCCAGATTCTGGAAAGAAAGAAAGCTCATTGGAATAAGCACGTTTTATCTGCTACCTTCTTCATGAGACCTTTAATGTAATAGACATGGATAAGATGCTGAGAATCTGGGCAGCGGTTTCATATCTAAGGGTCAGAGAGGACTTCTGAGCTTTTAGCAATTTCATGAAGCTAGGGAGACAAATAATAGAGTCCAGATTTGCAAGAAACCTTGGAGTCGAGGACACAAAAACCTGGAGAGCAGTGGATCAGATGCTGTATCGGTTTTCCCTTCAAGATATATCCTATTTAATTTATGCAAAGTAAGCAACCAGAAAGCTGCTGAGACAGAATGGAATCTTAGGCAGCGCTGTGAAGACAGAAATTTAAGTTCAGGGTCCCTTGAGGAGGAGGAAGCATAGGAAACATCCTAGGTTCTCAGTTGGGATCCCTGGGAGGCCTAATCCCTAGGAGTAGGGGAGAGAACCAAAAATACTGTAAACCTGATGAGGACTGAAAACAAATCTTGAGCAAGAATTGATTCTGATTGGGTTGATATGTGCCGCTATAGCATTTGGCAGAGAATAGAGAGTATCTTCTCTGGAGTGATATAATATGGAGACACTACAGCTTTTCATGCACGACACTTTAGTATTCAATAGAAAGTTATAAATCATGCTAAGAGAAGGAGACAGAATCTAGAAAAGCAGACCAAGAACTGACCCACAAAATGGAGAATTTCATTGAGAGTAGAAATCTATACAGAAAAGTAGCAAATGGAAATTTTAGAAATTAAAAAGTCCTACATCTGAAATTAAGAACTGAGTAGATGGGTTTAACAGCAAATAAGATACAGGTAAAGGGAGGTTTGGTGAGCTATACAGTGGCTGAATAGAAATATCCATCCTGGGGACTGGAGGAAAAAGAAGATGGAAAATATATAAAAGAGTATAAGAGACTTGTGAATAGATCTAACATTTGAATTCTATAAGCAGAGAAGAATATTTGAAGAGATAACAGTTAAGAATTTCCCAAGCTGATGCATCAAACCTTAAATACAAAGATTCTCTGTGAACCCAAGCAGGGTAAATAGAATGAAGACCATGTCTAATCATATAATAAATCTGAATCAACACAAAGAGAAACATCTTAAAAGTAGAGAAGAAAGATATATTTACCTCTAAAGGAACAACAATAAGACATTTGACTTCTCAAGAGAAAAAAAATGGGATCCAGAAAACACTGGAATAAGATCTTAAAGTGCTGAAAGAAAATAATTGCCAAGTTAGAATTTTATATTAAAAATTTTCCCCAAAAGTTTAGACCTGAAAAAGATGTGATAGGCAAATAAATAACTATATTTCAATATCAGAAAAATGGGTAACAAAATTTAGAATGAGTGAAAGGCATGAATAAGTATTTTGCAGGAGAAGAAATACAAATGGTAAGTTAATGCACAAAGAGAAAAGGAAAGTAAAGGGCCAAAATAAAACTATTCTAGGCTCCAAAGCATATTTTAATTTACTTGTTGGCCATGCAGCATGTAGGATCTTAGTTCCTTGACTAGGGATTGAACCCATGACCCCTGCATTGGAAGCGTGGAGTCTTAACCTCTGGACTGCCAGGAAAGTCCTCCAAATAAATTCATTATAAAAAGATTTTATAACCCATTAACTTTTTTGGATGGATCAAATAATGTTAATAGATGTTAAGTCAGTCCTTGAATAACAAAGCTAGAAAGATGAAGCCTCATCTTTTCATTTTATAAAATACATTTTTATCTCATCTGCATTACAGGAAGAAAATACAGAGACAAAGATGTTCATTTGCCCCAATTTAAGAAGGAGAAAGTAGTAAAAGAACTTATATTTTAATGGACCCATGGTCTTAAACTGTTTATTCCTTTGACACTTCAACTGTTACTGGGAAAAGGCAGAGTTTGACACTGATCCCCATCCACATGGGAATTAAATTCTAATAGTAGGAGACAGAGAAGGCAATGGCATCCCACTCTAGTACTCTTGCCTGGAAAATCCCATGGATGGAGGAGCCTGGTAGGCTGCAGTCCATGGAGTCGCTAAGAGTCAGACACGACTGAGCGACTTCAGTTTCAGTTTTCACTTTCATGCATTGGAGAAGGAAATGTCAACCCACTCCAGTGTTCTTGCCTGGAGAATCCCAGGGACGGGGGAGCCTAGTGGGCTGCCGTCAATGGGGTCGCACAGAGTCAGACACGACTGAAGCGACTTAGTAGTAGTAGTAGTAGGAGACAGATAGGAAACAAACAAATGGTAAACACTTTAAAGGAAAGTGAAGCAGATAAGAGGATAGAAAGGAAAGAACCTTTTTAGAAAAGGGCTTTGTGCATTTTTTAAAAAAGTAATATTTATTTATTTATTTAATTTATTGTTGGCAGTATTGGATCTTCATTGTTGCGTGTGGGTTTTCTCTAGTTGCAGTGAGCAGCGGCTGCTGTTCGTTGAGGTGTGTGGGCTTCTTATTGCGGAGGCTTCTCTTGCGAAGCACAGGCTCTAGGGCACGCAGGCTTCCGTAGTTGTGCTGCCTGGGCTTAGTTACTCCGAGGCATGTGGGATCTCCCCAGACCAGGGTTCGAACCTGTGTCTCCTGAATTGGCAGGGGGGTTCTTATCCACTGTGCCACCAAGAAAGTCTAAGATATGAACTTTTAAGATAAACTGATCAAGGGGCTCTTCACAGAGGACATAGTGTTTGAACAGAGATCTAGATGAAGCCAGGGAGCAAGCCACGTCAATGTTTGGGAGAAGGGCATTCTAGGCTTCAACAAGACCAGCACGAGTGGACAGAAAGAGTGAAGGGAAAATGAGGTCAGAACAATAGTGTGAAGGGAAAATGAGGTCAGAACAATAGTCTTAGGGAGCTATGGGGAGGATTTCAAATTTTCTTTCATTGTTAAGCACTTTGAGAGACTTTGAGCAGAAAAGTAACAGGATCTGACCTAAGTGTTGAAAGAGTTACCCCGAGTACTATGTGGAGAATGAGGGGGTTTGTTTGGATTCAGGGACACTATTTAATGGGATATTTTATTAGTTCAGGCATGATACTGGCTTGGTCTGAGATGGTTGTAGTGAGTTACAGAGAAATGGCTAGTGATATTTGGAACATATGCTTAAAATAAAGCCAATTGGATTTATTAATGGATTATTTGTATAGGATGAGGGAAAAAGAAGAGTCAATGTGGAGTCCAAAATCCTTAGGAACTGAAGGAATGGAGGGAAAGTTTTGTGTTTACAATATACTGATAAATACTGAGAAGTGAAGGCAAGGGGAATCTGGAGCTGGGGGACCTAATATAGTTGTGGGGGTACGTAGCCAGGCAAGGTTCACTGCTATCCCTTTATATGCTAGGTTTTTTTTTTTTAATTAAGCATCTCAAAAGTAGGTTTACTTTTTTTCATGTACATATATCTATTCTTTTTCAAATTCTTTTCCCACTGAGGTTACTACAGAATTATTGAGTAGAGTTCCTGTGCTATACAGTAGCACCATCCTTGTTGGTTATCTAATTTTTTCTTCTTAAATTTTTTACTGGACTATAGTTGATTTAAAACATTGTGTTAATTAAAAAAAAAAAACATTGTGTTAATTTTGCTATACCACAAGTGAATTACTTATACATATATCTACTTTTTAAAACATTCTTTTCCCATATAGGTCATTACAGAGTATTGAGTAGAGTTTCATGTGTTATATAGTAGATCCTTTTCAGTCATCAATTTACATATAGAAGTGTTTATATGTCAATCCCAGTCTCCCAATTTATTCCTCCTTGCCTCTCCCACCCCCTAACCATAACTTGAATTTTCTACACCTATGACTCCATTTCTATTTTGTAAATAACTTCATTTGTACCATTTAAAAAAAATTCACATATAAGTGACATCATAAGATTTTTATTTTTCTCTGTCTGATTTACTTCACTCAGTACGGCAGTCTCTATGTCCCTTCATATTTCTGCAAATGGCATTATTTCATTATTTATGGCTGAGTAATATTCCACTATATGTGCATATACATGGACCTCATCTTCTTTGTCTGTTCCTCTGTCCGTGGACACTTAGGTTGCTTCCATGTCTTGGCTATTGTAAATAGTGCCACAGTGAACATTGGGGTGTATGTATCTTTTTGAATTATGGTTTTCTTGGGGTATATGCACACAAGTGGGATTGCAAGATCATATGCTAGCTCTATTTTTGAATTTTTAAGGAACTATCATACTATTCTCCATAATGGTTGTACCAGTTTATACTCCCACCAACAGGGTAGGAGGGTTCCCTTTTTTCCACATCCTCTCCAGCATTTATTGTTTATAGGTTCTTTGACCATGTCCGTTCTGACTGGTGTGAGGTAATATCTCACTGCAGTTTTCATCTGCATTATTCTAATAATTAGTGATATTGAGCATCTTTATATGTTAGTTTCATTCCCTTTTTGACTTTGGCTGTTTTGTCTTTCTGTGAGGCTTTTTTTTGGGGGGGGGATAAGTATTTCTTTTTTTTTTTTAATGTGTAAGTTTAAGATTTACACTGTGTTGATTTGATATACTTACATATTGCAATATGATTACATCTGTAGTGTTAGTTAACACATTTATTATGTCACAATTTTCTTTTGTTTTTATGTGGTAAAAACAATTAAGATCTAGTCTCCTAGCAACTTTGAAGTTTATCATTTATCTTACTGTTGTGTTCTTTCCTGGAGAACCCCAGGGATGGGGGAGCCTGGTGGGCCACCGTCTGTGGGGTTGCACAGAGTCGGACATGACTGAAGCGACTTAGCAGCAGCAGCAGCAACTGTTGACTATAATCACTATGCTGTGCATTAGATCTCCAAGACTTTTTAATCTACTGGTTGTAATGTTGTACCCTTAAAAAACACCTCCCAATTCCCTGCAACCTCCAGACCCTGGTAACCTCCATTCTACTCTTTGTGTCTATGATTTTAGTTTTATTTCTTTATTTATTTGTCTGTGTTTTTAGATTCTACGTATAAGTGAGATCATATAGTATTTGTCTTGCTCTTTTTTTTCCTGTCTTTCTCTGACTTATTTTACTTATCATAAGGCCCTCAAGTTCCAACTATGTTGTCACAAATGGCAGGATTTGCTTCTTTTTCATGACTGAATAGTATTCCATTGTGTATACACATTATATGGACTTCCCTGGTGGCTCAGATGTTAAAGAATCCACCTGTAATGCAGGAGACCTGGGTTCAATCCCTGTGTAGGGAAGATCCCCTGGAGAAGGTAATGGCAACCCATTACAGTATTCATGCCTAGAAATACCATGGACAAATGATCCTGGAAGGGTCCACAGGGTCGCAAAGATTTAGACACGACTGAGAAACTAAGCTCATACACACATATACATTGTATATACCATATCTTTGTTCATCTGGCAGACACGCTGTTTCCATGGCTTGGCCATTGTGAATAATGCTGAAAGGAACATGGGAGTGCAGATATCCTTTAGATATCCTGTATTCATTTCCTTCGGATATATATACAGAAGTGGGATTGCTGGATCATATAGTAGTTCTATTTTTAATTTTTGAGGAAACTTCATACTATTTTCCATAGTGGTTATACCAAATTTACATTCCTATCACCAGTGTGGAAGGATTCCCTTTATATCCTTGCCAACGCTTGTCTCTTGTCTTCTTAATGACAGTCACTCTAACAGGTGTGAGGAAATGTCTCATTGTGGTTTTGATTTGCATTTTCTGATGATTAGTGATATTTGTACCTGTGGGCTGTTTGGATGTGTTCTTTGAAAAAATGTCTGTTCAGTTCCTCTGCCCATGTTTAATCAGATATTTTTTCTTTTTATGGAGTTGTATGAGTTTTTTTTTAAATGTTTTTTATTTGGCCGTGTAAGATCTTAGTTGTGGCACATGGATCTTTGGTTGTGGCACAATGGCTCTCTAGTTGTGGTGCGTGGGCTCAGTAGTTGCGGCGCGTGGGCTTAGTTGTCTCATGGCATGTGGGATCGTAGCTCCCTGATCAGAGAGGGAACCCATATCCCCTTCATTGGGAGATGGATTCTTAACCACTGGACCATGTACCATGTATGAGTTCTTTATGTATTTTGGACATTAACTTCTTATCTGATACATGGCTTGCATATATTCTATACCATTCCATAGGTTCCTTTTAATTTTTTTTTTTTTTGCTGTGTAGAAGATTTTAGTTTGATGTCCTATTTGTTGATTTTTGCTTTGGTTACTTGTGCTTTTTGTGCCATATCCAAAAAAATTATTGCCAAGACCAGTGTCAAGGAGCTTCTTCCTTATGTTGTCTTCTAGGAATTTATAGCTATGAGGTCTTATATTTAAATCTTTAATCCATTTTGAATTGATTTTTATGAGTGGTTAAGATAGGGGCTTCCCTGATGGCTCAGATGGTAACAAATCTGCTTGCAATGCTGGAGACTGGGGTTTGATCCCTGGGTCAGGAAGATCCCCTGGAGAAGAGAATGGCTACCTACTCCAATATTCTTGCTTGGAAAATTCCATGGACAGAGGAGCCTGGTGGACTACAGTTCATGGAGTTGGAAAGAGTCAGACACGACTGAGTGACTAACACTAAAACACTAAGATGGGGTATTTTTGGTGGTGTTCTCTTCTAGGAATTGTTACTTCTTTTGCCTTATCCCATGAACCTTGAGACTAGATTCAGGCTTTACTATCAAACTGACCATTCCAAGGGGTAGAGCTCTCTGGTCTTTAGGACTGGGATTTGGATCTTTGCTTTGAACTCTGCAGATCTGAAATCTAGCTGTCAGGGATGGAGCAACAGTAACTCACTAGGGAAGACATCTCCCTCCTCTCACTAGAACTGCAGGATGATATAACCAGGAATGTCCCTATCCATTCTGAGCACATTCAGTCAGTGTGTTGTTTAAATTAGTGAAGCTTCACTCATAGAGCTAGGAGTATGGCCAGTTTTTCCCATGCATATGGTGAAGGTAGATAGTTGAATGAGAATTAAACTTCTCTTTCCAAGAGATAAAGGAAATATATGCTGAGTGGTCCAAACAAAAAATGCCTACTACATGAGGGGAAAGAGGCAGCATGCTCAGGGAACAGGTGGAGAGAAAAGTACTTTGGGTCACTGTGGCCAATGAATAATGACCCATCAAAGGACAATTATTGGGAGAACATGATGTAACGATCTAATCAGAGCTCACTGATAGACATCTCCAAGGACACATACCTAAGCTGAACCACATCCTGCTTTAGACATTATAAGGAAATTATAATGTGTGTATCTAAGTCAGAGCAGTCTTATCAAGGAGCTTCTCAAAAATGTCAGTATTGACCTGTTTTCAGTTATCTTAGAAATAAACTATTCCTCTCTCCAATTGATTGCAGCACTGGCCCTGTTTCTGATTTAAAGAGATCAAAGATCAGAGACAGGAAATGGATTAGTTCACCAAATGTGTATCATAGGTCATGCTGTGTTAGCGCCAAAAGGGATCTTAGAGGATGTTCAGTTCATTCCTTCAACTAGATGACGGTGAAGAAACGTTTAGTTGGAGTTTTTGATACAAAATTACATATATGTTTAAAAACTTAAATTAACCCATCTATGCAAACTATATGACTATTGTGCTCATACTTTGCCATTTCTGCTGGGCTCATGTCTGAATGAAGGGTAACTTGACCCTTATGGCATATCTCCTTTGTCCTTTCCTATCAGTCATTCATTAATTAGAAAACATTTTTCTGAGTACCTATCACACATCCGGAACTGTTTTCAGCTGAGAACACAGCAGAGAACAAGGCAGACATGGAGCTCGCCATCAAGGTCTAGAGGAAAGAGACTGAAGAATGCAACTAAATAGTCAAATACGTTGTTAAGAAATTATGGTATTATAAAGGAAGCAAAACTAGGATGGTATAAAGTAATGAAAAATGGGTGGGGAGAAGCTCCTCTAGCTAAGAAGGTCAAGAAATAATTCTCAGAAGAATGGAGCAATTTAAAAATTTTAACTCAAGATTATCTGAGAAAATATCAACAGGCCTAGTTGAGCTCCAGTCCCTGAGGACAGCTCCAGTCTGGACAATTGAGATGTTCCTAGAGCTCTTCTTCTTGCTGGGCTTCCCCAGGTTAAGGATTCCTTAAGTTTCTGAGAGCTTCACCAACTCTGTCTGATCCAATTTGTGGAAACCATGGCCAGGAATGGCCCGAGAACAAGTTGCTCCTTTGGGGGACGCATGTACACTGGCAGGTTGTATCCCAGACAGCTCTAGGGTCACCATCCACATAGACGAAGTTGAATACAACTATATACGGTGGCTTTGACCGAGATGGGGCTTCCTATTAATGTGGTTTCCCCTTTGATTTATCTTATAAAATAATCTGGGTTAGGGGCAGAGTGGGGGCCAGGAGAATAATGGTAGGGGAGGCAGGTTTGAGGAAGACAGTGGATTCTGTTTAATTCCTTGCTCCCTAGTTAAATTCCATGACGGCGGTCTAGAGGGAGGGAGCTTCAGGACTTTCAGGTTTCATGAACCTTAGCCCTGTATTTTCGGAGAAGGTAATGGCAACCCACTCCAGTACTCTTGCCTGGCAAATCCCATGGACGGAGGGGCCTGGTAGGCTGCAGTCCATGGGGTTGCTAAGAGCCGGACACGACTGAGCTACTTCACTTTATTTTTTCACTTTCATGCATTGGAGAAGGAAATGGCAGCCCACTCCAGTGTTCTTGCCTGGAGAATCCCAGGGATGGGGGAGCCTGGTGGGCTGCCATCTATGGGGTCGCACAGAGTCTGACACGACTGAAGCGACTTAGCAGCAGCAGCAGCCCTGTATTTTTTAAACAGAACCATCACTGCAGAACATGGATTCCAAAAGCCTTGAGGGCTTCAAAACTAGTTGTTTGTTCCTGGGAAGAAGTCCAGAAACTTCATATTGTCGAAACTTCCAAATGTGATGAATAACTTGGAAAGCTCGAGTGTCATCAATGCTACCCTCCCACCCCAAACGTAGTGATAATGTGTATTTATTCAAATACCCTTTGTCCTTCTTCCTCTTTGTTTCCGAATTTAAGTTCCCTGAGAACAGAATCTTTGATTCATCCGTGCCTCCCAGTGCCCCTAGAACAGCACTGCCCCATATACACTAGGTGCTCAATAACTGTTTATTCTGTCATTTAACCTGGTAATTTGCAGAATGCATGTGATGATGAGTCAGAGCTTTTTTAGCTGGGGTCTCCCAGAAAGGTTTGAGTCCTAATTCTCCGGCAGAATAACCCTGTCTCTGGGCGTTGGAACAATCTGGAGGCTCTCAGCTGGGGAAGATGGAAAATCCGGTGTCAGAGTGCCCTCACATCCCAGTGAGATTCTGAAGCCCTCTGCCTGAGCAGGGGTGGAAGACAGGGTTGTGGGCTTCCTGGGACCTCCTTCACCTTCAGCAGCAGTGGTCTGAGTGCTGCACCAGCATGTTCCATCCAGTATGCCCAGGAGTCTATTCCAGAGTTTGTGTTTAAAGAGAATCTAACTTAACCTTGCTTTTCATTTTAGTCTTGGAATCAAAAAGGAAAGTTCAGTCAATTCGACGTTAAGAACGTATTTAATGACCTTTCCCAAATGGAAGGCAAATGCCCACAGCCCACAATTTTAATCCAAATCAATTCCTTTCCTAGCATGAAGAACAAACAAAAATAACTTCACAGGAAGGTAAATGCCAGAGGGGACTTGAAGGGGTTCCTAGGGTACCTGCAATGTTCAGCAGTTGATCTTTTACAAAGGTAAACAGGACTTACCTTGCTGGTTTCTGAGCAGTTTGTGGGGGAGATGTGTACCAGGCTTCAACAAAACATGGTTGTGAGCCTGAGTGCCAAGTGCTTTGCATGAAGGGCAAAGCCGCCTGGATGTGGGGGGTACGGCCACGTGTGACTCAGATGCCTGCTGCTTGGAAAGAACCGCAGTGCAATTAAAAGACTTTTTCAGACTTGGCAATATTGTTAATTCCTTTGCCATTTTATATGAGCAGGAGGATTAATTAGCATTGGCTTTATAGAGTTGTATCTAAATGCATATGTTTTAGGTTAGATATTTCTTTTTACTGGATGAGTCAGACTTGTTCCCAACTGTGAAGGCCACCTCCTGGGATTCATTTTGCCTGCCTGAATGCTTCTGGTTTGCTCAAGTGTGTTATACAGGGATGACACCAGGACCATCTACAGCGAGGTGGACTCTGTCCTTACCTCGCAATATTACTTTTGAGGAAGAAATCAGAAGGAAAATGAGCAGGGATTTGCAGTACAGGGGTGGACTCGGTCACAGAATTTCCTCTGTTTTTGTCCAGTTCTGCAAATGACTTTTAAAAACAGTCTCATTTTCCCAGTTGCATTTCCTTGATATTTCTTTGTGTTCACACTTTTAACGGAGAGAAAAAGAGACAAACTCTTTGCAGCAGGGGCGTCCTTTAATGAAGCTCAGAATAGCCCTCCAGAGCTACTCACTTGGACCTCTTCAGTGTTTGAATCTGAGCCCATGAGGGTCCCAGGTCTTCCTTCTATCAATTAAGCCATAATTAGAATAGTTTTTCTCCAAAACTTTGGTGACCTTGGAAATATAGTTTATTCCCAGAATAGACGTATGCTTGATTCTCTTTCTTACTGCTCATGGCAGAGAGGATAATGAGAGTAGTTTGTATTACTCATTTCCCAGCACTAGGCTTAGCACATGGAGGTGTACAGTAATGTTTGTTGAATGAATAAATGTTTGACTTGGTGCTTGGGCCATCGTCTGGGGTGGGGGTTCTCAATTTAGCCTGCATGAGGTTCACCGAGATGGCTCATTAGAGTCTTTCCAGGCTCAAACCTCCCAAGTTATGATTTGGTAGGTCAGAGAAAGGCTTCAGAAATCCATGTATTTATCAACTCTCCTGATGATTTTAGAGGCAGCTGCCCTTTGGGCCTCACACACAAGGCAAAGAAATTTCTCTGGGGGATATGGTGTTTCAGAACTTCAGAGGAAAAGTTTCTCAGACTAACTTAGGCTCTTTCTCATTTCTGTTCAGGCCCACGGCCTCCTCTGAGACCCATGTGGTGGCTCCTTCCTCCCGTGAGCACCATTGCTCAGGCGGTCTCTCTAGATGCCATTCTCTAGCCCTCCACTTCATCATCAGTGGAGAGTCCACTTTGCTACAGATCAGATTCTTGCTGTTCCTATGGAGCCATCTGAGAATGGCCCAGCCAGATCACACCCCTTGGTCTTACTCTGAAGTGAAAGTCAGTTGTGTCTGACTCTTTGCGACCCCGTGGACTCTACAGTCTATGGAATTCTCCAGGCCAGAATACTGGAGTGGGTAGCCATTCCCTTCTTCAGGGGATCTTCCCAATCCAGGAATTGAACCCAGATCTCCCGCACTGCAGGCATATTCTTTACCATCTGAGCCACCAGGGAAGCTGGTCTTACCCTGAGATTGTACAAAGTCACTGCTGGCGAGTGTGCCTTGATTAGTTTGGCTCAGGTGACATTTCTGCATGTTTCTTGTGCTGTGTGTTTGCATAAGACACTGAGTCAGGTTAGTTACAACGAGATTATATATTTAAATTTAGCACAGTTCAGGGTATATAATCTATGCCCTATACATTGTAGATACTTTTTCCTCCATGGAATATAAACTCCTTGAGGGGTAGGACTGTGTCCCATTCCAAGGAGTCCCTGAGCCAAACTATTGATAGATTTCTCAAGGGCTCACAGGCAAGTTAGACATCAATCTGATATAGTCATTAAATAACTAAATAGCGAAGCCCTAGGATATATCATGGAGAAGGAAATGGCACCCAACTCCAGTACTCTTGCCTGGAAAATCCCATGGATGGAGGAAGGCTACAGTCCATGGGGTCGCGAAGAGTCGGACATGACGAGTGCCTTCACTTTCACTTTTCACTTTCCTGCATTGGAGAAGGAAATGGCAACCCACTCCAGTGTTCTTGCCTAGAGACTCCCAGGGACAGAGCAGCCTGGTGGGCTGCCGTCTATGGGTCGCACAGAGTTGGACACGACTGAAGTGACTTAGCAGCAGCAGCAGCAGCAGGATGTATCAGGTGGGCAGTTTTTAGCAACTGTTGATGCCTGTCACCCAGAGAGGTGCTGATAAAACGAGACAGGAAGCAACTGTGGGCAAAGGCCTCCTGAGTAGACTCAGCAGGACGACATTCTCTTCACTCTGAAAAGCTGGGGATACTTACAAACACTCCTCTCACATCCTCCCTGACTCTGTAGGAACACAGAAGGCTTTTCACGGCAGGCAGATTTTGTTGGGTCTCATTAAATGAGCTATACTTTCTATAATAGCATCCATGTGTGCCTTAGAAATAGGAGTAGAAATAGCAAAGCAGAAAAATTGTAGCTACAGAAGAATATATTTTAATATCTAAACTACAAACCACAGCGGACAGAGACAGAGAAGTCTCCCTACTTTTGCCAGTCCTGATTCTCTTTCTTGCTCCTTAGGACACTCATTGGCACAGTCTGAAGAAAAGCTCTGAGGATTCCTTTCAAAGCCTGTGTCACACATGTTGCCCACGCCCACTGGGTGGGCTGCTTTGTCTGCAAACTGCCGGTCAACCAGACTGAGCTGTTTAAAACAAAGGCAAACTTACTCTTAATAAGGAGTTCGTGGCTGGCAGTTTCTGAGCAAGTCAACCCCCTGAGTTGGTGATTCTTTAATTCTTTTGGCCTTTTTTTTTGTTAAGATGACAAAATGGTCATCATAGCTCTGAGGTTCTAACATGACTCCAAGGGGAAAATAAAGTATTTTTCTCTCTGTCTCTCCTTCTGTTGGGCTTCCCAGGTCGTTCGGTGGTAAAGAATCTGCCTGCCAAGTAGGAGTCGTGGTTCGATTCCTGGATCTGGAAGATCCCTGGAGAAGGAAAAGGCTACTCACTCCAATATTCTTGCCTGAGAAATCCCGTAGACAGAAGGGCCTGGCAGACTACAGTCACTGGGGTCGCAAAAGGGGGGTTTAGTGACTAAACCGCTGCTCCTTCCATTCCTTCCTTCCCATCTGTCTCTCTGTCTTTTTCTTACCTCTCTCTGCCTCTTCCCTTCCTTTTTCTCTTCTCTCCAAGATCAACAGTGTCTGCCACGTGAAGTGGTCAGGTTGACCTGACCATGAAAATCTCGGCTACTCTACTTTCTTCTTTGCATCTAGCATTTAATTTAGTCTAAGGAGAACTTGCATTCCCTGAAAGTTAGAGGGGAAAAAAGTAGTTTAAAAGGGCAAGAACTAGAATTTTTGAAGAACCTAAAAATATCTATACTGTCATTATCATCATCAATCTACCCACTTACGCATCTACCTACATCCCTGCTATATCAGCAGTGGAAAACAAGAGCCACTCAACTGGCAAATAACAGGAAAGTCCTCAGATAAAATCTAGGCACAATACACTGTGTAGTTACTAAACTCCATGCTCTTGAGAATTGTTAAGTAATTCTCATCATTTATGAAATTTAGTCTAGCAGAGTCATAAAATTGACTTTCCAAACATTTATATTCATTATTTAAACAGTTTTTTTCCCAGCCATGGCCATGGAGAACATAGAAAAGTCAGATTATTCATTTCAGACATTTTGGGTCTATGTATATGTCAGATTTTATAAATATTTTAAATTATTTTTAGAGCTATAAATGTTGTTTTGTAACATTTTCTCTTAAAATAACTGCATCTATTTACTCAGGCTTTTTATTTCAATGGAAAGCACACTGCCAAGAAGACAAGAGCTTGACATTTTCTACCTAAAATCTTTTTTTTTTTTAAAGAAAAAGTCATTCAAAATGAAATCAAATAAAGACCATAAAGCATCTTGAGACAGATGACTTTAAACTCCCTGTAATAACTTTTCAGTTACTGCCACTGTTCTCTGGTGCTTTGGGGTGGGTGCTCATGGCTCGTGGGGCAGACAGGGAAGAGGAGATGCCTGACCCTGTAAGAGATGGTGTGTGTGGGGTGGGGCGAGTCAGGTTCTGCTGAGCTGTGTGCTCTGAATACGGGGAGAGGCCCGGTCCAGGCAGTGGCATGTCCTCCTCCCCGTCAGGAATTTGAGAAGGGGCTGGAGCTTCATCTGGGCTCTGCCCCACCTGTTGTGTGGTCTATCTGTTTCTTCAGTGGTGTTATGCAAGTGAGGTCTCTGTCTAGCAAAGCTGTCCTGAGTGTTGACAGTCAGGGCCACCCCTTCTTTGGCTGGGTCACCGAGAAAGGGTCTGGATTTAGGCAAAAATATGTTTTCTCAAGCCCTTACCCAGCAAGGGAAGACCTGCTAATAGTCTTTTCACTGAATATGCCCAGGGCCTTTTTCTGGACCACAGAGCCTGTGAAATTTGTACTGAGCGCCCCTCTGCCCAGTGTGGCCTCTGATGCTTTTAGTGTCATCAGATGCTTGAATTTCTCCTGCTTCCATCACACCTCCCTCCTCTGCTCTAGCAGCTATTCTCTCTAAAACATGAAGATCATCGGAGTGGTGCTATGACGTTTAAAAAAAAATTAAGGTGAATTCATATAACACACAACCATTTAAAAGTTTACACTTTGTGGCATTTATACATTTCTGATGTTGTGTACCTATTACCTCAATCTAGTTACAGAACATTTTCATCACCCCAGACAGAAACCCTATACCCCTTAAGCAGTCACTTCCCATTCTCTGCCCCCCTCCCACCTCCCGCATCTCCTGTGCCCAGCAACAACACTAATCTCGTGTTTCTGTCTCTATGGACTTACCTATTCTGGATATTTCATAGAAATGGAATCATACAATATATGCTCTTTTGTGTTTGGTTTCTTAGCATAATTTTTTCAAGCTTTATGCATATTGTAGCATATAACAGTACTTTATTTATTTTGACTGTGCTGCATTGTGTGGCATGCAAAATCTTAGTTCTCCAGGGATGGAGCCCAGGCTACCTTCAATGGAAAGGTAGAGTTGTATCCACTGGACTGACAGCGAAGGCCCAGTAGTACTCTATTATTTTTCATGGCTGAATAATACTCCATTCTACTGATATACTACAATTCGTTTATCCATTCCTCTGTTGATGAACATCTGGGTTATTTCCATCTTTAAGCTATTGCTGAGTTTTTTTTTAAGGGCTGTTTTCTTTGTTCTGTTTTTATATAGGAAACCATAAGCTAAGATCAGTAACTGTGGACTCCTAAGAGTCTTGAAAAGGTGGCATGCACCAGTTTCTAGACTCTGTGGTCTGAGCTTCAACTGCTCCAGAAAGTGTTTGCCTGTCTCTTTCTTAAAAGCCTTTCTGACTCTAACAGCCCCCTGCTCAGGACTAACAGCACTTGCACAAAGGAGGTCTTCTCCATATCAGCAGCAACCATACATCTACCAGGCGAGTTAGTCTCTTCCTCCTTCCACAGTTATTCAGCATCTCTCTTGCAGGTTGTCTTTCCTGTCCTGTAAGCTTGCCCTTCACTTGGGAGGTTTTCCCCATATCAGCAGCAACCGTACATCTGCCAGACGAGTTAGTCTCTTCCTCCTTCCACAGTTATTCAGCATCTCTCTTGCAGATTGTCTTTCCTGTCCTGTAAGCTTGCCCTTCACTTGGGAGGTCTTCCCCATATCAGTAGCAACCGTACATCTACCAGACGAGTTAGTCTCTTCCTCCTTCCACAGTTATTCAGCATCTGTCTTGCAGATTGTCTTTCCTGTCCTGTACACTTGCCCTTCACTTGCTTTCATTGGTCTTAGATTTCTCCAAAGACTCAGAGCTCCCCGTACACCAGGCACAGAGCTAGAATTTGGAGGTTGTGATAGAAACCTGGCAAAGTGGCTAGCCCTTCTTGGCATTCAAGTTTCTTGCACTTGAAAGTGGGGCCCATGGGGATGTTAAGCTGCCTTCTGGCTTTATAAATTGCTGAGTGCTAAAGAATTAGTGCAGAATGGAAGGCTTAGGTGAGTATGATTTTAAAAAACCTCAGCTGTTGGGCTCCCTATGGCGAAGGGCAATAACAGATGGTCAACCTGCTGGGCTTTGAATGATGGGCTGTAATTCTCCTTGTCCTGTCTGCTGACTTCACAGGCCATTGGAGCCCTGTCTTAAGTTTATAATGTCGCCAAGACACCCATTGGTGTTTTAGCCCACATCTGTCTAAGAATTCTCCTTTATGAGTTACAGGGAGGATGTTCCTATAAGGCTGTACCCTGGACGGCCAGTCTGTAGGGCTAATACATGTTTTGATTATTTTCCTTGTTGAGACAGTTCAGGATGGCCCAGGAGTGACCTTACACTTTTATAAAGTCCCAACCTGCTAATGTGATTAAGTGATAAGTGTTTAAATGTGCAGAATGTTTTTCTACCAGGAAGCCCAGCTGAAGAGAAAACCACTGCAGCTTCATTGCATCTTTGGAGGCCTTGCTGGCTTCTTGTCGCCTAAGTCACTGATGCCCCCTCTAGTTTGTACTTGGAGGATGACAAGAGTCAGAAGATGACATCACAGGGGAGGAGATTTTTAGCTCCACTGTGGATGAAAGAAACGTGTATCCTACCCCACTTAAACACGCTTAATGAAAAACCTATAAAGCTTTCCTGTCCCTATGAAGCTTGCTTCACCTGTTTATTCAGGCCTTTCCTGAAGCTGGGGAGGCTGACGTGGTTGGGTGATGTCTGGGCCACTGTGTTTTAGGACAATACCTGTCAGCTCAGAGCTTGGAGAGGGAGGAACGTTTTCATTCCAGGCTTTGTGCAATTTTATGAGAAAAGGAACCCAGGGAAATCAACTCCCAAACTACCCTGTAGGTACGGAAGTGGATGTGGCACTGTCTCCTCCAGGCCTCCCCTCCTACCCCTCGCCTTTTTTTTTTTTTTCCTACCCCTCTCCTATCTCCAGTTTGCTTATAAGCAAAACCCAGAAGAAATTCTTCCCCACCACCTCCCTCCACGTCACACACCAGGGCACCTTCCAGAAAGAACATGAGGGCTAGCCCTGAGAATTCCGGGGCAACAGGCCTTACAGAGCCTTGTGACCTGCTGTGGAAGGAATTCTGGGCCTTGTGCCCATAGTCCGATGGCAAAAAGGTTAACTAGTATTGAAAACAGGGTGGAGGACCACGTCAATAAATAGTAGGAAGTAAGATTTGTGACTACTTCTGCAGCATGATTAAATGGGGCGATCTATACTGGGAAATGTACCCACACCCTCGTGGGACTCACCCTGGGTTCACAGCGCTAATGTTCTCCTCTTACACCCCTGCCCCTCTCCTGCTCATGCCGGCCTTTCGCAGATGGTCAACCCAGGACTGTCCAACAAGCTCACACCCTAGCAGTCTATTCTGGGCAAAAGCAATCGGCAATAAATATTTTTCTGTGAAATACAACCTGAGTGCTCAAGGTCTTTCTATGTGGCTGAAAGGAGGCAAGGTTGGTGGGGAGGGCCCAGCCCCTGGTGAGACCCTCCCTGCCCTTCTCCAAGCTCTCTGCTGGGCCATCATGTGAGCTGACTTAACCTATCCTCACCGTGAGCCTGTGAAGTAGGGATTATTATCACCATCTTTTCTAGATGAGGAAATACAGTCTCAGGGAAGTTCAGTTTATTTATTTCACTCCCTGCTGTTTTTTAAAGGATTGGAGGTAGTTAACAAAAGTGATTAGGATTCAAAAGGAAAACAGTAAAGCTTGATGCAGAGACAAGGAATGATGGCAAAGCATGGAAGAAACATTCAGTTCAGTTCAGTCGCTCAGTCATGTCCGACTCTTATGAATCACAGCATGCCAGGCCTCCCTGTCCATCACCAACTCCTGGAATTCACTCAAATTCATGGTCCATCGAGTCGGTGATGCCATCTAGCCATCTCATCTCTGTTGTCCCCTTCTCCTCCTGCCCCCAATCCCTCCCAGCATCAGAGTCTTTTCCAATGAGTCAATTCTTCGCATGAGGTGGCCAAAGTATTGGAGTTTCAGCTTTAGCATCATTCCTTCCGAAGAAATCCCAGGGCTGATCTCCTTCAGAATGGACTGATTGGATCTCCTTGCAGTCCAAGGGACTCTCAAGAGTCTTCTCCAACACCACAGTTCAAAAGCATCAATTCTTCAGCTCTCAGCTTTCTTCACAGTCCAACTCTCACATCCATACAGGACCACTGGAAAAACCATAGCCTTGACTAGATGGACCTTTGTTGGCAAAGCAATGTCTCTGCTTTTGAATATGCTATCTAGGTTGGTCGTAACTTTCCTTCCAAGGAGTAAGCGTCTTTTAATTTCATGGCTGCAGTCACCATCTGCAGTGATTTTGGAGCCCCCCAAAATAAAGTCTGCCACTGTTTCCACTGTTTCCCCATCTATTTCCCATGATGTGATGGGACCAGATGCCATGATCTTCGTTTTCTGAATGTTGAGCTTTAAGCCAACATTAAGTCATCAGAAATGCACGCACACTGGCAGAGTTCCTAGATATGATCATAGACTTAGCTCAGGGTTCCCTAGAAGCCAGAACAGAAGGAATGACAATTTATAGGTAGAAAAGTTGAGTGACTTACACAGTAAGTAGAGGAGTCAGGTTTGTAATCCAGTTCTGTGTGATGCCAAAGCTCATTCATTCATAGAGTAGGACTTGTGGTCTTGAATGATGGCCATGGCCCAAGTCTGAAACAAGAAGCTAAGCAGTGCTTCCTGAAGATTTGGGCCAGACCCTCAGTGCCAGGTTTATCAAGAAGCAGCAGAATGGGGCTTGCCATCCCCCAGTGCCCTCTCAGTGGCCCCTCCCAAGGCTATCTGGGATGAGGACTGGGAGGCAAGAGGAGGAGTGGTTTTCCTGGTACTCAGGCCATGTGTATGGTGGGCAGCAGATAGCTCACCATGGGGAATGGAACGTTTTCCCGTCTTTGAAAAGTGAAAGTGAAAGTCGCTCAGTCATGTCCGACTCTGCAACCCCATGGACTATAGCCCACCAGGCTCTTCTGTCCATGGAATTTTCTAGGCCAGAACACTGGAGTGGGTAGCCATTCTCTTCTCCAGGGGATCTTCCCAATCCAGGCACTGAATCCAGGTCTGCCACATTGCAGGTGGATTCTTTATGGTCTGAGCCACCAGGGAAGCCCTCTCTTCTTTGATGCTGGGAACGCATGAGAAGGAAAACTAGCTGCTGGAGGTTTTCTGAGTGGCAGAACCAACAGGCCCATCCTGTGCTGTCACCAAAATTCAGCATGATGAAGGAGTCCTTAGAAAGGCCAACCTGAGCCCCTAAAGGGAATAAGTGGGGATATAAAGCCTGGTGCCTGCAGAGTAGTCTAGAGAGTTCTGAAGACAGAAGGCCCACTGGAGTTGCTGGGATTGTGGGGCTATGTCCCCAGGAAGAGAGGGGGGCACCTCTCACCCTAGCTTGTTCTCCACAGCCTTTGGATGATAGTAAATGTATCCCTAAAGCTTGTACTTGCCTTTGTTTATTCTTGAAAGAGTTGGTGTTAACAAGAAAAACCACAAAGCCAAACTGATATCACTTGAATTGACGCCTATACCAAATTTGGACTTAATACCTGACTTAATTGTAGTTTTGACCTTCCCCAGAAATGTAATTCTAATAAATCACTCTGGAATATTCTGGTCAGCTCCAATGATGTATTCTGTCACAGAGGACCACTCTGTTCCCACCTCACTCCCTCACCCCCTAATAGGAGGCAACTACATGTTAAAATCCTTGTCTTTTTCTTCCTCCCCAGAAGAGGACGTCCTGGCCTAAAAAAAAAAAACAAAACTATTTCTTTTCTTTTGTCAATACCTCCCTTACACTATCCTTCTTCTGAGAAGCCAGGAT
Source organism: Bison bison bison (assembly GCF_000754665.1). Lineage (NCBI taxonomy): Eukaryota > Metazoa > Chordata > Mammalia > Artiodactyla > Bovidae > Bison > Bison bison. The sequence continues at coordinate 6,899,401 of NW_011494826.1, read as the reverse complement.
AGCTGGACAGAGGTGGTACCTTGAAGAAGAAAGAAAAGGGGGTGGTGGAGGAAAACAGGCATCCCTACTTGAAAAATATTTACATCTTTATTTTTTTTTATTGTTTAATTTTGAAGTAATTTCAGACTTACAAAGAAGTTGAAAAAATCTTACGAAGTTTCTCTATATCCCTCTCTCAGCTTTTTATATTAGTAACTTAGAAACCATAGCCCAAAGATCAAAACCAGGAAATTAACAGCAATATGATATCATCAGTTAATCTACAGGTTAATTTCATAGAATTAAATTCAAATTAAATTTAAAAGCAAGTCATTGGAATTTTTCCAGTTGTCCCATTAATGTCCTTTTTCTGGTCCAGGATCTAGCCCAGAATCCCAAAGCACATTTAGTTGTCATATTTCCCTAGCCTCCTTGAACCTGGAGTCAGTCTTTGTCTTGCAAGACTGATACTTTTGAAGATTGCTAGCTAGTTATTTTATAGAATGTACAAGAGTTCGGGTTTATCTGATATCTCCTTCTGATTAAATTAAGGTTTTTAATTTTTGGCAAGAATATTGCAGACATTATAGGAGGTGGTGCATGATCAGAAGTTTGTATATTTTCCCCTAGAAAATCATCATAAAAGAAAATATATCCATTTTAACAATTAACAACAATTTTTTAAAATAATGGAAAAAAATGAAGCTCCATCCTGAACCTGTGCTCTATGGGACACTGCTCTGCTTTCTTATACTATCTCTCAACCAGGGGATTCAACATCTCCTTCCCATGGTTCCTTCTTCAAGCCTGGCCACCTAGCATGTGAGGCCTTCTCTTAGGGAGGTGAAGTACTTCAGGAAAGATGTACCATCTCTTGTGAATACACGTCCAAAAAGTAGTAAAAATGGGGCTACCACCTCTAGTGAAATAAAATTTTATTTGGGGAGAAAATTGGAGGTAACAAAATGAATGTGGTTGAAGAAAAACGTCACCTATTTCAGAATATGTAATGTAGAACATGAAAGCCATCCTGTCACCTCCAAGGGAATCATTACATTAGTTTGGTGTATATTCTGAGTTTCCATATGTTAACTTGGAATTTAGTGTTTTCACTTAATGTATCTTGGAGTCAATAACTTTTTAACTGATATTGGAGATGGCACTTGACCTTTTTGATATTCAGTTTCTTTTTGGTGGGATATGGTGGTGGTCACTTGGCTTGTAAGAGTTTCTCTGATTTTGCATCTTGTTCAATATTTTGAGAGCATCTGTCTTTATTGACAACCCAATCCTCTTCACAGTTCTCCCACTTTGATTTCTTAACATTGTCCTCCATCCACCCACCACCCAGACCAGCAATCTCCCCTCCATCTCTGCGTACCTTGTCCTCTTTTCAAACCAAATGCTCCTTCCCTTTTCCTGATCTCTTGTCCAGTGTCCCTCTCTGGCTTGTTGGCTTGCTTATCACATGTGGCTCTTTGCTGTCATGCAAGATTTGGATCTTTCCTCCCTTCTCTCTGAGTCTTCTTGAAGGATATCTGTACACTTCCTACAACTTCAGCTCTCATACTAATCCCTAACTAGGAATCTGTCTGTGTTAGTTTCCTAGAACTGCCATAATACAGTACCACAAATTGAGTGGTTTAAACCAACAAAATTATTATTAGTTAGTTTAGTTACTTATTCTCTAACACTTTTGGGGGATTGAACCTGAAATTGAGGTGTTGGCAGGCCTATGTTCTCTCTGATGGCTTTGTGGGAGCTGTGGTAAAATTTTCTGGAAAACAATTTGAAAAGATACATCAAAAACTTATAAATGTACATATCCTTTGATATAACAATTCCATTTTTAACAATGCATTCTTAAAAAGCAAAGATATACTTATGGACAGAGATTTATTTAGTACAGGGATGTTCATTACAGTGTTGTTTATAATAGTAATGAAAACCTGAAAATGACCTACATGTGAAACAATAGAAAATTGGTAAGATAAATTATGTTTTCCCCATATGACAGAGTACTTAGCAGGCCATACAAATTGCATTGTAGACAAAGTTTTGGATACAGTACATTGCTAAGAAGTTTAAGCAGGCTATAAAGTGTATTCAATTTGATTGCAACCTGTTATAACTTTGACTTTCCAACTTTCTCTACCCTCAAGAAGCTACATATGCTTTTACATCCTGTGACTCTAGCCCCCATCCAGTTGACTGTAAGAGATCTCTCTTCTAGGAAATTCCCTCCTCTGTCTTGCATCACTTAAGTTTGGAGCTTCACCCCTTTGCAGACTCCCTTGTCTGTTGGAAGCCAGCTTTGCCAGGCTGATATCTCTTCCCTCATGAAGATTTGCAGAAACATGGGCAATAATTGGTTCCCTTAACTCCCTCAAACATAAGTAATACTGAGCTTTGATGCTTAATACAACTTTCCTGAACACTTGGGTATAATATATGGGAGTGGCAAAGCCAAGAAAGGAAAACTTAGAATACTAGATGTTTGCTCCCAGAAAACTGGTGCTTGGTTCAGTCTCACTTGTGTATCCATGTATCCTTTATTGATTGTTTCTCTGCTTTTCTTCCTAATGGTTACCATTTTGGGAGGACTAGCTATTACTTCTTCTTTAGAGTGTCCTTAAGCTTATCTCCCCTCCCAGGAGTCCTTGCTACCAATCCCTCTGAGGCCTTAGCTATAGGAAATATACTTTGTAGAAATTAATTGCACCTACCCTGAGGATAACAACATTTAGACTATTATGCTGAGTGATTTAACTTCGTGTCAGAAACCTCCCCATTTCAGGATGAGATCTTATTATTGCATGACCAAAAGGCCATTGAAGAGACCCTTTCCTCTATTCCCCTACTCCCCAGAACAGAGACAATTCAAACACCAGTTATCATTCTGTAATGCAAACATTCCTTGTAGTAATAATAGGAAATATTGTACCTCTGCCCTATGTCTTTGCTCTTTACAAAGAATGTTTCAAAAAAAATTCAGTTTCAACTACATAACATGTATATATATGATATATATAAAAATATATATCTAAACCCCTTGAAGAGACATACCCTAAGATATAATCCGGAGAAGGCAATGGCACCCCACTCCAGTACTCTTGCCTGGAAAATCCCATGGACGGAGGAACCTGGTAGGCTGCAGTCCATGGGGTCGCTAAGAGTTGGACACAACTGAGTGACTTCACTTTCACTTTTCACTTTCATGCATTGGAGAAGGAAATGGCAACCCCCTCCAGTGTTCCTGCCTGGAGAATCCCAGGGATGGTGGAGCCTGATGGGCTGCCGTCTATGGGGTCGCACAGAGTCGGACACGACTGAAGCAACTTAGCAAGATATAATCAGCAATGACCTCTAGATGACAGGCATATTAGCCATCTATTGCTGTGTAACAGATTACCTTAAAATTTAGCAGCTTAAGGCAGTAAGCATTTATTATCTCTCAGTTTCTATGGGTCAGGAATCTAGATGGAGCTTAACCGGGTGTCCTCTGACTCAGGGTTGCTCACAAGGCTGCAGTTAAGGTTGTGGCTGGGTCTTAGTCATCTCAGGGTTCAACAAGGGAAGGATGTATGTGTGTGTGTACACGTGTGTGTGAGAGGAAAAGAAATATTAGTCTTTTGGTAGCCCATTACGTTGGGGGTCTCCAGGACCACCCCAGGTTTGATGATTGGCTAGGAGGGCTCACAGGACTCAGCACGTAGTCGTATTCTATATAATTGTAGACCATAAACTATTACAGTGAAAGGCTACAAAGCAAGATCAACAAAGGGAAAATGTGCATGAAGTCTGGAGGAAACTAGGCACACGTTCTCACTTTCAAGCGTCTTCTTCCAGTGGAGGCATGCAGGACACCCTGAATTCCCCCAGTAGTCAGCTGTGACAGTGAGTATGAAATGCTGTCTGTGAGAGACGCTCAGTAAAGTCTCAATGCTCAGAGTTTTTACTGAGGGCTAGTCAAGTAGGCGCCCTCTGCCAGGCTGATATCAAGAGTCCAGACTCTTGGAAGGGAGGCTGATGCTTAGCATAAAAATATTGCTTGCACAAACAGTTTAGTCACAGTGAGCCCTTCTCATCAGGGAATAGTAGGAACCTTTCCTCCTGAAAGCCAGGCTCCCAGATGCTGGCCAAGGGCCAGACTTGCAAGCAGCCCTTTCTAAGGATGACAGTCTCAGGCCAGCTGTATTAACTCTTTTCTGCACATATAATCTGGGAAGTGATATCCATGACTTTTTCTGTATTCTGCTCTATAGAAGTGATTCTCTAGGTTCAGCCCATAGTCATGGAGGGAATTTCAAAAGATGTGACTGCCAGGAGGAAGGAGCTCTGGGCCCTCTTAGAACCTGACCACTAGAAAAGGAGTCTCAGCTTTTCTCATCAGTATTTTCTATCTTCTCTCTAATGATCCGAAGCACTTCTATGATAAGAAAAGCTATTTGGAAACCATGATTAACTATATATATAGCAGTATGTATGTGGTAGAAAAAGCAATATATTCCTTGTGGAAGAAAACTAGGATTTCTTTAGGCTCCACCTACACTTATGGCCTAATAACTCTTGTTGGTATTTGAGATGGTGAAGTTACCTGGGAAGAAAAGTTGCAATGTTTCTAGTTATAAGAATAAAGGCAGGCTTAAGGAAAGTGTTTAGTATTTTAGAGACAGCTTCAGTAGTGGCAGGAGACCTGAAGTAGATAGTAATTTGTTAAATGGCAGGCTGTGGAGGTGAGGGGAAACCTCACCAGGCTCCAGAAAGCTTTAGACTGAGGCAAATGTTATGCCTGGAGATATTTGGCAAGAACCCATGCAGGTCACTGATAGATACATGTATGCCGGGCAGGGTGAGGAGGCCTGGGGAGGATGGAGCTAGGAGCGATGGTGTTTCCAGGGCTGCTCTGGCAGGAAGAGATGAGGAAGAAGGAACTTCTCCCCTCTCTCCTTCTGACCTCAGGACTTCAGAGAGGAAGCGAGCCTGGCCCAGGAGAAGATGGACCTCTCGTAGCATAAGTGAAGGTGGCTGCCTGATGGTCTCTTGTCCATGATGGGAAGGATGCCCACTGACCTTCAGAGGTGGACAGTGGCATGGCAGTTGGGAATACTCTGCTGTTGGGTATGTGGTTACACAGAGGGCATTAGAACAGCATCTGGGCCACAGCTGGGCATTTAGTGAGGGAAGGAGAGAGGGAGAGAAAGAGAGAAGTGATAAATGAAGAAACATATAACATACTCTGGAGGCCATTAAGAAGGCCTCCTCCAAATCTGTTCTTTTCTGTACGCACAATTGAAATAGTCTAATATTTCTAATTTTATTGTGTTTATTTATTTACTTTTGGGTCTGTTTCTCCCCACCATTAATGTAAGCTCTCTGAGGGCAGGGGTTGTGTCTGTGTTGTGCCTGGCATAAACTAGACAGTCAATTAATGCTATACAATTGAATTAAAAAACACATTGATGCCAATACTTCACATTCATTGCCTTGCTTCTGTTCTTATTGGTATTTGAAAACAGCTGCATATGTTTGCCTTTCAACTTGGTGGATTGCATCTGTAGCCTCCATGAACTTTAAAAAACAGATCTGTCAATATTATGCTAAATGAAGGAAGCCAGATGCCAAAGGCCACATATGGTGTGATTCCATTCATATGAATGTCCAGAGCGGGGCAGGTCCACACACAGAGAAAGCAGATTAGTGATTGCCAGGGGCTGCAGAGAGGGAAGAGGGAGTGACTGCTCATGGGTGTGGGGTTTCCTTTTTGGAGTAACAAAAATACTCTCGAATTAGATAATAGCAATGGTTGTACAACTCTGAAGATCTTAAAAACCACCAAATTGTACACTTTAAAGGGGAGAATTTTATGGTATGTGAATTATATCTTAACAAAGTTGTTAATAAAAAATACAGATCTGTCATTAATTTCCCCTGAGGCAGGGTGAGTATTTCTTTTCCTGTGGTTCCACAGATAAATAAAACAAGGCTCGCGGGCAGTGTGGTGTGATGGAAGTAATGTAGGCACCGGAGTCAGACACACCCAGATCTGTAGCCAGGCTCCTTACCACCGTGTGTCCCTGGGCAGGTTACTGTTCTGACCTCCTGACGCCTCATTTCCCTGCTTTGAAAAAATGGGTATTCTAACTTTAAGATGTGGGACCATGTGAAGGTCAACGTCATTAACCCACATGAAATGCCCAGCCCTGGGCTTGACAGCTTGACAATGAGCTTGGTCCTCTTCTCTCCTCCTCCTCCTTCAGCAGAGCTGCAGAGTGGCCAGGTGAGTGGCAGAGTGAGTAATTAGAATCTGATTACTGAGATAGGATCCATTTTGTAGCATCCAGAATGTGACCAGTCTGCCTCCTGAAGCCCCTTTGTCTGCACTGGTTCAGCATTGTTCTGTCCACGATTTGCCATGGGAGGTCACCGTCCCTTAGCCTCCTTTCTCATCAGATCCAGAACAAAGGCCCTGCAAATGTCACTGAGCACAGCCACCAGGGCCTTGTCACTGCTCTGGAGACGGGTGCTCTGTCTGTGTCCTTTCCGAGAAAGAAGGGGGTGGCCAGACAGAATTCATTCCACTGATTCTTTGTTGGCTGGGCAGTTCTGCAAATGTTTAATAATTGTCCTCTGGGACATAAAAAGCCCTGAAATGTGGTGTGTGCTAACATCCATGGTGTGCTTTCCCCATGGCTGACTTAAAGCCATCGGTGTGATATCACTGAATATGGAGTTGGGAAGAGATGCATCCAGTCAGTTATCTCAAGATGAGGGAATGGGTTCTGGCATATTTTTGTCTTTACAGGATAGTTACACCATCAAGACTCAGCAGAGTTTATAGGTAGCTTCTAGCATGACTGCTCAGGGAGGAAGGGGTTTCCTGGTGTGAATTTTCAAAGCTTGGTACCTCTGTTGGCCCTTTTGCCTCTTGAGAACTCAGCATAGAAGATACCAAACTGTGAGCTTGCAGCTAGGGCTGGGGATCTGCGCAGGGATTTATTGGAGAGTAGTGGAGGGGTGGCTGTGAGTCCAAGGTAAGCCTCTTTGGGAGAGGGAATTTTGACCATGTGTGAAGTTGTCAGCACATTGAGGCCACTTGGAAAGACTCAGACACTATCTCTTACAGCCTGATGTGTGTGCAGATTTGACAAGGTCAGAGTCACACAGCTAAGGTCAAAGGATTATAGGATGCATGTTAAGGAGAAAAGCAAAGATGTCTGGCAAGTTGGCATCCTTACAAACAGAAGCTTTGTAAACCTAAACTAATGAAGTCTCCACTCCTCTGGAGGGCTGACCCATCTCAGTTTGGGTGACAGGTTAGATAGAATGCATTCCTGGAAGCAAAAGCACATATTGATCAAGCTTATTATGGAAATAATCTTGAATTCTGGGGCTCTTTAGAGTTTTTAGGATGGAATGTTAGCTGGGGAGGAAAGTGTGCTGTTGTTTGCCATGAGTATACTGAATGAGTTCATGCTCTTCTGGTCAAGAATAGTGGGTTAGTTAGAGTAATCTAGCTGCTATAACAAACTAGCCATTTAATGCAAACATTTTATTTCTTAGGACTTCCCTCTGATTGGCTAAAAGTGGGGTGGCTCTATCTCCTGTAGGCATTTAGAGATCCAGGTTGACAGAAGCTCTGGTAATTTTCATTATATGGGTCCTAACATGGTTTTTCCAGTGGTCATGTACGGATGTGAGAGTTGGACTGTGAAGAAAGCTGAGCGCCGAAGAATTGATGCTTTTGAGATCGGATGTTGGAGAAGACTCTTGAGAGTCCCTTGGACTGCAAGGAAATCCAACCAGTCCATTCTAAAGGAGATCAGTCCTGGGTGTTCTTTGGAAGGAATGATGCTAAAGCTGAAACTCCAATACTTTGGCCACCTCATGCGAAGAGTTGACTCACTGGAAAAGACTCTGATGCTGGGAGGGATTGGGGGCAGGAGGAGAAGGGGATGACAGAGGATGAGATGGCTGGATGGCATCACTGACTCAATGGACGTGAGTTTGAGTGAACTCCAGGAGTTGGTGATGGATAGGGAGGCCTGGTATGCTGCGGTTCATGGGGTCGCAAAGAGTTGGACACGACTGAGTGACTGAACTGAACTGAACTGAACATGGCCTTACCATTGATACCAGGCCAGTAAAAAAGGGAAGAACAAGTAGAGAAGCACATCTGCTTTTGAACCACATCCATCCCTCTCATGTTCTTGATTGGCCCCCTTTGGCAAGAGGATGAGTTTCTTGAACTGGGCGACTATTAACTGAAAACCCTCTGCACTTATGCCAAGCTCTTTGATTTTTAGATCACCAGGTTGTCTCCAGCTAGACAGCCACTTCCTAGGAACAAGTCTACACTACAGGGAGGAGCAAATTCTTTGGTATGCAGCAGGCTCTGTCTGCTGTAGACAAGAACAATTCTGTGGTCAGCCTGGTGCTGACAAAGAGCTTTCTTTTGCCAACAGTGTCTTTACTTGGATTGGGCAAGTTAGCATTTTGTCTCACATTTCCTTTCCAGAGGGAAGTTGGGCTAGTAAAAAAGCATGACACTATTGTGTCAATAGGGCGCCAATAATTGCATTCGGTCTCTGCTCCCCCAGGCGGACAGTTCTCAGAGGATGTGGGAGCACTGGGTGGGGAAACTAAACTGAAGGAGCAGTTCTTTCAGCACTGGGGGAGCCCTTAGATGAAACCATCCCCCTTCCTTCTATAGCAACCTCTCTGATTCTTTGATTCTTAAAGAGTCATGTCTGACTCTTTGCGACCCCATGACTGTAGCCCATCAGGCTCCTCTGTCCATAGAATTCTCCAGCAAGAATACTGGAGTGAGCTGCATTTCCTTCTCCAGGGGATCTTTCCCACCCAGGAATCAAACCCTGGTCTCCTGCATTGGAAGGCAGGTTCTTTACCATCTGAGCCATCGGGGAAGCCCAATAGGCTCCTGTTAAATCCACTGATGTAGTTATTTACTGCCCTGGGGGTTTTAATTGAAGCCAGCCTGAATAACAATTAAGGCCTCCTAGAAGCTGTTGGGACAAATAAAGTATTGTTGGCCCACCAACCCCCAACAACTAGAGCTACTTGCTATGAATTCAGACCTCATCTTTTCATGCCTAGAGATTTCTGAAGATTTATGTCGCCAAGTTCAAGCCTTGAGAGATAATAAACAGTAGATGAATGTATTGAAAACTAACTTTTTGGCCAGAGGGAACATCTATGCCTCCATGCTTTGCATATGCAGCAGGAAAGTGACTCACTTCACTTGTTCTCATTTTACAAAAAAGCAGACATAATTTAGCAGGTGACAATCGGTTGCCAAGTCTCTATTCTAGGTGCAGGGGCATTGTTCTAGCAGCTGACTCTATTTGCCATCTCTGACTTATCTATCATTTTACAGGTCTTGATAGGGTCAAATGATTCATCTGAAGCCATAAAATTGGTTAGTAAGAGTCACCAGAACACAAGACTCTTGACTTCCTAGGTGTGCATCTTGTGACCCTCTTATCATCACCTGGGTGAGCTGATGGTAAGTAATTTTGTTCCAGGCTAAACTGCAGAAAATTCCTTGACTTCCTGTATCTCTTTGATAAAGAGTTGACCCTCAGTTTGGGCTATAGCATAGGAATAAGGAGATTGTTCCTTTTCTTTTGGAACCTTCCCTGCTGAGTCACCTGCCACTTTTGAGAATGTAACAGAGTCAGCAATGCCTGTGGAAAATTCTTCTTTGTCGGCAGAGAAAACATGGTATTTAGCTAAAGCAGGATGTTCCCCAAAGACTTTATAGGAGTTACAGAGTGCCTGAGGTGGGTCGGAGCTCCATGGATCAAGGTATCACATAGTAGTTGGGTGAATTTTTCCATGGCTGAATTCCAGGAAAATTTCCCCTGATATGATTTCTATTGTTCAAAGTAAGCCTGTTCCTGCCCAGGGCTTATGAGAGTGGGCATGTCCAGATGGGTGGGTGGAGAGGTACTTGGGAGGAGAGATTATTTTTTTCTCATTAAGAGCCAGTTTATTCCACTAGTTCCTGAGCTCACTTTGCCCTATAGTTGGGAGAAGGGTGTGTGCCTCCCTGCTGAGCTTTTAATCTGAACTTCAAAGCTTTACAAAGCAGGCTCCTGTATCTTTTTTCCTGCTTGGTCTCCATGGAAAACTGATGAGGTCTGACCTCCTTCCAAAGTGTCCACAGCAAAATATCTACTCAGAGCACTGTGGGCCTGATGTGAGTCCAGGGAGAATGGATCTTGGGCCACTTGTTTGAACAACTTTACTTCATGTCTATTAATTATTTTTTCAAAGATATCATAAAGAGTCTGATTTCTATAACTATGACTATTTAAGGATTATTGAAAGGATTTATAGGAAGTGATGAGAAATTTGAAATCCAGTTCAGTTCAGTCACTCAGTCTCCGACTCTTTGCAACCCCATGAACTGCAGCACGCCAGGCCTCCCTGTCCATCACCAACTCCCGGAGTTCACTCAGACTCACGTCCATCGAGTCAGTGATGCCGTCCAGCCATCTCATCCTCTGTCGTCCCCTTCTCCTCCTGCTCTCAGTCTTTCTGAGCATCAGGGTTTTTTCAAATGAGTTGGCTGTTCGCATCAGGTGGCCAAAGTATTGGAGTTTGAGCTTCAACATCAGTCCTTCTAATGAACACCCAGGACTGATCTCATTTAGGATGGACTGGTTGGATCTCCTTGCAATCCAAGGGACTCTCAAGAGTCTTCTCCAACACCACAGTTTAAAAGCATCAATTCTTTGGTGCTCAGCTTTCTTTATAGTCCAACTCTCACATCCATACATGACCACTGGAAAAACTGTAGTCTTGACTAGACCTTTGTGGACAAAGTAATGTCTCTGCTTTTGAATATGCTATCTAGGTTGGTCATAACTTTCCTTCCAAGGAGTAAGTGTCTTTTAATTTCATGGCTGCAGTCACCATCAGCAGTGATTTTGGAGCCCAGAAAAATAAAGTCAGCCAGTTTCCCCATCAATTTTCCATGAAAGTGATGGGACCGGATGCCATGATCTTCGTTTTCTGAATGTTGAGCTTTAAGCCAACTTTTTCACTCCCCTCTTTCACCTTCATCAAGAGGCTTTTTAGTTCCTCTTCACTTTCTGCCATAAGGGTGGTGTCATCTGTATATCTGAGGTTATTGATATTTCTCCCGGCAATCTTGATTCCAGCTTGTGCTTCATCCAGCCCAGTGTTTCTCATGATGTACTCTGCATATAAGTTAAATAAGCAGGGTGATAATATACAGGCTTGATGTACTCCTTTTCCTATTTGGAACCAGTCTGTTGTTCTAACTGTTGCTTCCTGACCTGTATACAGGTTTCTCAGGAGGCAGGTCAGGTGGTCTGATATTCCCATCTCTTTCAGAATTTTCCACAGTTTATTGTGATCCACATAGTCAAAGGCTTTGGCATAGTCAATAAAGCAGAAATAGATGTTTTTCTGGAACTCTCTTGCTTTTTCGATGATCCAATGGATGTTGGCAATTTGCTCTCTGGTTCCTCTGCCTTTTCTAAAACCAGCTTGAACATGTGGAATTTCATGGTTCACATATTGCTGAAGCCTGGCTTGGAGAATTTTGAGCATTACTTTACTAGGGTGTGAGATGAGTACAATTGTGCGGTAGTTTGAGTATTCTTTGGCATTGCCTTTCTTTGGAATTGGAATGAAAACTGACCTTTTCCAGTCCTGAGGCCACTGCTGAGCTTTCCAAATTTTCTGACATATTGAGTGCAACACTTTCACAGCATCATCTTTTAGGATTTGAAATAGCTCAACTGGAATTCCATCATCTCTTCTAGCTTTGTTCATTGTGATGCTTCTTAAGGCCCACTTGACTTCGCACACCAGGATGTCTGGCTCTAGGTGAATGATCCCACCATTGTGATTATCTGGGTCATGAAGATCTTTTTTGTACAGTTCCTCTGTGTATTCTTGTCACCTCTTCTTAAAATCTTCTGCTTCTGTTAGGTCCATAACATTTCTGTCCTTTATTGTGCCCATCTTTGCATGAAATGTTCCCTTGTTATCTCTGATTTTCTTGAAGAGATCTCTAGTTGTTCTCATTCTATTGTTTTCCTCTATTTCTTTGCACTGATCACTGAGGAAGGCTTTCTTATCTCTCCTTGCTATTCTTTGGAACTCTGCATTCAAATGGGTGTATCTTTCCGTTTCTCCTTTGCTTTTCACTTCTCTTCTTTTCACAGCTATTTGTAAGGCCTCCTCAGACAGCCACTTTGCTTTTTTGCATTTCTTTTTCTTGGGGATGGTCTTGATTCCTGTCTCCTGTACAATGTCATGA
>NW_011494826.1:6865680-6887003 GCF_000754665.1 Bison bison bison | reverse complement strand
CTCCGTCCATAGTTCATCAGGTACTCTGTCTATCAGATCTAGTCCCTTAAATCTATTTCTCACTTCCAGTGTATAATCATAAGGGATTTGATTTAGGTCATACCTGAATGGTCTAGTGGTTTTCCCTACTTTCTTCAATTTAAGTCTGAATTTGGCAATAAGGAGTTCATGATCTGAGCCACAGTCAGCTCCCGGTCTTGTTTTTGCTGACTGTATAGAGCTTCTCCATCTTTGGCTGCAAAGAATATAATCAATCTGTTTTCAGTGTTGACCATCTGGTGATGTCCATGTGTAGAGTCTTCTCTTGTGTTGTTGGAAGAGGGTGTTTTCTATGACCAGTGCATTCTCTTGGTAGAACTCTATTAGCCTTTGCCCTGCTTCAAATGCCTCTACCCAGGGGGCATTGTTCTAAGAAGCCCATTATTGGTCATTAGAAAGCTTGATGGAGCAGGAATTGTTCGGCTGGGCCCAAACCTCCTTTCCCCACCCTGAACATTGCCCACGGAAAGATCCTGTGCAGGCCTGTGGCATCTGGGCTTTCTGCCAGAGAACATTCTCTGGTAGTGCTTTCTGGGGGAAGACTTGAAGTGCTGAGGAATTAACACTCCAGGAACAACCCTCAGCCAATGAGGGACAGGTGTTGGTGGGTGACTCCCCTAGCTTCCTTGCTTACAATGACCAATTCTGAGGTGGTTTCTACATAGTCTTGAAGATGGTCCCCGTGGGGTGGAGCCTCAGCTATGTGCAGTCATAAATTTCTCAGTGATGCCCTTTAACTGGCTTACTGCCTGCTGGTTTCAATTTCCAGCTCTGTCACAGTGTATGCTTGTTGCTGGCTGTTCAGCCGCTTAGCCACGTCTGACTTTTTGTGGCCCCATGGAGTAGGTTCCTCTGTTCATTTCCCTGGCAAGAATGCTGAAGTGGGTTTCCATTCCCTTCTCCAGGGGATCTTCCTGACTCAGGAGTTGAACCCACATCTCCTGCACTGACAGGTGAATTCTTACCACTGAGCTCCCGGGGAAGCCCCCGCTGTGTGCTGGTCATCTCCAAATAAACACTTGAATTCAAATCCTGGTCTCAGCCTCATAAGGAAACCCAAATTAGACTTGACAAATGTCTAGTCTTTTCCTGCCAGAGATAGAGTGTCTGAAAGATGGAGGAGGTGGTTAGAACCACTGTGGAGGGCTCACAGGGTCACATGTGCTGACCTGTGAGCACTTGCTGAGGTCCAGAGCCTTCTCCTCTCTCTGCTGTTGGTAGACAGATACATGTCTGTCCAGGTGGGGGCTGAACTTCTCTGCGGTGGGAGAGTACAGTGCCACAAGGTAGACGAAGTAAGAATAGCAACTTGATGGGGAAACAGATTGACCTGCAGAGTCAATATTATTACGAAACAGCATTTGCCCTTCCCTGGCAGTGACACAGGACAAGTGTTGGCCTCAGGGGCCACCGGAACAACCCCCACTGCATGTATGGAAATACCAGGTGGTGTCTGGATCAGCTAAGAGCATCAGCTGGGTCTTGGTGGGAGGTTCCAAGCAGCTGGCTGCTTTGGAAAGGAGAGGGACTTGTAGTGCTCTCTCAGCTGGGGTGGATGGGAGGAGAGGGTATGACCGAGGTAATCTCTGGTCTGGAGGGGCACACAGTTTCTTTTCCTTGTGAAGACTGGTGTCCCTCATTCCCTTTGGTGCCTAGAGAAACTATCTCTGAGGAAATGCCAAGTAGGGGGCCCACTGGCTTTGTTCCCTGGTGTACAGAGTATTAACTCTGAGTTGACACTGTACTGTTTCATAGGCTTGAGTCCATACTGAACTGTGGGCACAAAGGAAATTAGCCTTTCTCCTCTTCTTGTCATACCTAAAATCGAATTATGTGACTTCTTGGACATTTTTCCTGCCCCGTTTTTAGGTGGCACAGATAGGAGGGAGCTGCCACTTGACCCTAGCCTCAGGCAAGATGGTGGAACAGCCTGGTTGGGGCACTAGGCTGTCCTGTCTATGGAGCATCACTCTGACCTCTGGTCCCTGTGCTCCGTGACAAGTACAAGGCCAAGTTGAGTCCTGTGGGGTTGGTAGGGACAGGAGGAGAAAGGGAAGGGGGAAAGAAAGGACCCTTCTAAAAGGAGTACTTCTTACTTGATGAAGAGGAGGCACTACTTTCTGGCCTGGTTTCATGAGCTGGTCCATTCTTTTAGGACCCAGCCAAGCTGAGAAACTAGTGAATATTGGGAAGTGACCAAGTGCTTATAGGTTAACATGTTGATAGAGATAATAGCTGGTGTTTGCTGAGTCCTGCTTTTTCCCAGGCACTCTGTGAAGGGCTATGCAAGGATGATCCTGTCTAATTCTCAGAAATTAAGAACTATAATTATTCACATTTTCGTGATGAGAAACCAAAGCATAGAGAAGTTAAATAACTTTCCCAAGGCCAACTGACTAGTAAGTAGTGGGGCCAGTGCACAAACCCCATGTTTTCAATACTTGTGTGTTCAGCATTCACTGCACACCAAGCACCTGTTCTAGGTGAACTGGGTAGGCAGTGTCCCTGCTCCTCTTCTAGCAGATCAAGTCACGTGAAAATTCAAGAAGCAAATGTATTAACAGACTCTCAGGTAGTGATTAGTGCCACACGGAGAATTAAAATAGGCAGATGTGGTGAAGTCCCTCAGTCAGTCAGTTCAGTCACTCAGTTGTGTCCGACTCTCTGAGACCCCATGAATTGCAGCACACCAGGCCTCCCTGTCCATCACCAGCTCCCGGAGTTCACTCAGACTCATGTCCATTGAGTCAGTGATGCCATCCAGCCATCCTATCCTCTGTCATCCCCTTCTCCTCCTGCCCCCAATCCCTCCCAGCATCAGGGTCTTTTCCTATGAGTCAACTCTTCACATGAGGTGGCCAAAGTATTGGAGTTTCAGCTTTAGCACCAGTCCTTCCAATGAACACCCAGGATTGATCTCCTTTAGAATGGACTGGTTGGATCTCCTTGAAGTCCTAGGGACTCTCAAGAGTCTTTTCCAACACCACAGTTCAAAGCATCAATTCTTTGGTGCTCAGCTTTCTCCACAGTCCAACTCTCACATCCATACATGACCACTGGAAAAACCATAGCCTTGACTAGATGGACCTTTGTGGACAAACTAATGTCTGTGCTTTCGAATATGCTATCTAGGTTGGTCATAACTTTCCTTCCAAGGAGTAAGCATCTTTTAATTTCATGGCTGCAGTCACCATCTGCAGTGATTTTGGAGCCCAGAAAAATAAAGTCTGACACTGTTTCCACTGTTTCCCCATCTATTTGCCATGAATAGGGACCATGATGGGACCAGATGACATGATCTTAGTTGAGTGTTGAGCTGAATGTTGAGCTTTAAGCCAACTTTTTCACTCTCCTCTTTCACTTTCATCAAGAGGCTCTTTAGTTCCTCTTCACTTTCTGCCATAAAGGTGGTGTCATCTGCATATCTGAGGTTATTGATATTTCTCCCAGCAATCTTGATTCCAGCTTGTGTTTCTTCCAGTTCAGCGTTTCTCATGATGTACTCTGCATATAAGTTAAATAAGCAAGGTGACAATATACAGCCTTGACGCACACCTTTTCCTATTTGGAACCAGTCTGTTGTTCCACGTCCAGTTCTAACTGTTGCTTCCTGAACAACAGGTTTCTCAATAGGTTTCTCAAGAGGCAGGTCAGGTGGTCTGGTAAGGAACAGCGGCTGCACTTTACTGGAGCAGCCGTGAAGAGATACCCCACAACCAAGGTAAGAGATACCCCACTAAGCCATGCCATGTGGGGCCACCCAAGATGGACAGGTCATGGTGGAGAGGTCTGACAGAATGTGGTCCACTGGAGAAGGGAATGGCAAACCACTTCAGTATTCTTGCCTTGAGAACCCCATGAACAGTATGAACAGGCAAAATGATAGGATACTGAAAGAGGAACTCTCCAGGTCAGTAAGTGCCCAATATGCTATTGGAGATCAGAGGAGAAATAACTCCAGAAAGAATGAAGGGATGGGGCCAAAGCAAAAACAATGCCCAGTTGTGGATGTGAGTGGTGATAGAAGCAAGGTCCGATGCTGTAAAGAGCAATATTGCATAGGAACCTGGAAGCTTAGGTCCATGAATCAAGGCAAATTGGAAGTGGTCAAACAGGAGATGGCAAGAGTGAAGGTCGACATTCTAGGAATCGGCGAACTGAAATGGACTGGAATGGGTGGAGTCCCTAGGTAACCACTTTAACCTGGGAGGTCAGAGAAGGCTTCTTGGAGGTGACATTTAAGCTGCAATCTGAAGGACGAGGAGTGAGACTGCAATGATCACGGGGAAGAGAAGTTCTGCAGACAAACGGCAAGAACACAACAAGAAAAAAGCAGTCAAGGCAGGGACAGAAAGGAGAGTGACAGGGGAGAGGCAGGAGCGGTCCCTTCCAGAGCTTTCCGGTTAACATTCTTCATTTGCTCAGCTTCTTTCAGAGCTTAAAGGGGCCTTGTGGCTCCCCTGAGGGCATCAGTGGGCCAAGGGGGCTTTTTCACCTGTGATTAAACCACGTGAGTAACACTGTGACCAGGACCAGAGTGTGAGCCATGTGCCTACCTACCCCACTCCCCTGCTTGGCGCACTCTGACTTCACCCAGGACATCAGACAGTGCTGCATGGGGGGAGCCACCCAAAGACTTCATATCAGCCCTGTGCTACCTCCACTCCCTGGCAGGACAAGACCTGTGCAGCCACTTCTGGGCTTGGTGCCAGTGCCTCTCACTGAAAAACAGCGGGGCTGATTACAATGATGTTTTCCAAAGGAAACAAGGGAGAGAACGTGACGTGGGCTGAGATTACAACTCACAGCATTTCACATCCAGGCCAGTTTTGGTAGCAAAGGTTTAGACTCCTCCCTGAGAGCGTTTCCAGGAAACCCCAGGGTATGAAGCTATAGTGCCAGATGTTCTAGTAAAAGGAAAACCTCCTAGAACAAATAATAATAACAGAAGGGCAAATTAATCCTATAGGTAGGACAGAGAGAGTGTGCTCCAAGACTGTAACTAGCAGACATCTGGGTGGTTCTGGATGAATTTCTTGTGCCGCATGCGTTGTTTCTTCATATTCTCTACCACTTCTGGGACCGATCCTTTGAAACTATCAACGTACTGGTCCTAGAGAGGCAAGCAGCTGGAGAAAAGGGATTTTCAGTCACCCATGAGCAACACATTTCATACTTTGAGAAGGAAACCCCTGACAGCGTGTGTAGATCACACGGCCAAGGCAAAGGTCACTGTCTAGGTCCTGAGCTAGAATTCTGTGCTGTGAGGGTGGATATATGTGTTTGAGAAGTCTACAGAGTTCCAGCATACATGAGGGTGAAAAGGATGTGGGAAGCATTGATCAAACCTCATCTAATGTGGGTACTTTAGGAGTATATCCAGGAAATCGTAATGTTCACACCAGTCTTAATATAAGCTTAGATTTTCCTTTATACTTCAGTGTTCCCGCATCCTGACAAAATCATTGCAAATCTGGGGAGGGGTGAGGGTTTCACTGGGATGGGCTCTCCTAATCTCCAAGTGTTTGATGATGGGTCAGACCAGGAATGTGTCACTGATTAGTCTAGGATCAAGTAGGGTCTCTCTACACAGTGAAGTTGCTTGGCTGAGGGGCTGAATGTGCAGGTCAAAATCACGCCAGCTCCATTGGCAAGCCATTTGTCGAGGTGTGCAGTTGTGTTATCAAAGAAAATGCTTCTCAGATCACCCTTCCATGCTCCTTCATTCTTTTTTCCCCTTAAAACATTTCCCAGAATATCTTCTGGGAAATTGACAGACAATATGTAAAACAAGAGTTCAAGGATAAAATAACTTTGGGAAATGCTTGCTTAATTGCAGACAGATTTCTTTTAATTGTAGGATTTCTCAGAGCATTTAATATATGATCTGCATTCTGAATCTCTCAGAGGCAGTTTCGGTGAGCAGAATTTCTCAGGCTATGGAAGCATCTTAGAGGACTAATGCTCTGTGAGCACTTAGAATACTGTTTTTAATGATTGAGGCTTCACTCCTTAGATTTACTTTAGGCAATGTTTGCTCTGGGCACCTGTCATTGTTTTATCAAATGGGGTCTAGCACAAATGTCAAACAATTTTGCCTTGACTTCTTAGTGGTGAAGAGATAGCATGCTTTTCTGTAAGCAGTGGTGAAATATTTGAGGGTGCACAAAGCCTTTAGCACATGGGAGAGCATCTTCTTGCATAAATGGTTGATATTTAACAGCTACGTATCCTTCTTAGGATTCATTAAACATCAGCAACCAAAATGTTGCCTTGGGAACTAAGAATTTTTAAAGATAAAAGGAAAGGTAGTAAAATAAGGAATTTATTCTGAATCCCCCCCGCCCCCGCAATTTTAAGCTTTCTGGCAATAAGGAACCATCCAGGCAATATCTTTGATGTGTCTTTCAAATGAAAAATATCTGTCCCTTCCTCCTTCCCTCAATGAGCAAAGAATCAAACAAGGTCAGGACATTCTATGTGCCTCTTCGTCTTCCTATCTGCCTCCCTCACGAGCATCACTATAGAATGGAGAGAAGTTTGTGAAGGACTGCTTGTGGCTCTGAGGGTTGAGAGGGCCTGGCTGCCAGGTGGGTCCTGTCTTCATTGGCACAAGCTCTCTGCTCCTGCATAGTTGGTCAGGGGCCACCCTAGACTCCAGCAGACTGAATTTGAGGATGTCATCCTTAAGTACAGTTGCTGCACCTGGAAAGCTTAGGTAGAGTAGGTTTTCAAAGCACATGAAGGTCAGGGAGCTAAGTCTCTAATTCACCCACATATTTGAGGTCCTATGGATTATCCCTTCTAAATTCAGATAGATTTGCATGTGGTTTTATTTTGCTCATTCCACTCTGTGACTCATGTAAAGTAGAAACATCCTTACTCAGAAAATCACCCAAAATATAGCAGCTACCACTGTAGTTTTTGCTAAAAATTTTCATTTTGGTTTGTTCTACGTGGATCTGGGACTAGTCAGAAAATTTGAAGGACATCACAGCATCATAATAATCATGGCACCAGTGAGAGGTATTTCTGCTTTTGTGCTTGGAGAAGGAAAAATTTCTTACACTGATTGGAAAAGCAGATAAATTCAAATGCTAATCCCCTTGCCTACTCATTTAAATTTGGCTGTATTTGTCTTTCCAGGTTTTTACTCAAATCTATTCTCCATATATTTGCCAGCCAGATGATGAAGAACTTGGCAAGCTTTGAAAGTAATTTCCCTTTTTATACCCCGAGCTAGCCCCATGGAAGACAGTCTACAGATTTATGAGTAGAATGACCATACATTTTGGTTTTCCCAGACAGTCCTGGTAAATGCTTGTTGATTGATTAATGATTGTTAATTATTTTTAGCTCCCAGTTTCACTATCTGAAGTGTTCTCTTTGGATGATGAATTATGTGTTCTCCCTACTTACGAGTGGTAGAAATGGGTAGTTAGAAAAAAATGCTGCAGTTGGTAAATCTCCCTTTTTAGTCATTTTAATCATTTTGACTACCACCATAATTTAAAACAACACACACATATTTATAGACACACATATACATTGTAGGGCTTCCCTGGTGGCTCAGATGGTAAAGAATCTGCCTGCAATGCGGGAAACCCAGGTTAGATCCCTTGGTTGGGAAGATCTCCTGGACAAGGGAATGGTTACCCACTCCAGTGTTCTTGCCTGGTGAATTCCACGGACAGAGGAGACTGGCAAGCTATAGTCCAAGGGATCGCAAAGAGTTGGACACACAACTGAGCATGCACACATATACATTTCTTTCTTTTTTTGTTAACATTTTATTTATTTATTATGAATTTGTTTGACTGCACCAGGTCTTAGTTGCGGCACATGGGATCTTTCAGTTTGGTTTGGAAACTCTTGTGGCATGTGGGATTTAGTTCTCTCACCAGGGATCTAGCTTGGGTCCTCCTGTTTTGGGAGCTTGGAGTGTTAGCCACTGGACCACCAAGGAAGTCCCTACATTTATTTCATGGGTCATTAACTTTAGCCAGCATTTATTAATTTCCAGCTGTGTCAAATAAAGCATATAGAACATTCTGAATTGCCACTGCTTCCATCAACCTTTCTCCCTTCCTGCTTTGGTCAGTCATTGTCAAGGCTTACATGTGTTGGTTGCATGTGTATTCTGTTGCAAAAATGCAATCAAGCTTTCTGTTTTGTCTGTAGGTAGACTCTATAAGCTGAAATGCAATGAGTAACCTTTATAATCTCATAATTGTGTAACTATTTCTTCCTGGGAGAATCAACTACTATGAAGGAAGCTTTAGTAAAGGAAATGTCATTTTATATCACAAACAGGAGAATGTTTCAAGTCAAATTATTTTTTCCTGCATTGTAATAATTGCTCAATAATTTTTCACATTTTGGTTTGCGTTATATCTGGAATGATGTTTTACACAACCTTTGCTTGTTTGTTTCCTCTTGAGTTTCTGATAGTCTTTTTTGTTGTCGTTAACTGGAGAAACATGTTTAAGAGCTTCCGGTTTCTTAATCATAAATGGAACTGCTTCTTTTTGAAGATCTTCTTAGAGTCTTCTGACTTCTTGTTTTAATTTGGGTCAATTGCTTTCTGAGCAGATTTCAAAGTTGTCACCATAATTTTTTTCATTAGGTTCTTGTAGTACTTTTATTTTCAGAGCTCAGTTATTATTCTTTCTCAAATTCTTTTGTTGTTTTGCTAAAGGTTATCATCAAATAATTGATGGGAATAATATATAGAGTAATTTTATTCATCGCTGAACTTCTGAAAATGTCTTTTGCCTTCATACATGATTGGTACTCATTAAAATTTAAAAGTCTAATTTTTTAGCCTGGGTCCAACCAGGAGACAGATATCACATAGTAATTTGAATAGGAAAAGTAATATGGAGAATTACTAACTCTAATAGACTTCCCTGTGGCTCAAATGGTAAGGAATCTGCCTGCGATCCAGGAGAGCCAGGTTTGATCCCTGAATCAGGAAGATCCCCTGGAGAAGAGAATGGCTACCCACTCCAGTATTCTTGCCTGGAGAATTCCATGGACAAAGGGGCCTGGCAGGTCACAGCTCATGGGGTCACAAAGAGTCATTCATGACTGAGCAGCTAACACTTTCAACTCTAATAAAGAATTGGTTGTTGCTGTTCAGTCACTCAGTCGTGTCTGACTTTTTGCGACTCCATGGACTGCAGCACGCCAGGCTTCCCTGTCCTTCACCATCTCCTGGAGTTTGCTCAGACTCACGTCCATTGAATTGATGATGCCATCCAAGGATCTCGTCCTCTGTTGTCCCCTTCTCCTTCTTCCTTCAATCTTTCCCAGCATCAGGGTCTTTTCTAATGAGTTGGCTCTTTGCATCAGGTGGCCAAAGTATTGGAGCTTCAGCTTCAGCATCAGTCAGTCCTTCCAATGAATATTCAGGACTGATTTCCTTTAGGATTGACTGGTTTTATCTTCTTGCAGTCCAAGGGACTCTCAAGAGTCTTCTCCAACACCACAGTTCAAAAGCATCAATTTTTTGGCACACAGCCTTCTTTAGAGTCCAACTCTCACATCCATACATGACTGCTGGAAAAACCATAGCTTTGACTATACAGACCTTTGTTGGCAAAGAGGATTGGAGTAATGAGCAATTGTCTAGTAAGAAGTAAAAAGAACGCCAAAGAATATACGAATAGCACATATAAGGAGCAGTTAGAGACTGAAACAGAGCACCCAGGAAGAGCATGCCTCCCCTTCCCTGAGCCAGAGATGAGATCCAGATCTTGTTGGAAAGAGCACAGCCATGGCTCTCTGAGTAGCAGAGGGCTCACTGTGGTGACATGCCAGTTGGAACTCCACCCTCTGGAACTTGCTGGAAATCTACCCTTCTAGGTGCTGGGGAAACCTGTTCATGGGGCAGTATCTTATCAGGGGTGTTGCGTGACAAAACTGCTTGAAAGATGATTCCAGGAGAACTTCAGGCCACTGGGTGCTGCTGCTGGTAGCCTTGGGCTATAGGAATTGGGTGCTGGAGCAGCTGCTTGCACTGTGGGAGTCTGCTAAGTAAGCACACCCAAGCAAAAGTCAAAGTGTTAGTGGCTCAGTTGTGTCCAGCTCTTTGCGACCCATGGACTGTAGCCCACCAGGCTTCTCTGTCCATGGGATTCTCCAGATAAGAATACTGGAGTGTGTTGCCATTCCCCTCTCCAGGAGATTGTCTTGACCCAGGGATTGAACCTGGGTCTCCTGTGTTGCAAGCAGATTCTTTACCTTCTGAGCCACCAGGGAAGCCTAACCAGGAAACAAAACCCTGTGGTATCTCTGCGGAATCCTCTACTGACAAAACTTCAGTAACAGCAGTCAAAGAAAAATATTTAAAGGGCCCAGATTCATTTTCCTGGAGCAAAAAAAAAAAAAAAAAGGAGAATTTGCTCCTTATTGGCCCAGAGACAATAAATCAATAACTGGCCCATCTAGGTTCAGGAGCACATCATTAGAGTGTTGGAGATTCTGCTGCAATGCCTTCTGATAGCTTGTGGTGTGGATGAGAAGTCTGATAGCATCCTCATTATTTACTCCTTCATGGGTGACCTGCTTTTTCCTTTCGTGAGGTTTTAGAATTTTCTGTTTATCTTTCGAGTTGGATATTTTATCAGAATGTGTCTAGAAGTCAACGCCCCCCCTCCCCCCTGCCAAAACCTGTTTGAGACTCTGTAGACCCTTCTAAAGATCTGAGTCCTCAGCTCAGAAAATTCATGCATTGTTTATTCTTTTATTGTTTCTTCATATCAGCTTCTGTTCTCCCTTTTTGGCACTCCTACTGAGCAGGTGTTGGGCCTCATGGGTTGGTCCTCCTTGTCTTTGCAATTTTCTTCTCAAACTTTCTCTTTGTCTTATAGTTTGAAGTTTCGGGAAATTTTCTTGGCTTTCTATTGTACATTACCATTCAGTCTTGGCCACATCTGTGTTAATATTCCAAACACCTCCTAAATAATTTTATTTTGACAATCATATTTTAGTTTGAATGTACCATTTTTTTCTTTTCATGATAGCGTTATTATTTTATGAATGCAATATCTATCCTCTTAAATCTTTCTGAGGATACCAATTTTAAATTTTCTTCCTAAGCTTCCTCCTATTCCTTGAATATTCTGTTTCCCGAAATTTCATTTACTTTCTTTGTTTATTTTGGTCCTTCCATTTCACATTGCTGATTTTCCTCAAAAAAATCTAGCTTTTTTGAGATTCCTTTCATTTATGAATGAATCAGTCTATTATTCAGTTCAGTTCAGTCGCTCAGTCCCACTCTTTGCGACCCCATGAATCACAGCACACCAGGCCTCCCTGTCCATCCCCAACTCCCCTTGATGACTCACGTCCATCAAGTCAGTACTGCCATCCAGCCGTCTCATCCTCTGTCGTCCCCTTCTCCTCCTGACCCCACTCCCTCCCAGCATTATTAGACTGATTCATAAGGAGACTGATATGACCTTTCTCTGTAGCTGTATGGGAAAGTTTACCCAATAGCCCCCTTCCCTGAATAGGATGGCCAACTTTAAGGTTTGTGTAAGCACATTAGGTGTGCCAGAAATCAGGCCACTGCATCCCCAAGCTGCAAAGGATGCAAGCTGAGTCCTCTGAAATGAGAGGCAAGTTGTGTCTATTCCAACCCTTAGTAGGAGATGAGACTCATAATAACATCTCTTCCCTGAAATCATAAAACAGAATCTTCCAATTTAATTAATTTATTTATTTAAGGTTAGGAATCTGTTTTTTTTTTTTTTTTAATTTTATTTTTAAACTTTACAAACCTCTTTTGTATTCTCAATTGCATGAGGGTTTTTTGAGCTGATTAACTTCATTACCAGCCACCTACTTTGAAAATTGCTATATCTTCTTTAGTATCCTATTTTGGAAAGCAATGTCTAATT
The DNA here is from genome assembly GCF_000754665.1 of Bison bison bison. NCBI lineage: Eukaryota > Metazoa > Chordata > Mammalia > Artiodactyla > Bovidae > Bison > Bison bison. The sequence goes on along the minus strand of NW_011494826.1, from coordinate 6,875,058 downwards.
GAATCTTCTTCTGACAAACCGTGGTCCACTGGAGAAGGGGATGGCAAACCACTTCAGTATTATTGCCTCGAGAACCCCATGAACAGTATGAAAAGGCAGAAAATATGACACTGGAAGATGAGCCCTGTTCCCCTGTCCAGGTCGGTAGGTATCCAATATGCTACTGGGAAAGAACAGAGAAATAAATCCAGAAAGAATGAAGAGGCTGGACCAGTTTGTCCTAGCTTTTCTTCCAAGGAGCAAGCGTCTTTTAATTTAAAGTCTGTGTCACCGTCCGCAGTGATTTTGGAGCCCAAGAAAATAAAATCTGTTACTGTTTCCACTTTTCCCCCATCTATTTGCCATGGCGTGATAGAACCAGATGTCATGATCTTAGTTTTTTGAGTGTTGAGTTTTTAAGTCAGCCTTTTCACTCTCCTCTTTCACCCTCATCAAGAGGCTCTTTAGTTCCTCTTTGCTTTCTGAGTTATTGGTAGAGGGATATATATATAATTCATTGTCTAAACTGGAACAGTTTTGAAATTAACTAGGGTGCAATGGGGACACAAGGATGTATGGTCTCCCTATTTATTTACCCCTTTCCAATTTACAGTTGTTTTCCCTTTATGATCATATCTGTTGCCATGATATCAACTATAACATCAGTTCAGTTGCTCAGTCGTGTCCAACTCTTTGCGACCCCATGAATCGCAGCACGCCAGGCCTCCCTGTCCATCACCAACTCCCGGAGTTCACTCAAACTCACATCCATCGAGTCGGTGACGCCATCCAGCCATCTCATCCTCTGTCATCCCCTTCTCTTCCTGCCCCTAATCCCTCCCAGCATCAGAGTCTTTTCCAATGAGTCAACTCTTCGCATGAGGTGGCCAAAGTACTGGAGTTTTAGCTTTAGCATCAGTCCTTCCAAAGAAATCCCAGGGCTGATCTCCTTCAGAATGGACTGGTTGGATCTCCTTGCAGTCCAAGGGACTCTCAAGAGTCTTCTCCAACACCACGGTCCAAAAGCATCAATTCTTTGGCACTCAGCTTTCTTCACAGTCCGACTCTCACATCCATACATGACCAATGGAAAAACCATAGCCTGACTAGACGAACCTTTGTTGGCAAAGTAATGTCTCTGCTTTTGAATATGCTATCTAGGTTGGTCATAACCTTTCCTTCCAAGGAGTAAGCGTCTTTTAATTTCATGGCTGCAGTCACCATCTGCAGTGATTTTGGAGCCCCTCAAAAATAAAGTCTGCCACTGTTTCTACTGTTTCCCCATCTATTTGCCATGAAATGATGGGACCAGATGCCGTGATCCTCATTTTCTGAATGTGGAGCTTTAAGCCAACTTTTTCACTCTCCTCTTTCACTTTCCTCAAGAGGCTTTTTAGTTCCTCTATAACATACATAGTAATATTTCCCAATTTGCATCTAACTTCCCTCTTGAGCTCCTGATCCATATTTCCAGCTCTATGCCAAACATCGCATCCATTTGCCCTACAGTCATCTCAAATTCAGATGGGTTCAGTTTCCTTTCAAAATCATCTCCTCCCTGCTTGTCTTCAATGAGGTCATCCAGTATTTTGAGCTGAATACCTGGCTAGAATCTGGAACCCATCCATCCCTCCTCCTTGCCCCTTGTTGGTCTCCAGAGCCTTCCAATTCTACCACTGAAATAGCTTCTGAACCCATCCCCATCTCTTACCACTGTCTTGTCTTTGGTAGAGGTCTCATTTTATCTTTTTCTGGATTGTTACAACGGCTTTCTTTTTGGTCTTTCTGCCAAAGACTTTCCTCGCTTCAGTCCAGCTTCTGGTATCCTATCAGATAATGAACTTACTATTCATCTGCTTAAAGATTTGTGCTGCTGCCACTTGCCAAGTCCCTTATCATGACATGCAAGGCCATTACAACCCATGAACACTCCTTTTTAAGTTCTCGTCTCGTCTGATACAAATGCCCCCCAGTCATGCTGCAAGTATTCCATTCCCCAAGCAACACTTTTATGCCCCTTCTGCAACTCTGACTCTGCACACGCTGAGATCACTGAAAGGCCCTTCCTGTTCTTCCACAAAACAGCCTCCTCAGAAACTGAAGTAAAGCCTCACCTCCTTTGTAAAGCCTCCCTGGTTCTCCCACTCAGTAAGCCCCCTTTCCAGGGCTTCTGTGGCTCCCTCTTCATGCCTTCCACCCACTCATCTCCTCTCTGTTTACACGTCTCCTTCACTTTCTGAACTGGTTGTTTTTTAAGGATGGAGACTTATTTCCCCAGATCCTGGTACTCAGAAGGTGCTCAGTAAATTTTCATTGAACACGGATAATATGAGTGATGGTTTGTGACAATATGTGGTTACCTCTGAAATCCATCTGGGATGCAGCCAAGGACAATCTTCTGCCTTCTCCTTCTTCATTTTCCCCTTCCCCTCTTCCTGCTGCTGCTTCTTCTCTACCCTCTTCCTGCTCCTCCTCACTATTAGTCTTATTAATTAGAAATAGTGAAAATTATTAATAGTAGGATTTTATAGAAGGACCTACTTTCTCTAGGTATTATTCTAGGCCCCTTAGAGATAGCTTCTCCTTTAATCTTCAAAATTGTCTAGCAAGATGGATTTTCTCTAGCTGTTTTACTGCTGAGGAAGCTAACATTGAGAGACATTGAGTAACTTTCCTTAAGGAGCAATAGCAAGGAGATGGGATTAGAACCAACCCTATTTGACTCCAGATTTCATAGCCTTTTTCTCCCTGTTTTCATTTGGAGGCATCTTTCCCCTTCTTATGATTTTTAGGGATCACATGTCTTCCTCACCATCCCTGACCTCCCTTTTTCTCTTCCTTCCTTACCATTTTACCCAGAGGCTGGTTCTGGGCTGTCCGCCACTAGGGCCTACCCTCTGTGGTTCAAGACTCACAAGTTGTCCCCAGCATCCTCCGGCCACTGAAGAGTCACTTTTTACTTGGTTCTAATCCCATTCGCGGAGAAGGCAATGGCACCCCACTCCAGTACTCCTGCCTGGAAAATCCCATGGACAGAGGAGCCTGGTGGGCTGCAGTCCATGGGGTCGCTGAGGGTGGGACTTGACTGAGTGACTTCACTTTCACTTTTCACTTTCATGCATTGGAGAAGGACAAGGCAACCCACTCCAGTGTTCTTGCCTGGAGAATCCCAGGGATGGGGGAGGCTGGTGGGCTGCCGTCTATGGGGTCGCACAGAGTCGGACACGACTGAAGTGACTTAGCAGCAGCAGCAGCAATCCCATTCGAGGTAAGAATAAACTAATCTGAGAAGGAAACCAGCTCCTGTGTACCAATGGGAAAAGCCAGACTAGGTTCTCAGGACTCCTGCTTTCCTTCAAAAGAACATGTGGGAATTTAACAGGGGCTTCCTGAGGACATTGCTGTGTTTGTTGTTCAACACAGATGGGGTGAGGTGAATGATGGCAATGGGGGTTGAGGGGGGAAGGCTGCAAGGGAGCCACTGCTCAGAGAGGTGTTTGAGGATTCAGGAGGCTCAGGCCACAGTGCCAGAGGCTGCCTACCTGGCTTATGTGCAGAGCAGGTTCAACTTATCCTATTTAAATTTTATTCCAAAAACAAATATATACTAATTAAAGGAAACTTGGAAAATTCAGCAACCACACGGAAAAGATACCACTCATACACCTGCCGTGGTGGATGCGCCGGAAAACATTTATGCATGCACCTCTCTGCACACATGCTCACTCTTTCCTTTTATGGAAATGAGCTGGTTCTCTGTGTAAGTTTCATGTTACTGAACAGTATTTCTCCACGTCATTTGATATGCACTCACAGTACTGTGTGGTCACTTGCTGGACATGGTTTTGGTATGGTCTCCGTGATTAGAAACGAAGGAGTGGGGAAGACAGGGATGCAGAGGCAAAGGAGGACACACCTGAGACGACCGCACCACTTGCCCTGCAACTGGCTCAGACACTGCAAGTCAGGACGAGAGGGAGCTGCAGCGGCGGCTTTCAGGCCACCTCAGTCACTTCCCCAAGGTCACAGAGCCATGAGTGGCTACTGCCTGGGGTGACTGGGTGCTCTGTCTTGTAGGACTGTTGAAGGTGTCACAAGTATCCCCCTGGAGCAGGGAGAGAGGAAGCATCTCTCCCCTTATGCCTTATGCTCCCAGTAGTCAGGTATTACACGATAGATGTTCGTTCTTGTGCACTTCTGGGTGGTTCTTGTCTGAGCCATGCTTCTTGGTCAGACAAAACTCAGGGTGGGACATGAGTCCCACCCCTTGGGTAGGGGTGCTGCTGGCAGGTTGCACCTGCATGATCTGTTCAAAATCTATGCAGAACTGGTTGCCACTGCTGTGGATGGATAAGAAGTGAGGCAGAGACTTGAAAGTTGTGTACAGAAAGTACCCTGTACATTTGGACTAGAACTCAAATCTGACTGGCTCCGGATAAACATCCCATGCAGCTAAGATTTCTTTTATTTCTAAAGGCTTTTCTGAACTGTGGTGCTTCAAAGCTTATACTCGTAACATTGTAGCCCAGGGGGCAGGTTGCCATGACTGTTCTTACTTCGGTCGGGTGCTGTCTCTAGACAATCCCTGTGGCCAAGGAGGCATGACCTGTAAAATGACAGTGGCTTTCCTTTAATCATATTTAGAGTTTAGTGAAAAGCATGTTCCTCAGAAGACAAAACAGTAAACGTCCAATTAGATCACAATTAATAATGATGCATATATCAAAACTTCCTTCGTACAGAGCTCAAAGTGCTGTAAGTTTTATTTAAAGCTCAGTCTTCAGGGGAACTCGACGAGGACATTATGTAGAAAATGTTTCATAAAATGAAAATAGTTCCCCTTTGGAAGAAAGCCTCTGAAACATCTGTAGGATCTCTCCTGTTTCTCCTTTCCACCAAGTTCACAGAAAAAATACATTGAATATTGTATTAGGGCTTCCCTCATAGCTCAGTTGGTAAAGAATCTGCATCTGCAATGCAGGAGACCCTGGTTCAATTCCTGGATCAGGAAGGTCTGCTGGAGAAGGGATAGGCTACCCACTCCAGTATTCTTGGACTTTCCTTGTGGCTCAGCTGGTAAAGAATCCGCCTGCAATGCAGGAGACCTGGGTTCGATCCCTTGGTTGGGAAGATCTCCTGGAGAAGGGAACGGCTACCCACTCCAGTATTCTGGCCTGGAGAATTCCATGGACTGAGTCCATGGGGTCACAAAGAGTTGGACATGACTGAGCGACTTTCACTTTCACTGCATCTGGAAGGCTGGCAGAGTTGGTTCTTTGTGAACCAAACTGGAAAGGCATTTCAGAGACAGACTTAAAAATACTTTTAGTGGCTGTTTCCCACAGTAGCCTTCCAAGATAGATTCAATTCAGTGTTGTCTTGTGGATGCAAAGTTGAATGAGATGCAAAGCAATTATCCCACTAAATGGACTGGGACAGTCTAACCAAAGGGTGCTGGCCTATTTCAGCATCTCCTTGCCCTTGGGTTAAAGGTGTGTCTGAGCTTCCTCTTCCTGGGCCCTTTGTTCATATCCAGAGCTTCTTTGGGTAGGGCATAGGCAAACTCAAAATCCTCTTGTCTGTTTTAAATTGGACCTTTAATCTCATCCTTTGTTCCTGGTTGATTTTGCTGCAGAAACCAAGAGAAGCAGGTGGTTTCGAGTAGTGTGGTTGCTTTTGATATTATGAAAGGCTATGATCAAAACAACTCTGCACACCTAGTTTCAAACAGGCCTACCTTTCCTAAGCCCATCCCAAGTTATGTATGTGTATATGCGAGTATGTGTGTGTGCGTATTAGTCGCTCAGTTGTGTTTGAGTCTTTGAGACCCCATGGACTGCAGCTCGCCAGGTTCCTCTGTCCATGAAATTCTCCAGGCAAGAATACTGGAGTGAGTTGCCCTTCCCTTCTCCAGGGATATGTGTGTATATACACACACATATACATGTACATAAATCTACCTCAGCAAGGATAGCTACACTCAGATTTGTGTTTTGGATGGATTTAAATAATTTCCTCAAATAAAAGTACATTTGCTTTCAAATGCATTTTATTCTTTCTTTCTCCTCCTTCTCTCCCTCTTGCTTTTTGGTGCTGGAGCTCACAGGCTTTGAAGTGCTTGGTGTTACACCCATTTGAACTGTGTGTTCTGAGCTAGGTTTTCCTCTTCCCTTATCTCAGTATTTGCTTCTTGACTCCATATTTTGCATTTCTGTCTCCCTGGATTATTTTTTTTTATCCATCTAGGCCTTTCTCCAGAAAATTTCTTATAGAGCAGAAAGAAAAAAAGTGATGATTTGGGGTGTGAATTTATGGAAAAGAAGTTTCGAGTTCAGGATAAGGAAATATTAAGGAAGGAATGGGTGATGAGAAATCCTGGAACATGGGATAATTTTTGGCATTTTTCCCTAGAAGAGGTTGAGAATCAGTGTGTTAGCCCCAGCTCTAACTCCCAGTTCAGTGATCTATCTCATTTTGGTAGCTTGAAATCAACCATTGTGAAGGTATTTACACCATGGAAATTGACACACATAACAAGCCTCTCTGGAGGCTTGTTAAACTTTTACCAGAGAATCTTGGGTGCTCCCACCAAGGGCTTACTTTATTACAGCTGGGAGGCCTGGATTATAATGTCTTCATAATAGATTTTATGCAGAAGGCTCATTTATTCCATTTCCCTTCCCCATATCAGATTGCACTGGCTGAGATGCCAAAGGCTCTGAGAATAGGGTCCTTATTTGAGCTGTTCTGTCTGCTTGGAACTCTGCACCCCCCATCCCTACCACCCACCCAGAGAGCAGCATGGCTCACATTCCCTCCTCATTTTCCAGTTTTTGCTCAAAACTCACCATCTCAAAGAGGCCTTTCCAGACTCCTCGTTTATCCCTGCCACCGCACTTCCTGGCCTTCTTACTCTGTGCTTTGTTTTCATTTTCCATGTTCCTTAACCCTCTTCTCACACACTATACACTTTGTTTATTTCTCGTGTTTAATATGTGTGTCCCGTTCTGGGATGTAAGTTCCTTCACCTCAGTGATCTTTGTTTTTTTCACTGATATTTCCCAAGCAACTAGAACGCTGTCTGACACACAGTACGTGCTGAATAAATGTTTGTTGAATGAATTGAACAAATGAGTCATCCTGCCTCTAAACAAATTGTTGGGAGTTTATAGAATGGCAATGAAGCCCTGGTCCATGGTGTCCCTGTCCCTTTCTGAAGGAGGTGCCCCTAGGAATTCCACAGGGGATGGGCTGGAGTCCTCATATCTGGAAGAGGTTGCCTGAGGATGGTGGGAGAAACAGTTTATTGGCTCTGCCCTGTGGCCATGACCAAGAGGATGTTGTGAATGAGACTAATTCCCTCATCACCTTTCTGCAGGCCAAGTAGGCAGCAACGATCATCAGTATTCCCAATTTTGGGTCCAATCAGCTGACCTGTGCTCTGCACGTCTGCCAGCCCTGTGAGCTCTCTGAGAGTCACCTGTCCCCTCTGGTCCTGACCTCCTTCCCAGCATCTGCAACATTTTCCCCCAGACCCACCTCAGGACTGTTGTTGCCTCTGCATGAGCCACTGTATGGTTATTACCTTTGTGTATTTGCCGGAGGTTCTGCTGCAAAAAATAGACACAGGACAACCTCACCAAATGGAGGAAGAAGCTTGCAAAGGAGACAGACTCCACGGCCAGATGCCAGCCTCTGGCCCTCCTGCCCAGCTGGCTTAGGGCAGATCTCCTCTGGGCAGCAATGCTGTTACACTGTGTTTACACGATGCGTCAACCCAAAGACAGATCGCCAACTGACGGACTCGAAGACACTTGCGCCTCCCTCTTTGGGGAGAAAAGAAACAGGGCAGTGAGGTTCTTTTTTGTTTGTTAGAGCAGAAAGTATAGAATGGTAACTTAGTCTTCTAATCTGCAAAATAATGATAAGTTGGTTTTATTTCATGGGATTTTCACTAAGCTCAAAGAGATAATACCTAGGAAAGTTGTACTTTAGGAGTACAAAACAGCTTGCAAAGAAGAAGACATTTGTACTGAGTGCAATAAGTTTCTTATTTAAAAAATGGCCACATTTTCTGATCTCAGATTCATTTTTTTTCCAGGAATTACCTTCATAAGGAGGGAAGGAAGGGAGGAAGAATAGAATGAAGGAAGTAAACAATGATATGGAAAGAAAAAGAAAAAGATAATAACAAGAAACAGAACAGGCTGCCTTAGATTGTCTGCCTTTGTGTACCACATTAATATATTTCTGTTATTAAAAAGAGGGTTAAAATGCCCCTCAGTCTTGGTTAATGGCATGATTATGTCACAAAAAAGCCACTGTTCTTTGGAAATAAAATGCTATTCTTTTAAAGACAAAGGATTCCTATAGCACTAGGAAAAATCAGCCACTATTTAGTACCTGGAAAATGAGAATCATTTGCATGGAAGTAAACAATTGACTTCCAAAGAGATGCTTCTGCGATTGAAGATAAACCCTAGGGATTGTAAAGTTTTATGTGTTCATAAAATGCCCAGTTGTAGTGAGGTTTTATAGAGAAAACTGTAAGTGGCTAAGAAGAATCAATATCAGTTTACCTATCCATCCATCCATCCATCCTTCCATTCACCCATCCACCCATCCATCATGTTTAAGAGCAGGGACCCTGAATTAGACTTACAGTGTGAATTTCACCTCCACTATGCAATAACTGCATGATCTTGAGCATGTTCCTTAATCTCTTAATGAAGTTTACTTGTTTATAAAATAGAAATAATATTAGTACCCACCTTATACCATTGGTCTGAGGATTAAATGAGTTAATATACAAAAATAGAGTCTGGCATATAATAAACACTATATATGGTAGCTATTATTCGTTGAACCAATATTTATAGAATCCTGCTATGTACTAGTCAAACTTTCCCCTTTCAATAAATTTTCATCTACAAGAAAAATTCTCATGGTTGCAGAGTATTTATGTAATATATATGGATATACAGTAGTCTCTCTTTATCCATGAGGAAGACATTTCAATGCCCCCAGTGGATTCCTGAAACCATGGATAGTACCAAACCCTATATGTACTGTTTTTTCCTATACATGCATACCTATGATAAAGTTTAATTTATAAATTAGGCAAAGGAAGAAATTAACAATAATAATAAAATAGAATATGTTGAAACAATATACTAGAGTAAAAGTTATGTGAGAGTGGTCTCTCTTTCTCAAAGTATCTTATTGTACAAATTTAAAGCCTTTTCCCAAATTGTATGCCATTTCTGGGTAACCAAAATTCTGATAATCACTGGCAGATAGATGTGAGTTTGTCAGATAAATGTGGAAAACGATTTAGACAATTTCCAAGATTTCTATGTCAGATACCTCTTAAGCATTATTTCAGATCCTCTTAGCCTC
>NW_011494826.1:6847531-6865580 GCF_000754665.1 Bison bison bison | reverse complement strand
CTTATTTTGGCCACTTCTGCGGGGACCATCAGGGAGAGCTCCGACCAGCTTCATGTGGGCGCAGCAAGCCATGCCTCGCTTCAGGCCCACTTTCTGCATCTCTCACCACCCACCCCAGAGATTTGTTATTGATGCCTCAGGTTGGGAGTCCTCAGATACCAGCTAGGTTCATAGGTTGCATCTTGCAGAACATTTCATGCCTCCTCCTCCCCGTTTCAGGTGGCAAACTCCATAATGAACCCTTCACCCCACCCCCATCCCTCTACCTGGGATCAGACTTCCCTATTTTTGAGCTTTCATCTCAGGCTCTGCTTTGTGGGGAAGTTGGGTTGGGAAATCCTTTTCAGTATAAAATGTAAATTTTCTGCCTGCTTTTCCCCGTGATTGCACAGAGGAAAGAAGGCAGAAATCAAGAGTTCTTAAATTGGGGTGGGTGGATAAGACTTCAGGGAGTCTAAAAACTCTAAAATTGAATGCAAAATTGCACGTGTGCATATTTTTTCCTGGGGAGGATCCATAGAATTCATCAGATTATCAAAGTAAGCAATCAATAACATAGAAGAGGGAGAAGGAAGGAAAGGAGAAGTTTGTGTCCTAAGGCGGTATTTGAGAGAGAGGATAGAGATGGGCACCATGGTGCAGACTTCCAGGTAGTGGAGTGTGATGGCACCAGGGAGAGGAAAAGGGTGAAAAAAATAGGAAATAGGAGTAAGTGGTGTGAAAAAATAAAAATGCAATTAAGTAAAATTTAGAGACCTGACTGGGACAGCACCACATCTGGCAAGCAGAGAGTAGCTCCAAGGAATTGTTCAAGATGGAAACCTTTTATAGGCAGAAGAGGCACAGGAGTGAATTATTTTCGGCTTAAGTAACCTTCCTGTGGGGGATGGGAGGGAGCTATGTGGCAGATTTCCTCACTGATGCTGACCAGAAAGTTCCAGACTGACCGGTTCAGACTACATTTCTGGGGGAAGTTGTAAAGGCAATTAGATTAGATATTAAGTCTTGGTTTACTGATATGGGCCTTAGTACAAGTGACTCCATTTAGGGCCTGTTCTTTCTTTTATTAACAATGGAAAACACAGTTCTCTGGTTTTACTGCTGGACCTAGGTTGGAAACTGTCTCTGGCATTCAGGTTTTCACTCCCTATTCAGATAGTCCCTACTAAACATCTATATCAGAACCCTCCCATTTTCTGCAACCAGAACCTCAGTGTCCTGATTTGTCAAAGAGATTTTTAAAGAACTTCCAGCAAGAAAATTCTTGCATCCTCTGATTCATGTCCCTGAAGTTTGACTTCTAGTGGCTTTTACCGTAGGTACACCTAGCATTGTCTGGTTTTGCCGAGTGTAGAGGAACCCTAGCCCAGTCCTCAGCTAGGGGCCCTATCCAGCCCCCATCAACAGAAGTATCACGCTAGAATAAAAATTATGTTAATTGAATTTTGAGAGTTTGTGCCTTTGGGGCAGGTGGCCAGAGAGTCAAAATTTAATTTACACACTGATAAGAGTTGAAAAGTGATACCTTCTAATGAGCAAAATGTCTACAACTGATATGGCTTGATATTAGCATTACATGTTCATCATATTAGCATATAGTTAGAAGGCTGGATAGATTCCATTGAAGCAGAAGTTTCTCTCCATTTTGGGTTTGCTTTGACGTTTATAGGTATTACGACAGACTTGAAAGTAGCAACTAGAATCTGGTTAAAAACTCACGTTTGGCCCTTTCCTATAGGTTGGTTTATATCTTTTGACTGGCGGGAGCCCTAAAGAATGAGAAGGGCAATCTACTGTTTGTAATCGCAACTCACAATGGCCTTGGCTGGAAGATTCTGGTTTGGGGAGGACTAAGTTTTCTCCCTTTCTCCTCCTTGAAATGTGAGGCCTCGCTCAACAGCTTTAGGCTGGACAGATGTCTTTAAGCTTCACAGGACTGTTTAGAAACTAAAATTTCTTTTCATAATGCCACCAAACCGTTGTGACTGACTTCTGACACCACCACAATTGACAGTTTGTTTTAGCCTCAGTTTTCTTCGGCCATCCCAGTTTTTCCCCATCTTCTGTTAAGGGAATAAGGTCACAATCAGAGATATGTGTGTGTATAGTTAGCATGTGTATGCATGCACAATTACTCTGAATTTGTACACAAACGTTCATAGCAGCACTGTTCACATTAGCTGAAAATGGAAGCTGTCCAAATATCCATCAATGAAAGAATGGATAAACAAATTATGGTATATATATGTACAATGGAATATTACTTAGCCATAAACAGAAAAGAAGTACTGATACTTGCTACAACATGGATGAATCTTAAAAACATTAAGCTAAGTGATAGAGGCCAGACACAAAAGGACAAATAGTTCATGATTCCATTTATACAAAATAACTAGAATAGGTAAAGCCACAGAGACATAAACCAGATTGGTGGTTGTTAGAAGGTGGAGAGAGCATGGGAATGGGGAGTGATTGCTTAATGGGTATGGAGTTTTCTACTGGGATGATGAAAGGTTTTGGAATTTGCTATAGGTGGTACATGCATAGTGAGTGAGCTATGTCATTTCAGTCATGTCTGATTCTTTGCAACCCCATGGACTGTACCCCACCAGACTCCTCTGTTCACGGGATTCTCCAGGCAGGAATACTCAAGTGGGCTGCTGTGCCCTCCTCCAGGGTGTCTTCCAGCTCAGGGATCGAACCTGCATCTCTTAGTCTCCTGAATTGGCAGATGGGTTCTTTATCACTAGTGCCAGTGGGGAAGCCCCACATACATAGCCCTGTGGATAAACTAAATGTCAGTGTACTGAAGACTTTAAATGGTTAATTTTACATTATGTATATTTCATCTCAATAAGAAAGAAAACCAGGTTACTCTGAATGCAATGTGGACGCTGCTGGAAGGATAGGTTTCAAGGCTATTGCAATAGTCCAGGTGAGAAACTATGATAGCTTCAATGAAGGAGTTGGCTATGAAGGTTGAAAGGCATGTATGGACTCAAGGGATATTTAGAGACAACTGTACGAGACTAATGACTAATCCTCACATCACAAGAGCCCCAGTGTAGTATCAAAATAAGAAGCAAATAGGAGTTTCCCTGGGCTGTTCCACTTGAATTTTGTGCTTTATGTTCCTAGAATTCCTTGATTTTGTAGGTACATGTACAGTAAAAAAATACTGGAGAAAGAAATGGCAACCCACTCCAGTGTTCTTGCCTGGAGAATCCCAGGGATGGGGGAGCCTGGTGGGTTGCCATCTATGGGGTCACACAGAGTCGGACACGACTGAAGTGACTTAGCAGCAGCAGTGCAGTAAAATATGTTATATTGGCAGCCATTGTGCTGCTATGCCATTGTGGAGAATTGTCGGCTTTGTGCAGGAGACAGCTTGTGTATTGGTTACTTTTTTCTTATTGTGTCTGAGAAGCCTCCTGGAAGGGAGGAGCAGAGATATCAGAGAACCACCCAGCCCTGGGTGGGGTCACACACCCCTTAGGAGGCTAACAGTATGTGCTTTGATGTGCAATTGGCACACAGGAGTCAATAAGCTTGTTGAAACCAGATGGAAAAATCTATGACATGTTTCCCTGAGCACTCTCAAGAAAGTACAAATAAAAGAGAAATCATTAAATTGGCCTAGGGATTGTAATTAGGCTAGGTGAATTCCCTGCCTCTCTCATCCCCATATTGAGCCTCTCCAAGATTAGCTTTGGGGTATTTATTTATTTGTTTTCCACAATAGGAGACACTTGTCTTGGGTATTTCTGTCTTTATTGTAGGAAGAGTCAGGTTAATGAGGTACTGATTGGCAATGGGACAGTCTAGCAGAGCACATTAATCTGAATGTATCAGGTTTGAAATTGTTGTTCAAAGGTCCTCTCCCTTTGAACCTCCCTATCTTATCATCTTTCTTTAGGGTAAAGATGATTATTTTTTAGAAAAATCTCCAAAGCAGGGAAGGCCCCACTGAGTGTTTTTATCATGAGTTAATCTCCTTCCTGGGAGACGGATGGCCCTCTGGGTAGACCTTGCCGTTAATACCATCCTGAGTGTACAATTATCTTCTAATAAGCATAGTCTCCATCATTATTGCTTAATAGCTTAATTGTATTACCTAGGATGAAGGCTGTCCTGGGCCTAGTCAAAGACAGTTCAGACAGTCTGAGGTTTCCTGTTGGAAGAGCTGGTTGCCTGGAGCGGGACAACACCCTCGGAGATGGTGTGATGAATGGTCATCTGTCTCAAGGCCCCTAGGCCTGCTCTGTCTGTAGAGCACTTAGCTCTCAGCCTGAGGGTTGGTGTTTCTAAGGGCACTGTCCCCTGCCTCAGGTGGACTGAAGTCGGAGCAAATGGGAGGACTGAGTTCAGTCCTGACATGTATTTAACAAATGCTGTGTGGTGGGGTTTGGAGAAGGAAATGGCAACCCACTCCAGTGTTCTTGCCTGGAGAATCCCAGGGACAGGGGAGCCTAACGGGCTGCCGTCTATGGGGTCGCACAGAGTCGGACACGACTGAAGCGACTTAGCAGCAGTGTGGTGGGGTTAGGGTTGCACAATGACACAAACCAGAAACCAGCAGTGAAACCTAAGCAGACTTGGGAAACAACACGGCAGGAGAGGGATTTTCAGAGTCTATCTTTGAAAATGTTAGAGAAAAACAAAATTTTTTTTTCTTTTAATTTTTTAAATTGTTTAAGTCATGGATGAATAAATCATAATTATAAAAATTTCAATTACCACAGATGTAGCTGTTTATTTGTGTCCACTACCAAGATAGAGGTCATCCTTCACTAAGCCTGACCCACACCACCCTGATAATTTCACTAAGAATAGAATTCCTGAACAAAATGGAATTGTTTGTATATTACGCGTGCATTGAAGCAATTTGGGCCTGGCTTGAATTCACCACAAGCCGAATGTTTCATTCAAAAATTTTGTGTTATTCCACATTAAAGGCCCTTGGCTTAATGCTGGCATAGGATTTTGTAAGATCCTGCAGCTTTTAAAAGAATATTGATGTTATGAAAAATCTAATGACATGGTTAGACCATACAGCGGTTAAAATTTAAATGGAGAAAGCACTCTCTGAGGTCAAAAAGACACACATAATGGCATCCTGGCTCTGGGAACTGGAGCAGGAATTTGGGGGTCATCTGCTCTGACCTCACCCAACTTTATGGGTGAGGAAACTGAGGTCTTTTGATGAAGATTCTAGACACCAACACTTCAGCTGAACATTTATTATCTTTGATATTTTAAGTGGTCATGTTAAGTTGCTTCAGTCTTGTCTGATTCTTTGTAATCCCATGAACTGTAGCCTGCCAGGCTCTTCTGTCTATGGGATTCTCCAGGCAAGAATACTGGAGTGGGTTGCTATTTCCTTCTCCAGGGGATCTTCCTGATCCAGGGATCGAACCCACATCTCTTATGTCTCCTGCATTGACAGGCGAGTTCTTTACCACTAGCGCCACCCAGGAAGCCCAAAGTGGTGCTTTTTGTCAATCAAGTCAATTTTTGTTTTTAACCTTCTGATCAATACACTGTTGACCTGCTTATTTATAATAATAAAACCCTGCTATTTATTCCACAAACATAACTTGAAAACCCATTGTTGCCAGGACCTGGGGAGACCAAGGTCAGGAGCCCAGGTCTTCCCCTTTGAGGAGCCCACCAGGTACACAGTGATAATATGAAGTCCCATAATAAAGACAACAGTAAATGCCTTCCTATGTTTATGCTTTTGTAGCTTTTCTCCCTCTCCCTGTCTTCAATCCTCTTCCCTTTCCTTTCCATCCCTCATATTACCCTTTGTGGCATAACTACTTTTACAGACTACTCTATCCCATACTAATTTCTCCCATGTCTCTGTCATGCTCACAGTTAAGATGCTTTACAAGTTGATTATTGTATCAGTCAGGATAGGCTAAGTTACTCTTGGGTAACAAATGGACTCTAAGTCTCTGTGGTTTGGCATAATAAAAATATGCTTCTCATTCATACTCAATCTTCTATGTTAACAGGGAGCCTCTGTTGCGGTCAGTGAGGGGTCTTGCCTGACAGAGGCTGTATCCTGAAGTGTACTTCCATGACAAAGGCCATCAGGGAAGGGAGATTGGAGTTGGGCACCGGTAGTTAAATATTTTCACTGAAAAAATGATATCCAACATTTCTATTTACATTCCATTGCCTGAAATCAGTTACTTGGCTGTACCTCACTTCTAGGGGCTGGAGACATAAAATCCTTCCTTGTGTGTGGAAGGAGAATCTGAATATTTATGAACATGTAAATGACAATCAGAATTACATAGTTCTTATTGCTCTGCTAGTATCTCCAGTATGTTGAATTTACTTTATCAAATTGTAAGAATTTTGAAGGTAGAGGTCTGTGTCCTTATTATTTTGTAAAACCATAGTGTCCAGCAGAGGGCACAAAACCAGACACGTAATACATTTTTATTTGACTTGAGATTTTGTGAAATTCTGATTAATTAAACCCAGTTTATTTTTCCTTCAGATTCTGGCTTTAATGGATGGATTAAAAGCTTTAGAGAAATTGAAGGCTCTGGCTCAGTTCATATTCCTTGCTGGCAGAGCCTAGTGAGGGGCTTTCAAGCAGGAACCTGAACCCATGGAGGCCTTTCCAATTCTCAGACCTGTCTAAGTGTCCCCAGAGATCATCACTCATGTACCACCACTCTCAGACACAATCATTTGTTCAGCTTATAACAAACCAGGCAAGTGACATCCCACATTTATCAAGTATCAGCGGGAGTGCACATACCAGATGACCACTGAGATTCTTTCTGAGATTCTTCAGTTTTTCTTAAGGAAGGCGGTGGTGAGATAGAGTCTGTGCCTATCCACTGGCTGGAAGATCCCGGAGCCCCAGGGCCAGAGTCAGAGACTCAGCTTCATGATTCACCTGTGTGTCAGGCTTTTGAGACCCCTCTGTGCTTAGACCCATCTACCTAGGCCTGTTCAAAGTCACCTGATCCCTGAACTCCTGCCTCACCTCTGATCTGTAATGCCTCCTCAAATTGTAGGTGCTTCAGACTGACCAATCATTCAGTGCTTTTTCAAGCTACCTCTAAGTTTTCGTTCAACATTTATTTTCAGGAGGTTGCACGGGGGAGCATGGAGAAACAGGGTGACATTGGCATTCAAATTGTCCTCCATTGCTCCACAAATTCAGTTCTGGCCCGGTATCAGTTACCTAGTGCCAACATAGTACTATGTAACAAAATATCCCCAAATGGTGGCTCAAAACATTAGCCATTTTTTATTTCCTGTGAGTATTGGGATAGCTGGGCTCATTCATGCATCAGTTCAGCTAATGGGTCAGAAGAAGGCCACTTGGACTGGGGTGGCCATGCCTGGGACTGCTGAGTTCTCCTCCCTGGATCTGTCTCATGTGCACATGTCCCGTACATGCCCCTGGAGTGCTAGTTCAGGTGTCGTCTCAGACTGGCCTGCACATATTCTCAGGATCATCACAGAGAAACAAGAGAGGAAGCAGAAACGCTCAAACATTTTGTGATACCTCTATAAGTGTCAGTTTGTTACGGTCCCACTGGCTAAAGAAAGTCACATGATTCAGCTCAGGGTTACAGTGGACGGGGGTCCACAAGTTATAGGAAAAAGATATTCATTGGGGCTGTTAATGCAATTGGTCTATCACAGTCCCCAGATGTGCCTATGGCACACTGCTAAACTATACCCTACAATGATCAGGATCTCAGAAGCAGGTTTATTGTGGAAAGAAAATTTTATGCTGCTGCAGTACATTCGGGAAATGACTAGGATTTCACCGTGGGTGACTGAGAGCTAGCTGGGATGACAGGACACAGGACAGGGACTGAGACCACTGGACACTCTTATTTCGTTTACATTCAAGACCTGGCTCTTCTGAATGAATGGAGCTCTCTTGTTCAGCGATATGGAGTTGGTCATGAGCATTATCATAGTCGTGCATTTGCAGATAGATGGCAAAACAGATGTCTTTCCTCTTGCTAGGACTTGAATTTACACAGGAAGGGCAGGGAGTGCAAAGTTTTCCACATTACGGCTTTATCCCCGGAGGAGATGCCGTCAGTTTTGGAGAGCCAAATAATGTCCTCAGTCAGAATTCAAGAGCCACTAAAATGATGTAACGCAAACAGTGTTTTATCAAAGGCCACAGAAACCAATTTATATGCTGTGCCTTTCTGACCCTCTCTACCTTTCTAACCACAGGAGATAAATGACAAATATTATTAAAATATTACTTAGTTTCAGAGGGAGCCTGGAACCTCTTCAACACTGCATCTATATCCTATTATAAAACTTCTCTTTAATATACTAGGAAACATGGGTGTTTTTTTTTTTTTAATAGTTTTTGGAGTCTGGAAAGAAATGTCTCGTTTAAAAGTGAGTTCCTTATCTCATCTGGACTGGGACCTGCGCGACAGCTAGGCGTGCCACATTAACTGCATCGCACATGCAGTGCCAGGGGCAAGCAGGCTGTTGCTTAACAAGGATACATGATAGCTAATTGCACTTTAGGCCATTGGTTTGTCACTGTGACAGTGCCAAGAAACAGTTTCAAAAGCAAAGCAATGAGGCCAAATCTGATTTACTTATGAGCTTGAAAATCGTAAACCAGCCTGCTCCCCAGCAATATGACATTCCCGAGGATTTTGGCCTGTGCCGTAGCATATCGTGTGCTCTGTTAGATGACTGAAATCTGTGTCTGGAATATATTATGGATTCTTGATGTCAATCATCAATGGTCCTAATCCTCCAATGCACTGGCTTTGTCTTTCCCTACATTCTGCATCAATAGTCTGTAGAGACAAAGCTTGCCTGCTGGGGAAGGCAATGTTTAACCTCCCTAATTAATGGATTTGAATGAAAGAATATCTCCAAGGTGCTCAGAAGGAAAAGATTCTAAGGCAATTTACTCATCGCTCTTTTGAAATGCTTTGCCTGCTGGTGTATAATTTGCAAGTACATAAGGAAGTGAATGGTGAATGCTCAAAATATAATATTCAGAGCTCATCTATTTATGTTTGTATTTATTAAGTTCTTTGTAAGTCTCAATTTAGCAGATGTCTTCTGGCTCAAAATAAAGCTCTTCATGAGGGAGTCAGTGTGGCTGTTCAACAAAAGTCACATTATCATTTGAGTACAAATATTTGCAAAACAGAACAAACTGGAAAATTGAAGGAAAAAAATACCCACTGGAATTTGTGAGTCATTAAATTCTCATGTGCATGACATATTGTGAAAAACTTTGTTCAGTCTTTGGGTCAAAGGATCCTTTCCCTCCTCCTTTCTTGGCTTTTGATGCTAATAAAAAACTTTATGGGAATGTGTGTGTGTGCATGTACACGCGCGCATATTCACAAGCCTTCTCGTGCTGCCTGCAAATCTTCATATGAGAATATGTTTCTGGAGGATGTTATAATGTGTTTGCATGTCATGTTCCAAGGTCCAAAGAGTACATGGAAAGGTCACTGGTCCAAGGACACGCTTTACCTCTGAAGGACCATGTCTTTGTGCCCATGACAGCCTGCTCTTCACCCAGGGCCAAGCCCTTGCTCCCTAGTTAAGCTCCTGTTTGTGTCTTAAAACATCTTTCCAGTGTCTACCTCATTCCTCTCCTCTGAACTCACTCCTTCCTTTTTGCCATTAAATGCCATTCTGTTACTGCACACATGGCGTTTGGGTTATCCCAGTTCTTAATTCTGGTTTTAGCTCAAGATGTTGACTTTCAGATGTCTAGCAGCTCCATATTCTGTAACCTGTGGACTGTCTTGTCTTACCTCTGCATTTATTTGAGGCCTGGGAGGTCCCTGCTTTTTAAGGAGGTGAATTCAGGTGGAATATAACACCAAGATTATCTTTACAAATCTCTCTACGGCTTCAGCCTTTCCTAGCTAGTTATGTTCCCCCCAAATGAAAGTTCTTTGCTAATATGCAATAATGCTTCCACCAAGAAAAGGATCTAAAATTTTTTTCACATGATTTATATTTTTAGCCTCTGTTACATTTAGAGCTAAGGATTCTGCAAGTTTATTACCCACTGTGTAAATTAATACTTACTTTTACTTCCTCTAAGATATCATCCTTCAAGGCCTGGTTCTGGAATTCTGAGACTTTGGGCCTTGATGACTCCTTCATCACTTTTCTGGATTTATCAGTGTAATTGAGTTTCCCTCAATCTTTGAGTTTCTGGATTTGAGAATCTCACTATTACTATTTGATAGTGTTCCTACTTGTGGATACAGGTATGACTGGGGAGACAGATGCCTGTTCAACAATTCTTTTTGCAGGGTATTCAGAAAGGAATTGCTTTTAGTTAAAGTTACCATGAGCAGGAAATGCCTCTGAATTTCAGTCTCTTCACTATCCTCTCTGAATAAGCCCCCATGTCTCACATCCAAGTTTCCTATACAGTTAGATTCTTTTCCTTTGTCCTGAATGTTGTCATGCAGTTTATATTGTCTAATACTGTATTTATCCTATTGAAGCATTTTCTTTTCCTGAACTGCCAATCGTTTTCTCTGTATAGGTATGTTTAATTGGGGAATTTACATCTTGTGAATCATACAAGAGGAGATGTGAAGTAGTTCAGTTCACTTCAGTCACTCAGTCATGTCTGACTCTTTGGGACCCCATGGACTTGCAGCATGCCAGGCTTCCCTGTCCATCACCAACTCCCGGAGCTTGCTCACACTCATATCCATTGAGTCGGTAATGCCATCGAACCATCTCATCCTCTGTCATCCCCTTCTCCTCCCACCTTCGATCTTTCCCAGCATCAGGATCTTTTCTAGTAAGTCAGTTCTTCTCATCAGGTGGCCAAACTATTGGAGCTTCAGCTTTAGCTTCAGGCCTTCCAATGAATATTCAGGACTGATCTCCTTTACGATTGACTTGTTTGATATCCTTGTAGTCCAAGGGACTCTCAAGAGTCTTCTCTAACACCACAGTTCAAAAGCATCAATTCTTTGGTGCTCAGCTTTCTTTATAGTCCAACTCTCACATCCATACATGACTACAGGAAAAACCATAGCTTTGACTGGATGGGCCTTTGCCGGTAAAGTAATGTCTCTGCTCTTTAATATGCTGTCTAGGTTGATCGTAGCTTTTCTTCCAAGGAGCAAGCATCTTTTAATTTCATGGCTGCAGTCACCATCTGCAGTGATTTTGGAACCCAAGAAAATAAAGTCTGTCACTGTTTCCATTGTTTCCCCATCTATTTGCCAGATCCCATGATCTTCGCTCTTTGAATGTTGAGTTTTAGCCAGCTTTTTCACTCTCCTCTTTGACTTTCATCAAGAGGCTCTTTAGTTCCTCTTTGTTATCTGCCATAAGGATGGTGTCATCTGCATATCTGAGGTTATTGATATTTCTCCCAGCAATCTTGATTCTAGCTTGTGCTTCATCCAGCCCAGCATTTCTCATGATGTACTCTGCATTTAAGTTAAATAAGCAGGGTAACAATATACAGCCTTGATGTACTCCTTTCCTGATTTGGAACCAGTCTGTTGTTCCATGTCTAGTTCTATCTGTTGCTTCTTGACCTGCATACAGATTTCTCAGGAGGCAGGTAAGGTGGTCTGGTATTCCCATCTCTTTAAGAATTTTTTCACAGTTTGCTGTGATCCACAGTCAAAGGCTTTCAGTTCAGTTCAGTTCAGTCGCTCAGTTGTGTCTGACTCTTTGTGACCCCATGGACTGCAGCACACCAGACCTCCCTGTCCATCACCAACTCCTGGAGTTTACTCAAACTCATGTCCATTGAGTTGGTGATGCCATCCAACCATCTCATCCTCTGTCATCCCCTTCTTCTCCTGCCTTCGATCTTTCCCAACATCAGGGTATTTTCAAATGAGTCAGCTCTTTGGATCAGGTGGCCAAAGTATTGGAGTTTCAGCTTCAACATCAGTCCTTCCAATGAATACCTAGGACTGATCTTTAGGATGGACTGGTTGGATCTCCTTGTAGTCCAAGGGACTCTGAAGAGTCTTCTCCAACACCACATTTCAAAAGCATCAATTCTTCTACACTCAGCTTTCTGTATAGTCCAACTTTCACATCCATACATGACTACTGGAAAACCTTGACTAGATGGACCTTTGTTGGTCAAGTAATTACTAGTCATTAACTAAGTAATGTCTCTGCTTTTTAATATGCTGTCTAGGTTGGTCATAACTTTCCTTCCAAGGAGTAAGTGTCTTTTAATGTCACAGCTGCAGTCACCATCTGCAGTGATTTTGAAGCCCCCCAAAATAAAGTCAGCCACTGTTTCTACTATTTCCCCATCAATTTGCCATGAAGTGATGGGACCGGATGCCATGATCTTGGATTTCTGAATGTTGAGTTTTAAGGCAACTTTTTCATTCTCCTCTTTCACTTTCATCAAGAGGCTCCTTAGTTCTTCTTCACTTTCTGCCATAACTGTGGTGTCATCTGCATATCTGAGGTTATTGATATTTCTCCCGGCAGGTAAGGTGGTCTGGTATTCTCATTTCTTTAAGAATTTTTCACAGTTTGTTGTGATCCACACAGTCAAAAGCTTTGGTGTAGTAATAATGCAAAAGTATATGTTTTTTTGGAACTTTCTTGCTTTTTATATGATCCAACAGATGTTAGCAATTTGATCTCTGGTTCCTCTGCCTTTTGTAAATCCAGCTTGAACATCTGGAAGTTTTTGGTTCATGTACTATTGATGCCTGGCTTGGAGAATTTTGAGCATTACTTTGCTATCATGTGAGATGAGTGCAATTGTGTGGTAGTTTGAACATTCTTTGGCACTGCCTTTCTTTGGGATTGTAAAACTGACCTTTTCTAGTCCTGTGGCCACTGCTGAGTTTTCCAAATTTGCTCACATATTTGGGAAGTAGGCAGTTGGACATTAAGATCAAGGGCTCAAAGGTGAGATCACAGGTGGAAATACAAAGTTAGAGTCATCAGCATCAGATGCTATTGTGGCCATGGAAATGAACAAGATCCTCCAAGGAGATAATGCATAAGGATGAGAGGAGGATGTTGATGGAACTCAACTCACAATGACATTGTAATTCTACACAGATGATGCTCTGCTCATCTCTTGGTTACACTTATTCATTCCTCCTCTTGTACAACTTTACATCTTCTTGTACAGAATTTCTTAGTCACCCTCAAATGTTTGATTTTTTTGGTGTGATTAGTTGTTTCTTTCTTGTCAATTACAGTTACTTGAAAATGTTGTCCAGAAAGTTGTTTTTTCTTCCTTCTTCCTATGTCTTTTCATAGTTAATGACTATGCTTCTCTGAAAGCCTCTGTCCACCTCTTTCTTTCTTTCTCTCTCTCTTTCTTCCACTCTTTCCTGTGACCACTTCTTTTCTCACCTGACTCAGAAATTCTGAGGAAGGTTGTACCAGAATCACCAGTATTTCAGGGTTAGGAAGATTATATCCTTGTAGGCAAATAATTCTCAGGACCATGGTCAGCAGCATACTTGTCCTGATATCTGCTTCTCTCCCAATTGCTAATTATTGCTATACCTGTCAGCCTTCACCTTCATCTCCTGGTCTCAGGCACTGTTTATTTCTTCCTAGGGGAAACAGAGTGTCTGCATTGGTAAACTATATTTCTCAAAGTTCTCTCTCTTACTCTTATCTGTCCATCACATCTTCCTTCGGGTGAATCAAAAGTCCAGGGCAAGTTGAATGTGAGTTACTCCCAATGCTATAAAATGGCATGTGAAATTGAGAAAACTGTGTTTAAGATCACTTAGGTGACCTATGCGATATACTCAAGATTTAGCTAAGAGAAAATGGTTCGTCCATATCTCCCTGTAGTTCTTCAGTTTGTATGAGAGAGAAATAGACAATAACTCTTGGAGAGGCATAACCACTGAGAAATATCCTGGGGTAGAAAAAAGCTTTGGGGACATCATTTTCAAATAAGTGATTTCCCAAGAGAGAACCATACACTAACCACTAATGAAATGTGGAAATAACTGTAAGGAGAGTTGAGAAAACACTCAAGAAGGAAAATGTAAGATTTGTAGCAAATAGAGCTTAAGTGTCACACTGGAGTCCCTAAGAACATTTTGAATTTCTTGAGCATTGGCAGTGTGGTGCCTTGGAGGATATATTCAGTGATACCTTCAGCTCTGAAGCCAATAGATGTCCACGGCTTTTTGGATTGCCCTAATGCAGAAGGGTGTTTAATCTTGGGTTTGTGTTTGTGTTCATAGAGGAGCTGATTCTGCTAAGTGATTCAGAATTGTGTACATGTGTATCTCTGTATCTATGGGATTACAGAAATTTCTTTTTTTTTAATTAATTAATTCATTTTAATTGGAGGCTAATTACTTCACAATATTGTAGTGGTTTTGCCATAAATTGACATGAATCAGCCATGTGTACATGTGTCCCCTATCCTGAACCCTCCTCCCACCTCCCTCCCCATCCCATCCCTCAGGGTTGTCCCAGTGCACCAGCCCTGAGCACCCTGTCTCATGTATCAAACCTGGACTGGCGATCTATTTCACATATGGAAATATACATGTTTCAATGGTATTCTCTCAAATCATCCCACTCTTGCCTTCTCCCACAGAGTCCAAAAGTCTGTTCTTTACATCTGTGTCTCTTTTGCTGTCTCACATATAGGGTCATCGTTACCATCTTTCTAAATTCCAATATATATGCATTAATGTACTGTATTGGTGTTTTTCTTTCTGACTTACTTCACTCTGTATAATAGGCTCCAGTTTCATTCACCTCATTAGAACTGATTCAAATGCATTCTTTTTAATAGCTGAGTAATACTCCATTGTGTATATGTACCACAGCTTTCTTATCCATTCATCTACTGATGGACATCTGGGTTGCTTCCATGTCCTAGTTACTATAAACAGTGCTGTGATGAACAGTGGGGTACATGTGTCTCTTTAAGTTCTGGTTTCCTTGGAGTGTATGCCCAGGAGTGGGATTGCTGGGTCATATGGCAGTCCTATTTCCGGTTTTTAAAGGAATCTCCACACTGTTCTCCATAGTAGCTGTACTAGTTTATATTCCCACCAACAGAGTAAGAGGGTTCCCTTTTCTCCGCACCCTTGCCAGCATTTATTGTTTGTAGACTTTTTGATAGTAGCCATTCTGACTGGCGTGAGATGGTACCTCATTGTGGTTTTGATTTGCATTTCTCTGATAATGAGTGATGTTGAGCATCTTTTCATGCATTTGTTAGCCATCTGTATGTCTTCTTTGGAGAAATGTTTGGTTCTTTGACCCATTTTTTTTTTTTTTTTATTGGGTCGTTTATTTTTCTGGAACTGAGCTGCAGGAGTTGCTTATATATTTTTGAGATTAATTCTTTGTCAGTTGCTTCATTCACTATTATTTTCTCCCATTCTGAAGGCTGTCTTTTCACCTTGCTTATAGTTTCCTTCATTGTGCAGAAGCTTTTAAGTTTAATTAGGTCCCATTTGTTTATTTTTGCCTTTATTTCCATTACTCTGGGAGGTAGGTCATAGAGGACCCTGCTGTGCTTTATGTCAGAGAGTGTTTTGCCAATGTTTTCCTCTAGGAGTTTTATAGTTCCTGGTCTTACATTTAGATCTTTAATCCATTTTGAGTTTATTTTTGTGTATGGTGTTAGAAAGTGTTCTAGTTTCATTCTTTTACAAGTGGTTGACCAGTTTTCCCAGCACCACTTGTCAAAGAGATTGTCTTTTCTTCACTGTATGTTCTTGCATTGTTTGTCAAAGATAAGTGGCCATAGGTGCATGGATTTCACGAGGTTTGTGGGTCAAAAGATTTGATTGCAAGATAACTTTCTGCTCTATTCCTAGAGGCTAAATTAGAATATATACCAGACTATTTTTAGAACATTGCCTCTGTGTGTGTGTTTGTATATATTTTTTATGGTAAAATAAGAATTTAGTAGAAAATTTGATAGAGAAGGCCATTTAGGACTCCAAAAAAAGTTACTCTAAATTCACTTAGTAAAAACATATTCTTCAGTTCAGTTCAGTCTCTCAGTTGTGTCTGACTCTTTGGGACCCCATGGACTGCAGCATACCAGGCCTCCCTTTCCATCACCAACTTCCAGAGCTTGCTCAAATTCATGTCCATCGAGTTGGTAATGCCATCCAAACATCTCATCCTCTGTCATTGCCTTCCCATCCCACCTTCAATCTTTCCAAGCATCAGGGTCTTTTCCAATGAGTCAGTTTTTTGCATCAGGTGGCCAAACTATTGGAGCTTCAGCTTTAGCCTCAGGCCTTCCAATGAATATTTAGGACTGATTTCCTTTAGTATTGATTTGTTTGATCTCCTTGCAGTCCAAGGGACTCTCAAGAGTCCTCTCCAACACCACAGTTCAAAAACATCAATTCTTTGGCGCTCAGCTTTCTTTTTAGTCCAACTCTCACATCCATACATGACTACTGGAAAAACCATAGCTTTGACTAGATGGACCTTTGTTGGCCAAGCAATGTCTCTGCTTTTTAATATGCTGTCTAGGTTGGTCATAGCTTTTCTTCCAAGGAGCAAGCATCTTTTAATTTCATGGCTGCAGTCACCATCTGAAGTGATTTTGAAGCCCCTCAAAATAAAGTCTGTCACTGTTCCCATTGTTTCCCCATCTATTTGCTATGAAGTGATGGGACCGGATGCCATGATCTTAGCTTTCTGAATGTTGAGTTTTAAGCCAACTTTTTCACTCTCCTCTTCCATCTTCATCAAGAAGCTCTTTAGTTCTATTTTGCCTTCTAAGGGTGGTGTCATCTGCATATCTGAGTTTTGTTTTTTTTAATTTTTAATTTTATTTTATTTTTAAACTTTACATAATTGTATTAGTTTTGCCAAATATCAAAATGAATCCGCCACAGGTATACATGTGTTCCCCATCCTGAACCCTCCTCCCTCCTCCCTCCCCATATCATCCCTCTGGGTCGTCCCAGTGCATATCTGAGGTTATTGAGATTTCTCCCACAAATCTTGATTCCAGCTTGTGCTTCATCCAGTCCAGCATTTCACATGATGCACTCTGCATATATGTTAAATAAGCAGGGTGACAATATACAGCCTTGCGGTACTCCTTTCCTGACTGTTTCCTCCTGACCTGCATACAGATTTCTCAGGAGGCAGATAAGGTGGTCTGGTATTCCCATCTCTTTCAGAATTTTCCAGTTTTTTGTTATCCACACAGTCAAAGGCTTTGGTGTAGTCAATAAAGCAGAGTAGGTGTTTTTCTGGAACTCTCTTGCTTTTTTGATGATCCTGCAGATGTTGGCAATTTGATCTCTGGTTCCTCTGCCTTTTCTAAATCCAGCTTAAACATTCTTCTTAGAGCTTAACTGTGACTCAATGGTGAGGGATAAAAAGAAACCTCTTGAGACAGCAGCATTGGCCAGCAAGCTTAAACATGTTGCTAATATTTACTATCCAGATCTCATAGGATTTGGTGGAAGTTATCAGTTCCTTCCCCCTGGATCTTGGCATTCTGTACTCTCAGTTTATGAACCCCTGCTCAGCTGAGGAGATTGTGGCTTCCATTCTGTGGGTCTAGCCCTGCCCTGTAATTGAGTGTAGCCAATGAAAATCAGCTTTGTAATTCTATCAGAGTTAATGTCCACTCTTAGGTAACGCATGGATTTAATGCAGTATTTAAAGGGATAGTTCACTTCAGTTCATTCGCTCAGTAGTGTGCAACTCTTTGTGACCCCATGGACTGCAGCATGCCAGGCTTCCCTGTCCATCACCAACTCCCGGAGCTTACTCAAACTCCTGTCCATCACGTCGGTGATGCCATCCAACCATCTCATCCTCTGTCGTCCCCTTCTCCTCCTGCCCTCAATCTTTCCCAGCATCAGGGTCTTTTCCAATGAGTCAGTTCTTCACATCAGGCGGCCAAAGTATTGGAGTTTCAGCTTTAGCATCAGTCCTTCCAATGAGTATTGGTCCTTCCAATGAATATTCAGGACTGATTTCCTTTAGGATGGACTGGTTTGATCTCCTTGCAGTCCAAGGGACTCTCAAGAGTCCTCTCCAACACCACAGTTCAAAA
>NW_011494826.1:6826935-6847431 GCF_000754665.1 Bison bison bison | reverse complement strand
GGACTGATTTCCTTTAGGATGGACTGGTTTGATCTCCTTGCAGTCCAAGGGACTCTCAAGAGTCCTCTCCAACACTACAGTTCAAAAGCATCAATTCTTTGGCGCTCAGCTTTCTTTATAATCCAACTCTCACATTCATACATGACTACTGGAAAAACCATAGCTTTGACTAGATGGACCTTTGTTGGCCAAGTAATGTCTCTGCTTTTCAATATGCTATCTAGGTTGGTCATAGCTTTTCTTCCAAGGAGCAAGCATCTTTTAATTTCATGGCTGCAGTCACCATCTGCAGTGATTTTGAAGCCCCCCAAAATAGTCTGTCACTGTTCCCATTGTTTCCCCATCTATTTGCTATGAAGTGATGGGACCAGATGCCATGATCTTAGCTTTCTGAATGTTGAGTTTTAAGCCAACTTTTTCACTCTCCTCTTTCACTCTCATCAAGAGGCTTTTTAGTTCTACTTTGCCTCTGCCATAAGGGTGGTGTCATCTGTGTATCTGAGGTTATTGATATTTCTCCCAGCAATCTAGATTCCAGTTAGTGCTTCATCCAGCCTGGCATTTCTCATGCTGTACTCTGCATACAATTTAAATAAGCAGGGTGACAATATACAGCCTTGCTGTACTCCTTTCCTAACTTGGAACCAGTCTGTTGTTCCATGTCCAGTTCTAACTGTTGCTTCTTGACCTGCATACAGATTTATCAAGGAGGCAGTCAGGTGGTCTTTAAGAATTTTCCACAGTTTGTTGTGATCCACACAATCAAAGGCTTTGGTGTACTCAATAAAGCAAAAGTAGATGTTTTTCTGGAACTCTCTTGCTTTTTCTGTAGGGATAATCCTTTATTTAAAAGGCAGTTGGTGTCCAGGAAGGGCTTCCCTGGTGGCGCTAGTGGTAAAGAACCCAACTGCCAATGCAGAAGACTAAGAAATGTGGGTTCGATTCCAGAGTTGGGAAGACCCCCTGGAGGAGGACATGGCAACCCACTCCAGTATTCCTATCAGAGAATCCCATGGACAGAGGAGTCTGGCAGGCTACAGCCCATAGGGTCACAAAGAGTCAGACATGACTGAAGTGACTTAGCATGCACTTGAGCAGGTGTCCAGGAAACTCTAGCCATTTTTTCTAGGTATCCTATCTGTGTAGGGACACGTTTGTCCTAGTTTCGAGTTTGTCTGCCATAGTGGTCTCAGCACACTGCATAACCCAGCCAGACCACCATATACCACCAACATATTAGAAATAGGACATTCTTACTCTCATAAGCCTTCTTGCATTGCTGATAGATTTCACTGGTAGGATATGTTACAGGCTAAACTATGGTCTCTTTTTCAGTTTCCAAAAAAAACTTTAGGTGGAAAGAAAAGAACTCTGAGAGCACTATTTATTGTTAATAACATGAAATCAGTTTGCTCATCTGTTGCATGAAACTAAATACACACGAGACAGCAATGATTACAGATTTTCTTGAAAGTGGCTCCTCTCCTCATGCAGTTCCCTTTGGAGGGAGGCATGCTAGGTTCATCAGTTCTGTTGCCCTCCTGATCTCATGATGGGCAGGGTACATGAGATGAAAAGAGTCTAGCCTCTCAGGGTTGGGTCTTACACAGTCTTCAATCTGCAGAGTCAGGTTATAGGTATTGCATCCTAATTATTACCTTACAAGGATTAACTAGGCACATGTACCCGTCTCTGCCTTTTCTTTTATCAAAGATCACCTTCCTTTTCACAACTCTGCTCTTGCCTTTGTGTTCGCTCTCTCCTACATCACCAGTTTTTTTTCCTCTTGGCTACCAATTTCCATAAGCACATAAGTATTCTCTAAGATCTCCCATGCTGAAAAATGGTCTCTTGAACCCACTTATCTGTTCCCCTGAGTAGCCAAACTCTCACAATGTGTTGCCTATGTTTACCACCTCCATTTCTTTATTTCTCATTTGTACTTTAACTTTAGTTAAGTTTCTGCCCCAGTACTCCACTAAAACTGTTCTCCTTCCACTAAAACTGTTCTCCTTAAGGGTATCAGTGTCTCACATGTTGCCAGTCCAAAGGGCTATTCTCTGGCCTCATCTGATTTGACCCTTGAACAGCATCAACAACTCCAGTTGTTGACTGTTGACCATTCTCTCCATCTGCCAACACATTCATGTCTTGGCTTCCTGGTTTTGGTTCAACATCACTGACCATTCTTTCTCAGCTTCTTTCTCTACTTAATTTTCAAATATTAGTATTTCTCTGATAATTAGTGAAGTGTTTTTCATGTGCTTTTTTGGCCATCTGCATGTCTTCTTTGGAGAAATGTCTATATCTTCTAACTACTTTTTAAAATTTAAATTTATTTATTTTAATTAGAGGCTAATTACTGTATAATATTGTATTGGTTTTGCCATACATCAAACAGAGGCTACAGTCCATGGGATTGCAAAGAGTCGGACACAACCAACATGAATCCGCCACAGGTGTACACATGTTCCCCATCCTGAACCCTCTGGACAGAGTGACTAACACTTTCACTTTTATCACAGAGTTGGCACTGTGTAAATATTTCTTGAATAAATGAATGAGTGAATGTCTTTAGAAATGATAGTATTCTAGAACTTCTTCAATATTGGTTTGTTTTTAGCCTGCTCATAGATTTTCTGTCCACACCTGTCATTGATTTCCAAGCAAGACAAAGCAAAGTATTAAGTGCCCAAGTATCATATTCTGCATAAAGCTTGAAAGCACTATATTTAGAAAAAGTTGGCAAGCATAAGCTCTCAGTCCAATTAAATTTTAGTGTAGTAAAAGTATTAACGGAGACAGTGGACTGTAGTTGATATCTGAACAGGGAGTTTCTGACCATTTGCATTATAGATGTCTATTAATAAACAGGCAGTGCTAGGAGAATAAGATATAGCAAATAAAATTTAGTAGATTGAAGAAGACTGACTCTTTTAACCAACCTGACTTAAATCTCTTTGTTATGAAGAATATTGATCATGAATCCAATTTGATTTGGCCCATCATGCCATTAAGGACTAGCCTTGTAAATGTCTCTAGACAGCCAGTCTTACTTATGATCAATCAGACTTCTACTATAAAATTCTATAAGGTAAACAAATATTAAGTAAAGATTATGGTCTAGTTCCTTACTCTAGGCCAGTAAATACAACTCTGTCAAGTTCATGCCCATATTATCAGGTTATATCCAAATCTGCGATCTGATTCTGGACTCACAGCATTGTCACCGTAATATAGTTGTCAAACCCAACAGAATTTGGCCAAAATGATGCTAGCAATGTAACGTTTTTTCAAAAATATTTTCATAAATTTATATACAGTAAAATTGACTCTTTTGTGTGTACAGTGTTATAGATTTTAATACATGTAAAAATTCGTATAAGTAGTCCCACAGTCAGGGTATATATGGTTGCACCACCCCAAAATGTCCATTATGTGGCTCCTTTTCAGTCACATCCTCCCC
This sequence comes from Bison bison bison, assembly GCF_000754665.1. Taxonomy (NCBI): domain Eukaryota; kingdom Metazoa; phylum Chordata; class Mammalia; order Artiodactyla; family Bovidae; genus Bison; species Bison bison. The sequence goes on along the minus strand of NW_011494826.1, from coordinate 6,843,965 downwards.
TCCTCCCAGCCACTGGTAACCACTGATGTGTTCTCAATCACTGTAGTTTTGTCTTTCTGAGAATGTCATTTAAATGAAATCATACAAAACATAAATTTTTGGCACTGGCTGCTTTTTAAAAAAATTCAATTGGAATATAGTTGATTTACAATGTTGTGTTACTTTCAGGTGTACAGCAAAGTGATTCAGTTACATGCATACGTATACTAATTCTTTTTCAGATTCTTTACCCATAGCAGTTTAGTTCAGTTTAGTCGCTCAGTCGTGCCTGAGTCTTTGCGACCCCATGGACCGAAGCACGCTAGGCCTCCCTGTCCATCACCAACTCCCAGAGTTTACTCAAACTTTACCCATATAGGTTGTTACATATAATACCATATAGGATATTGAGCAGAGGTCCCTGTGCTATGCAGTGGGTCCTTGTTGGTTATCTATTTTATATGTAGTAGTGTGTGGATGTTAATGCTAAGCTCCTAATTTATACCTTCCCCCTATGTTTTCCCTTTGGAAACTAAGTTTGTTTTTGAAATCTTTTATTCCTCTTCTGCTTTGTATCATATTTTAAATTACACATGTAGGTGATATCATATGATATTTGTCTTTGTCTGACTTCACTTATTTCGTTCTTTTTTATGGCTGAGTAACAGTCGTGTGTGTGTATCACATCTTCTTTATCCATTTCTCTGTTGATGGACATTTCAGTTGCATACCATGTCTTGCTTATTGTAAATAGTGTTACAATGAACATTGAGGTGCATATATCTTTTTGAATTATGGTTTTCTCTGAATATATGCCCATGAGTGGATTGCTGGATCATATGCTAGTTCTGTTTTTCTCCATACTGTTCTCCATAGTGGTGGTATCAATTTATATTTCCATCAACTGTGTAGGAGGGTTCCTTTTTCTCTGTACCCTCCCAGCATTTATTGTTTGTAGACCTTTTGATGATAGCCATATTGACCAGTGTGAGGTAATACCTCGTTATAGTTTTTATTTGCATTTCTCTGATAACTAGTGAAGTGTTTTTCATGTGTTTTTTTTGCCATCTGCATGTCTTTGGAGAAATGTCTGTTATCTTCTGCCTATTTTTTGACTGGGTTGTTTGTTTTGACATAGAACTGCACGAGCTATTTGCATATTTTGGAGTCAGTCCGTTGAACATGGTTTTCCACATTCACTGCAGAATATAGAAGTATGGTTGACTTTTGTGAGGTGACCTTATATTCTGTTTTGTATGATTTCATTTATGTAGACAATTGCATTATGTATGAATAGTGGTTTTCTTTATTTCTATTTTATATGTCTTTTATTTCTGTTTATTGCCAGTTGCACTTAATAAGACTTGCTGATATTGAAAACGGTTGGTGAGAGTGGACATCCTTGCCTTGTTCCCTGTATTGGAGATAAAATATTCAGCTTATGTTATTAAGTATAATATTAGTTATAGGTTTTTTGTAGATACCTTTTATCAAGTTGAGGAAGTTCTCTTGTAGATCTAGTTTGCTCAGAGTTTTTGTCATAATGGATGTTGATTTTTTTCAAATGTTTTTTCTGCATCAATTGCTTATGATCATATTTTTTATTTATAATGCTAATATTGTGGATTGCATGATTGAGTTTTAAACATGAGCTCATGTTTTAAACATTCCCTGGATAAACCCCATTTGGTTGTGGTGTATTATTCCTTTTATGTATTGTTAGGTGCGATGTACTGACATTTTGTTAAGGGTTTTTGCATCTACGTTCATAAGTAATATTGTTCCTATTTTCTTTTCTTTTATTCTTATAATCTGGTTTGGGATCAGGATAATGACTTCTGGTCTCATAAAATGAGGTTGGATAGGTTTTTTGTGTTTCTATTTTCTGAAAGAGTTTTATAGAATTTGTATGATTTCTTCTGAAAAATTAATTAATTTTTGTTGAGGTATAATTGATAATATAATTTAATTATATAACAATAATATAATAATATATTATGTAATATCAAGTATAATATAAATTATATTAGTTTCAGATATATAACATAATGATTCACTATTTATATACACTGCAAAATGATCACCATCATAAGCTACCATCCATCACTATACACATGACAAAAGTTCTTGCGAGAACTTTTAATATTTACTTTCTTAGGAACTTAGGAACTTAGTACCTTTTTCCTTCTTCAACTATTTTGCCCACTTCCGCATCCCCCTTGCTCTCTGGCAACTGCCAGCCTGCTTTCTAAATCTGTAAACTTGGTTATAATGTTGTTACTGGTTTGTTTTTTAGATTCCACATGCTAGATCAGATCATATGATATTTTTCTTTCTCTGACTTACTTTAATTAGCATAAAGTCCTCAGTGCCCATCCATGTCTTACAGATGGCAGGATTCCACTCTTCTTTATGGCTGAGTGGTATAGTCCTTTGTGTGTGTGGGCGTGTGTGTCTTTTCATCCATTCCTCCACTGATGGGCCCTGAGCTTGTTTCCATATCTTGGCTACTGAAAATAATACCGCGACACATGCATGATTTCTTTTTTTAAATGTTTGGGAGAATTCACCACAGAAGACATCTGGGTCTGAAGATTTTTTTTCAGGTATTTATTAATCAGTTACTTAATCATTTTAGAACTATTCAGGTTTTATCTATTGCATCCTGTATGATTTTTGCCCCAGGAAATATTGTTAATGTTTGAAGAGTTTTCACACTTTTAAATTTAATAATAATAATAGCAGTTGATTTAGTCGCCACTTGATATTTTCTTTTTCCACACCTAATCTATAATCTTATAACAATTCTTCAAGGTTAAGCAATTTTCTTCACCTTATAGCTGAATAAAACTGAGACTTAGGCACTCGCCCTCTGTGGTGGCCCACACTCTGTGGAGAGCGCTTCTCTCTGAATCTGGATAAATCCACTTCTTACCATGGAAAAGAAACCAGAACAAAAACTGAGAATTATAGGAATGTAAATGACTTGCTCAAAGTCACCTTAATGCTAACGAGAGAGGTCAGAAGACCAACCTCCATTTAACTCCCAAACCTACATTCTTTCCATGGCAACTTGCACAAATTTAGCATGTATGACTTCTAGATACGGGATTTTACTAATTGTCATCGCTATTGATATGAAATATGAAATTACCTGACTGTTAAAATGATCAATGTAAAACACACTTTGTATCATGACAGATAATCCATTCCCCCTCAGCTTCATGCTTTGTGTAGGGAAGACTTTTTAAAAATCCTTGTGACAAGGAAACTCATAAGTCACAACACTTTACTTAAGGGTCTCTGAGCATCTCTCCCCAGCTGTAAGTAATACCACACTACTTGCTTGGACCTGCTACAGATAATTTAGTTATATTTGATCACTCTGTCTTTCTCTTGCTCCAGATGGTGTATCTCAGAGTCTCTTGAGCCTCATTGTTGTATCGGGATTGTATGTTGATGCAATAGTCTATTGTTTCCATTTTTATAGAGTCATAAATTTCCATAAAAGATTGGATGGTATACATTTGCTTTTGATGTTTTTAAGTCTTAGGACTTTGCAAGGGATGTTTTATAGTGTCTGCTGTATTTATCAAGTAAACAGTGTTACCGAGAACCACCCACTTGCTGTTTGTGCTGGGTATTCAAGCTCTAGGAGATGCTTCAGCTACACACACTGTGGGTTCTACATTTCCCAGGGACTTTTTAGGCTATGCAGTTGAGATGGTCCTTTAAGCCACTTAGATTCATGCATCCATTTTACTTTGCTGGTGATAATCAGGAGATGGTACATTTATCATGAGGCATATATTTTGATGTGATCATCTGAATATGTTCTGCCTTTTTAAAAAACATTGTGTTTTAGATGTTAACAGAGAGAAAAGAAACAAGCATTTATGTACTATAAGAGAATTACTTTACACATATTAACTTCAATAATCCTCTCAATGAGTCTGAAAAATAAGTACTTTTAAATCTTATTTCATAGATTATTCAATTCAAGCCCAGACAGATTAAATGATTTATGCAAGGCCATCTAGGTTAGAATTGGGGAACTGATACCTAGTTCAAACTGTATGACTCTAGATTCCATGAGCACTGATAGCAGTATATCTGCTCTGCCGTTTTTCCTCAGTGCTGGTTGTCGTCAACCATGTATGTCTAGAAAAATTCTGCCTTTTTCATTATTTTAGCATCTGACTTAAAGTTTTACTTCTACTCCATAATAATAACACCCAACAATGGCTAAATAGTGTAATGATGAATAGTACAGGCTTTGGAGCCAGGACTCTCTGCATTCAGACTCCAGCTCTGCTATTTATTAGTTGTATAACTTTGGGCAAATTATTTAATTTCTCTTTGCTTGAGTTTCCTCATTCAGTAATAATTGTAGTTACCTCAGAGGCTTGCTATGAGGACTAAATGAGTTAATATTTGAAGGATCTTGGAATAGTGCCTTTCACATTGTGAGTACTATACATGTGATTGAAATTTGGGGGGTAAAAAAATTTTCTTTAATGATTGCAGATTATTCTTTCATTTGGATGTGATATTTTATTTAATCTCCTCTTAGATGTTGGACACAAAGTTGATTTCAGGATTTTGTGTTAGCACATATTTTTACAATGAACATCTCTATCTGCATTTGAGTTTTTTCTGGGCTTAGAATTACTGTGTCAAATGACCAAACACTTAAGAAATTCCTTAAATATACAAATAGGCTAATATTTTCAAAGAAACTTACAAAAAATTATAAACAAAAATCACAGATAAAAATGTAAAAAGAAAACAATCAAGTTCCCAAGATGTAGGTTTTTTTAAAAAACAAAATGGAATTTTCATTTTGAGATAATTGTAGATTCACATGACTCGCTAAGAAATAGTACAGAGATCCTGTGTACAATTTGCTCAATTTCTCCCAATGGTAACATTTTATAAAACAATTTTACATTATCACAACTAGGATATTTCACTGATGCAATGAAATTGTATCAATTGATATTTCGTTTTCTTTTCAAGGAAAAGAACATTTTTATCACCACAAGAATCCCTCCTGGTGCCCTCCTCTCTTGGCAACAGCTGACCTGTTCATCATGTCCATAATTCTGTTATTTCAAGAATGTTATATAAATAAAACCACAAAATCCGTGGTTTGGGATTGTTCTTTTTTTCCCCCACCTAGCATAATTCCCTGGAGAGTCATCTGAGCCATCTGTGTCCATAGTTTGCCCTTTTCATTGTTGAGTAGTGTTCCATGGTATGGATGTACCACGTTTGTTCAGTGATTATCTGGTGAAAGACATCTGAGTTGTTTCCAGTTTTTGGTCATTATGAATAAAGCTGTTATGACCATTTGCACGCAGATGTTGATGTAAACATAAATTTTAATTATCTGGGAGAAATGTCCAAGAGTGTCATTGCTGGATTGTATGGTAGTCACATTTTTGTTTTGTGTGGAGCTGTCAGATTGTTTTCCAGAGTGTTATTTTTTGTTCTCAGCAGCAAGCTACGGATGATCCAGTTTTACGCAGTCTTGACAGAATTTGGTGCTGCTATTGTTTTTCATTTTAGCCACTTTGAAAGGTGTGTGGTGATTTATCATTGGAGTTTTAATTTGCATTCCCCTAATGGATAAGGCTGTTGAACATCTTTTCATGTGCTTACTTGCCATCTGTATATTCTCTTTGGTGACATGTTATTAATGCTTTTTTCTCATTTTCTAATTAGATTGTTTGTTTTTTAGTGTTGAGTTTTTATATATTCTAGATTCTAGTCCTTTGTTGAATATGTGGTTTGCATGTATTTTTTCCTAGTTTGTGGCTATCTTTTCATCCTTTTAAGATCTTTTGCATAGCAAAATTGAAAGTTTTTGATGAGGTCTAATTTATCAGTTTTTCCTTTTATAGATTATGTTTTTGTAGACTTCTTTATTTAGTCCTACATCCCCCAATTTTTCTCGTTTTTTTCTAAAAGTTATAGTTCACATTTATTTTTTTTCCTGAGGGGTTCTTCTGATAAAGACCAGAAACCTACTAGACCAATTCTAGAAGAGCTATAACACTTAATTTTGAATTATACATTTAGTCTGTGATTCATTTTGAGATAATTTTTTATAAGGGAATCCCTGGTAGCTCAGTGGTAAAAAATCTGACTGCCAATGCAGGATACCTAGGTTCAATCCCTGGGTTGGGAAGATCCCCTGGATAGGGAAATGGCAACCCACTCCAGTATTCTTGCCTGGAGAATTCCATGGAGAGAGGAGCCTGGTTGTCTACAGTCCATAGGGTAGTGAAGACTCGGACACAACTGAGGGACTGAGCATACAAGAGGCTTAAGCCCAGGTTCTTCCTTTTTTGTTCTATTTTGTTTTCTGGCTTCTGATGTCTCATTGCTCCAGTACTATCTGTTGTAAAGGTTGTCCTTCCTGCATTGAATTGCTCTTGCACTTTATAAAAAAAAATCAGTTGGACATATTTGTGTGGGCCTATTTATGGGTTCTGTATTCTATTCCACTGATCTATACATTTATCCCTCTAAAATACCACACCATCTTGATTATTGTGAAAGTGAAAATGTTAGTCGCTCAGTCATGTCTGTCTCTTTGTGATCCCATGAACTGTAGCCTGTCAGGCTCCTCTGTCTATGCAATTCTCCAGGCAAAAATACTGGAATGAATAGCCATTCCATTCTCCAGGGGATCTTCCCCACCCAAGGATCAAACCCCGATCTCCTGCATTGCAGACAGATTCTTTACTGTCTGAGCCACCAGGGAAGCTCAAAGTACAGAGAATCACCCTCCTTATGGCAAAGACACTCTGCCTAGGCCCCAGCAAGATTTGAACTTGTGACCCCTGGTTTATAAGACCAGCACTCTAACCCCCAAGCTATGGAGCCAAGTCATATATCTCTTTAATATCTTTAATATTTGATATCTTTAGTATCAAGCAGAATGATTCCTACCACTTTATTTTTCAAAATTGTTTTTAGCTATTCTAGTTACTTTGCCTTTTTGTACAAGTTTTAGAATAATGCTGTTTGAATCTACAAAAACTCTTGCTGGGGATTTCAATAGAGATTGCATTAAAGCTGTGTATTGATTTAGGGATAAATTACATCTATATTGAGTCTTTCAATTCACAAATACCATATATCCCTCAATTATTTAGGTCTTTGATTTCTTTCTTCAATGTTTTATAAATTCCAGCATGAAGATTCTGTACATGTTTTGCTAGTTTATATACAACTATTCATTTTCTTTGTTGTGAATGGTATTGCATTTTTAATTTTATTCTCCATATATCATTATTAGTATTGATACATAGAAATGTGATTAATTTTAAAAATATTGATCTTATATTCTACAACCCTATTGAACTCACTTATTAGTTCTAGAAAGGTCTTTGCTTTCTGCTTTATTTTTGTATATTCCTTGGGCTTTTTTACAAAGACACTAATGTTATCTGAAAATAGGGACATTTTAATTTCCTTGTTTTCAATCTTAGTGCCTTTTATTTCTTTTTCTTGCCCTGTTACAACATGGAACTTCCAATACTATGTTGAATGAATTGTGAGAGTCTTATGTTTTGAATAAGGGGCTTCCCTGATGGCACAGGCAGTAAAGAAACTGCCTGCAATGCAGGAGACCCAGATTTGATCTCTGGGTTGGGAAGATCCCCTGGAGAAGGGAATGGCAACCCATTCCAGTATTCTTGCCTGAAAAATCCACGGGCAGAGGAGACTGGTGGGCTACAGTCCACGGGGTGGCAAAGAGTTGGACACAACACTTTCACTTTCTATGTTGAGTAAGAAAGAGAAACAATTTAGCCCTTTTCCTAATCTTGGGGAGAAAGCATTCAGTGTTTCTTTATCAAGTATGATGTTAGTTGTATAGGGGCTTCCCTGATAGCTCAGTTGGTAAAAGGTCCACCTGCAATGCAGGAAACCCCAGATTCCTGGGTCGGGAAGAACCTCTGGAGAAGGGATAGGCTACCCATTCCAGTATTCTTGGGCTTTCCTTGTGGCTCAGCTGATAAGGAATCCACCTGCAATGTGGGAAACCTGGGTTCGATCCCTGGGTTGGGAAGATCCCTTGGAGAAGTGAAAGGCTACCCACTCCAGTATTCTGGCTAGAGAATTCCACGGACTGTATAGGCCATGGGGTTGCAAAGAGTCAAAGACGACTAAGCACCTTTCACTTTCTAGTTGTATAGGGTTTTTTTCATTCATTTTTGATTGTTTTTGTTCTTAGACATTTTGTATCAAATTAAGAAAGTTCCCCTTTATTCCTAGCTTTCTGAGAATTTTTTTCCTTATCACAGAAGGGTGTTGGATGTTGTCAAAAGCTTTTTTGAAGATACAAGTTTTTGATCATTACAAATTGTTTGTAAGGCACTCAGGCAATAATTTTTGTAGGTGCTGAATCACCTTCCTCCAGATGGATACATGGCACCTGCAGGTAGTCAAAGCCAACCGTGCCCATGTGTTTTCCCTTTCAGCAACTTGTCTCATTGTGTTGGACGACAGTTTATTTTCCCAGGCTTTCAGAAACGTTTGAACATTTCAAAAATGTTTATTTTTCATGGGTCCCTGAGAAATGTGCAAGAGCTTTATTTATTAAAGTTGAAATATTTTCGTTATTCAGATCTCTCAGGTTTTTCCACTCAAGTCTTGTTGCTGGTTTGAGAAATGTGACTGGTTCAGAACTGATTGTCAAGTGGTGATATGTGAGGGATTGTACAGCGATGTTGCTACAAAGTATGAAATGAGTTAGATTTCTCTGTCTTGGATTATCCCCACTGCCCACTTTCAGAACTTTCTAAAATAACTTATTCATGTGACTCATCCACAGTGATGTGCTGGTAAAGCTTTAGTAACCAGCTCTCAGGATTGGAAGTGACCTCTGATTTGCTGATTTCCGTCATGTACAGAGATTTCCCAGGTGGCCCTGGTGGTAAAGAACCCACCCACCAATGCAGGAGATGCAAGAGACGTGGGTTTGATCCCTGGGTTGGGAAGATCCCCTGGAGAAGGGAATGGCAACCCGCTCTAGTATTCTTGCCTGAAAAATCCCATGGACAGAGGAGCCTGGCGGGTTATAGTCCGTGGTGTCGCAAAGAGTCAGACACGATTGAAGCGACTTAGCATTCATGTGTGATGTAAAGGTTCCACCATAGCAAACTTTAGGCATCATTATGATGTCACTGAGCATGGAGTTGGGACAAGATGAAAGGTACAAGCTGGCTCCAGCATACTGCTGCTGCTAAGTCACTTCAGTCGTGTCCGACTCTGTGCGACCCCATAGACGGCAGCGCTCACACATAACTCAGCATAACACTGGTGACAGCATGTCTGACACAAACTGCCCAGGCACTCCGCTTCTCAGACTATTATGGGATTGTCACTTTTTTCTGAGTGTTTTTAAGAGTATATGAAAGAAAGAATAGGTGGTCAGCCCCGCAGAAATGGACTTCAATGATTAGCACATACAACTTGGGGGGGGCATGTTTCAATAGTTCACGTTTTTGTGACTGAGTAGTATGGATGTACCAGTTTATGCTCTTCACCTGTAGTAGGGCATCTGAGTCATCTCTAAGCTTTTGCTTGAGAATAGAGCTATTATGAACTTTCACGTGCAGGTTTTTATGTGCACATAACTATTTTTAAAATATGCCTTCATTAGTCTCCTCCCTTTGTCCCTCACCCAAAGCCTGAAATCCTGAAGTAGTAATTTCCTTGTTTTTTTAAACTCCAATTCAAGATATAACAGCATTACTGGAAAAAGGCACAGTGGTACGGAATCCGCCTCCCAATGCAGGAGATGCAAGAGACGTGGGTTCAGTCCCTGGATTGGGAAGATCCCCTGGAGTAAGAAATGACAACCCACTCCAGTATTCTTGCCTGGAAAATTCCATGGACAGAGGAACCTGGAGGGCTACAGTCTATGGGGTCTCAAAGAGTCAGACACGACTGAATGAATGAGCATGCGTTGTGTAATTCCACCCTTGGCAATGATATGTTAGAATTTTAAGAGATGCTGGCCATTCGAAGCTCCTGTCTAAATGTGGTCTGGTCTTGACCCACGTGTTAATCCTAACAAAATGTTTTTTAGCATTCACATAGAGCATCACAGGGATGGTTAGCTATCCTACTGGCTTTTAGGACCTGCTAATATCTTCACCCCATTAGCATGAACCTCTGCTCAAATTCCAAGTCAGATAGAATGAAGCAAATAAACCCAAAAGCCATGTCCTGCACCTCAGCATGATGCGGCTGAGCTATCCTGATCATATGCTCTTTGAGATGCATCTTTGATTCTTGTGTTGACTGATGCTGGGCTGGCATCATGAGTGTAAGGATTTTCATTTCTCTGAAGCATTACCTTTTTCAGGGGGCAAAATTGCTGAGTAATTAACAGAGTGAGTCCAGGGCAGACAGCCTGGGTTCGAAATCCAGCTCTGTGGGTGTTAGATGTGGGAACTTGGGGGAGTTCTGCCGCCTCTCGTACTCAGGTTTATCATTTGTCAAATGGGGTAAGGATAATATTTACTTCATGCAGTTATTATCAAGATTAAATGAGATAATGTGTAAAGCATCTAGAAAAAGGTTTAGTACATAGCACACGTTCAGTACCTCGTCATCACCACCATCATGATGCACGTGTTGGAGTCAGGAGAATTTCAGGGCCCATTCTCTCCCTTAAGAGCCATTGACTTCCTCACAAACTTGGCTCTCCTTTCCTTGTGTCATGTAAGGCTCCTCAGTTCCACCCCACAGCTCCCACCTTCCTGGAGCTCTGCTGAATACACTGATTTTGGACCCCTCCACTCTCTGCATTGGATGCTGGGGGTGTTGCTCACACCTGTCTCAGGGCTGATAGGCAAACAGAAGCCAGTTGACTGACCTGCAAGGTATGCCCTTGGGTCTCCTCCACTGCCTGCCACCCCTTCTGCTCCATCTCCTCTGCACAGAAAGGGGGCCTCACAGGCCACAGGCCTGGGCTCAGCTCTCACCTTGCAGGTCTCTAAACCCTGGTATTCTTCCAGGGCAGAGGGGAGCTGTTTCCTGCCCCCAGCACCCACCACCTTGCTCTTTTTCAGCTTCTTTTGCAGGTCTTTTCTCTCTACCCAATCCAGACTCATTGCCCTGTGGTACCTCCTTCAATTCAGGGACCTTGGTTTTCTCTACACACAGCAGGGAGCGTTCTGCACATAGGTGGATTGGCAGCACTTCCCAGAGCTTCTACCAGATCCTCTAAATCCCACTAGCCTGCAACTCCTTAAGGCTGAAGCGCGTTAATCTTCATGTCCTGCTAAGACCCAGAAAAGTGCCTCTATGTAGTGTATCAATATTTATTAAATGAATGCTTGAATAAATGATGAATTTCTAGAGAGCACTGGAGGTGGGGGAAATGCCCTGCTAACATGGGTCCTTGCTACCTCCCAGGCATCAGCCTTCTGTTGGAAAGTTGGCCCGTAATCCTTGCAGTACTCTTCGGCTGCTGATTTTCCAACTGTGGCTTTACACCTGTTTCATTTTACAATATTTATTGGGAAAGCACTTTAGCTGCTTATTATAGTCAGATATCATCCATGACAAGCCATTTTCCTTGAATTAGCTCAGTGAGAAGTATTTCTAAAGGCGTTAAATGAAATCATCCAGACATTTCCCATGGCCAGCTGGACCAGCAGCCAGTTCAGCCCCCTGGCTTGAATACAGAATGGAATGTGTTTTTAGTCTACTCCAAGCCCCAAACTGCTACTAATTCTCACACTAATAAATGGGGCTTTAGCAAATTCTCCTAAGCAAAAGCAACAGGAGAATTTACAACTGTGCTTTCAGTAAATTAAATGAGATAATGCAGTGCCTGGCACGTAGTAAGCAGCCAGTAAGTGCTAACTGTTATGTCTCTGGACAACACTACAGAGAATTGTTGCAGAAAATATAACTAAAAAGATGGGGGCTGATAGGGAAAATATTTTCAAAGGTTAGTAGAAAGTAAGGTCATTTAAGGGCTTCCCTGGTGGCTCAGACGGTAAAGCGTCTGCCTGCAATGCGGGAGACCTGGGTTTGATTCCTGGGTTGGGAAGATCCCATGGAGAAGGAAATGGCAATCCACTCCAGCACTCTTCCCTGGAAAATCCCATGGACGGAGGAGCCTGATAGGCTACAGTCCATGGGGTCGCAAAGAGTCAGACACGACTGAGCGACTGAGTGATTTCACTTTCAAGGTCATTAAAATAATTATTTCCTTGAAGTTAGGCATAAAGAAGATACTGCTGAAAAAGAAAATCATTTAATAAAAATTAAAGGGATGAAAATAGAGTTAGGAGATTGCTAGAAAGCTAATAGGCAACGTGCATTTTATAACATGTATTTAAAAACATGAATTACATGCACTCACCCTGGAAAATTTCACTCAATCAAATCACATTGTCACAAACTGCTGTTACAAAAATTTTGAGATATACCAAAACAGCAACACCAACAAGGTAGAAGTAGAAAATTGTGCTTACATCCTTAGATAATCATTTCAAAGGGTTTTGGGTAAATGCAGAAATCCTCACTGAAACTTGAATCTACAAAACACGCGCTGCGTAGCTCTGTGATTCCATCCTGGCTGTCCTGAAATAACGCCTGTGATGCTATCAACATGCCTGAACACATGGAACTTGCATAGGGAAACTCATTAACTCCAAGATCAGGATCCTTTTCCCGAAATACCTATTCCTGGCTTCCTGATGCCACTCTTTCTTTGCTTTTGTTGTTAAAGATGAAAATATTGATTTTAACCAGACTGAAACTAGTTACCAGCTCCGCTTTTACTAATGCCTTTTCAAAGTACTGCTTTATTCCCATTAATTTTGGATGTTCCTGTTTTCCATAACTTGAGTTTATATGCCTGAAAATGGAATTTTATAGCACGATGCCTCTTGATGATTACCTTTTATTCCTGGGTGAGCAGAAGGCTGATTCTTACCCAGCCTGTGATCAGGAGAGGTGATCTTGGTGGAAGAAAAATATAATGTGATTTTGGCAGCCAGCCATACTGGGTCATTAGCTGAAAAGGAGATATGACCCAAGGCTTTTTTTCCCTAATTAAAAAAATGTTTAGTTTTTAAAAACCACTTTATTGAGGTATGATTGACTTGTAAAAAATCGTACATATTTATTATATACAGCTTGATGAGTTTGAGGATAAATCACTTTCAAAGCCACAGACATATTCATCACCTTCTGGAAGGGGCTACTTTTCTTTTGCCTCCTTTATTATTACTGCTATTAATATTATTATCTTGTGTGCACTTGTGTGTGGTAAGAGCGCTGAAGATGCATCCTCTTAGAAAATTTTAGGTACTGTTGGCTGTGAGCACTATGCTGGAGAGTAGATCTCCTGGATGATGTTCTATTACAGCAAGACTGGTGGGCAATCCAAGGGGGAGAGAGGTTAACCACAGCACAGAATTCCTGATGGAGTCTGCTTTAAAGGTGGCCATGAGATAGTGCCAGCTGACACCATGGGGAGCAGAGCAGCGAGCACACTGGGGGAAAACTGCTTGGATGAATGAGGGCTGTGAGACATGATGGTGTGGAGCCGATCTTGTCCTGAGTCAGAGTCAGTAGTAGAGCAGGATGGCCATCTCCCCACCTCCATCTAAGAAAAAGTGGCAGTATTTCACTCTAGCAAAAAGCTAGAAATAAATCATACTTTTGCTTTAAAAGTATACCTCTGAAGTAGTTGGAGGAAGTTTTCAATAAATACATCCTGAACAGAGGCAGTTGTCATAAAAACAAGATCATTAGAACACTTGTCTAGGTAACTTACTCATAGTGTAGAAAAAGCCTAGTTTCCTCCCTGAATTTATGGCTGGCCAGAGCCAATTACAGTTATATATATATATATTTTAAATTTTATTTTATTTTTAAACTTTACAAAATTGTATTAGTTTTGCCAAATATCGAAATGAATCCGCCACAGGTATACATGTGTTCCCCATCCTGATCCCTCCTCCCTCCTCCCTCCCCATACCATCCCTCTGGGTCGTCCCAGTGCACCAGCCCCAAGCATCCAGTATCGTGCATCAAACCTGGACTGGCAACTCGTTTCATACATGATGTTATACATGTTTCAATGCCATTCTCCCAAATCTTCCCACCCTCTCCCTCTCCAACAGAGTCCATAAGACTGTTCTATACATCAGTGTCTCTTTTGCTGTCTCGTACACAGGGTTATTGTTACCATCTTTCTAAATTCCATATATATGCGTTAGTATACTGTATTGGTGTTTTTCTTTCTGGCTTACTTCATTCTGTATAATAGGCTCCAGTTTCATCCACCTCATTAGAACTGATTCAAATGTATTCTTTTTAATGGCTGAGTAATACTCCATTGTGTATATGTACCACAGCTTTCTTATCCATTCATCTGCTGATGGACATCTAGGTTGCTTCCATGTCCTGGCTATTATAAACAGTGCTGCAATGAACATTGGGGTACATGTGTCTCTTTCCCTTCTGGTTTCCTCAGTGTGTATGCTCAGCAGTGTGATTGCTGGATCATAAGGCAGTTCTATTTCCAGTTTTTTAAGGAATCTCCACACTGTTCTCCATAGTGGCTGTACTAGTTTGCATTCCCACCAACAGTGTAAGAGGGTTCCCTTTTCTCACCACATTAACAAATTGAAAAATAAAAACCATATGATTATCTCAATAGATGCAGAGAAAGCCTTTGACGAAATTCAACATCTATTTATGATAAAAACTCTCCAGAAAGCAGGAATAGAAGGAACATACCTCAACATAATAAAAGCTATATATGACAAACCCACAGCAAACATTATCCTCAATGGTGAAAAATTGAAAGCATTTCCTCTAAAGTCGGGAACAAGACAAGGGTGCCCACTTTCACCATTACTATTCAACATAGTTTTGGAAGTTTTAGCCACAGCAATCAGAGCAGAAAAAGAAATAAAAGGAATCCAAATTGGAAAAGAAGAAGTAAAACTCTCACTATTTGCAGATGACATGATTCTCTACATAGAAAACCCTAAAGACTCCATCAGAAAATTACTAGAACTAATCATGACTATAGTAAAGTTGCAGGATGTAAAATCAACACACAGAAATCCCTTGCATTCCTATACACTAATAATGAGAAAACAGAAAGAGAAATTAAGGAAACAATTCCATTCACCATTGCAACGGAAAGAATAAAATACTTAGGAATATATCTACCTACGGTTATATTTTTTAACCCACAGAAAAAAATCAGTAACTTTTTTTAAATAAGGGAAACTTAGTTTTAAATAAACAATGGCAACAGAAATCCACAAGCATTTTTTTCCATAAGCACTTTTTTTCAGATGTTGGCAAAAACAATAGCAACAAAAATTTTATAAGAAAATAAACAATAAATAAATAAACAATGGCAGCAAAAATTCACAAGCATTTTTTACAGATGTTGGCAATAAAAAAAGCAGTATTTTTTAATGAAAATAAAAGACTTTTATGGTTTATCTCAGTGGATTAAAATTAACATGAACTTATATTTTTGACACATTCTATCATAGCAACATATTTAGCACAAACAACTTTCTTCCTTTGGATTTAGAAGCAGTGCTTAAACAGAACCACTAATTGACATTTCGTGAAAAATAATTTATGGTACATTTTATTCTCTTATTGCTATAAAACTGATTTAAAATAATGGGGCTCTTGAAAGGATATGACCTGGACCATCAAATGTACTTATTAGAGTTGTTTGTTAAATCATGATGGGGAAATTCTCACCTCTTAATAAGTGTAAGACAGTGCAATACAAAGCAGGGTGGAGATGGGGTATGGCTCATCTCCTGATAGCGCTTAGCTCTCTCTCTGTCTGTCTGTCTGTCCAGATGTCAGGAAACAGTGTTTTTGAATGCCCAACCTCCCTCTCCTGCTATTAGAATCTAATCTGGCATCCAGACACAGTGAAGTCACTGTCAGAGTAGAAACAAGATTCTATCCAAGGATCCTATCTGAATTCTAACAGACCCAAAAGATAGCACCAGCACCCCCAGGGTTACCAAAGTCAAGGGCTAGGCAGGAAATGCCCCTCTCAGGGCCGCATTGGCGTAGAACCTCATCTATGTATGTATGTATTCATCCATTCTTGTGTTTGTTCATCCCTCAGTGTGCCTTGAGCATCTACAATGCCCTGTCTAGGAACTCAGTGTGAACTCCAGAGTGAACAGAGCAGATGTGGTCTCCACCCTCATGGAGCTGGAAGACATGAAGAGGAAGGTGCTTGATGTTTTGATGTGGGGGGCTAGAGTACACTGAGAGCTCTGAATTCTGGGAACACAGAGCAGAGAGGAAGACACCAAAGATGGGGGACTCTGGACGCCACAGAGGATGGGGAGGCAGGTGACAGGACATCTGGATCCCCTAAGAGAATTATAAACCCTGCCAGATGGCGTTTTACTGATCACAGGCACTGCTATCAGGAGCATTCTGGGCCAAGGAAGTACTAGGCACTGCAACCTCAAGAGCTATAGGGGTGCTAAAAGCCTATGGAATGAGCAGGGACTGGGGCAGGGGGAAGAGGCTGCCAGAGTTGGGACTTCTGAGATCAGGGTCAGTTGGCTGAGACTATAGCTGGCATGTCTCCAGTTGGGATAATCAGACAGCTACTCTAGGCTTGCAAATATCTGTCTTTAATAGTATATACCCAAGGGTGCAATCGGAGAAGGCGATGGCACCCCACTCCAGTACTCTTGCCTAGAAAATCCCATGGATGGAGGAGCCTGGTAGGCTGCAGTCCATGGGGTCGCGAAGAGTCAGACACGACTGAGCGACTTCACTTTCACTTTTCACTTTCATGCATTGGAGAAGGAAATGGCAACTCACTCCAGTGTTCTTGCCTGGAGAATCCCAGGGACGGGGGAGCCTGGTGGGCTGCCGTCTATGGGGTTGCACAGAGTCGGACATGACTGAAGTGACTTAGCAGCAGCAGCAAGGGTGCAATGGAAGATGTCAACATATAGCCTCCTTTTAAGTGTGTTAACTTGGGCAGC
>NW_011494826.1:6816080-6826835 GCF_000754665.1 Bison bison bison | reverse complement strand
CTGGTGGGCTGCCGTCTATGGGGTTGCACAGAGGGACATGACTGAAGTGACTTAGCAGCAGCAGCAAGGGTGCAATGGAAGATGTCAACATATAGCCTCCTTTTAAGTGTGTTAACTTGGGCAGCCCTACACTGGTTGAGTTGCATGGGAGCCCCACACCTTTCTAGGATGGCCACCATGGTGGTATACAGTGGGTGCTCTCATGGGTGAATTTTGCTCATTACCTGAACAAAAAGACCAAGATAGTCAGTTGTACTTCCACAGCCTCTGTTTAGAGGGCAGGCAGTACCTGCCACATCACTGAAGTCCCAATTAGGATCCAGCAGATCAGCAAGAGAAGGGCACTTGAGAATCCTTCTTGTCACCATAATGTCACATAACCTCTGTCCTTTCCAGTCATACAGCTGGGCACTTTTATTAGTGAGAAGGTGTGGGAGAGCAATGAATAGGAGAGATTAAGTGAAAAGGCAGAGGAACCAGAGATCAAATTGCCAACATCTGTTGGATCATAGAAAAAGCAAGAGAATTCCAGATAAAATCTACTTCTGCTTCATTGATGACACTAAAGCCTGAGACTGTGGATCACAACAAACTGTGGAAAATTCTTCAAGCGATGGGAATACCAGACCACCTTACCTGCCTCCTGAGAAATCTGTATACAGGTCAAGAAGCAACAGTTAGACCTGGACATGGAACAACAGACTGATTCAAAATTGGGAAAGGAGTGTGTCAAGGCTGTATATTGTCACCCTGCTTATTTAATTTACATGCATGTGAAATGCCAGGCTGGATGAAGCACAAGCTGGAATCAAGATTGCTGGGAGAACATCAATAACGTCAGATATTCAGATGATACTACCTTTATGGCAGAAAGCCAAAAGGAACTAAAGAAACTCTTGATGAAAGTGAGAAAGTGAAAAAGCTGGCTTAAAACTCATGGCATCCAGTTCCATCACTTCATAGCAAATAGATGGGGAAACAATGGAAACAGTGAGAGACTTTATTTTATTGGGCTCCAAATCACTGCAGTTGGTGACTGAAGCCATGAAATTGCTCTTTGGAAGAAAAGCTATGACAAACCTATCTAGCATATTAAAAAGCAGAGACATTGCTTTGCTGACAAAGGTCTATCTAGTCAAAGCTATGGTTTTTCCAGTAGTCATGTATGGATGTGAGAGTTGGACCATAAAGAAGGCTGAGCATCAGAGAATTGATGCTTTTGAACTGTGGTGTTGGTGAAGACTCTTGAGAGTCCCTTGGACTGCAAGGAGAGCAAACCAGTCAATCCTAAAGGAAATCAACCCTTAATATTCATTGGCAGGACTGAGGCTGAAGCTGAAGCTCCAATACTTTGGCCACCTGATGCGAAGAGCCGACTCATTAGAAAAGACACCGAGGCTGTGAAAGATTGAAAGCAGGAGAAGAAGGGGATGACAGAGAACGAGATAGTTGGGTGGCATCACCAACTCAATGGGCATGAGTTTGGGCAAGCTCGGGGAGATGGTGAAGATAGGGAAGCCTGGTGTGCTGCAGCCCATGAGATCACAAAGAGTCAGACATGACTGAGTGACTAAACAACAACAACAATGTGTTTTGCCTAGAAAAAATATTATCCTTTGAGGATTGTTCACATTGTAGAATTATACTAAGATTGGACTAAATTATTTTTTCTCCACTAGCTGGTGAAAGGTTCCACTTATGACCCATAAAGAAGTTTTATTTCTTTGTATGTATGAGTATGGTTAAGAGATTTTTGACTCTCACAATTTGTATTAATATAATGGAATTTTATGCATCTAGTTCAAATAATGATTTAAGTCTATATTTAATAACTTAGAAAGCTGTCCATGATACATGAGAGTGAAAAAAATGCAAATCACAAAATTTTAAGTGTGCTTTCATTCTATTTATGTAAAATTATATGTGTGTACTCATGCAAAGAAATGTCTGAAAAGGGGTTCACCAAAATGTCAACATGGATTGTGACACCAAGTAACTTTTTGTTCACTTTCTCCTTCATGCTTTTCTGAATTGAATTAATATATTTCTATACTGAGAAATGTTTTGTTTTTATTGAAGCTATTTTAAATCTAAGAACAAAACAAAACAAATTCTAGTAGTTTTTGGAAGTTGGATCATCCTTTACTAAATTTCTTCCATGTTATTCTTCTGCTTGATTAAGAAGCCAAAATCCTTTTGGGAGATGGATTGTCTAGTTGAACAGTTTGTAGAAACAGCATTCTCTCACTGAGATGCTACCTGACAACTTCCTACAGTCAAGCATGCTTCAGTTCAGTTCAGTTCAGTCGCTCAGTCGTGTCCGACTCTATGCGATCTCATGAATCGCAGCACACCAGGCCTCCCTGTCCATCACCAACTCCCAGAGTTCACAAACTCATGTCCATTGAGTCGGTGATGCCATCCAGCCATCTCGTCCTCTGTCGTCCCCTTCTCCTCCTGCCCCCAATCCCTCCCAGCATCAGGGTCTTTTCCACTTCGCATGAGGTGGCCAAAGTATTGGAGTCCTTCAAAGACTGAAGCATCAGTCCTTCCAATGAATATTAAGGGTTGATTTCCTTCAGGATGAACCGGTTGGACCTCCTTGCAGTCCAAGGGACTCTCAAGAGTCTTCTCCAACACCACAGTTCAAAAACATCAATTCTTCGGCGCTCAGCTTTCTTCATAGTCCAACTCTCACATCCATACATGACCACTGGAAAAACCATAGCCTTGACTAGACTGACCTTTGTTGGCAAAGTAATAGGTAACTGCAATTTCTCTGTATAAAGAAATGATACTTCTTTGACATTGTTATGGCAAACACTCCAAGAGTCCATGGGGACCCTGCCCCTTCCCATGCACTAGGGACTCCTCAGAGATACAAAGGGGTAAAAATAACTCATGAAAGTTGTCGATATTTTGATTTTTTAAAGTGTAGGATAAAAGCAAAATCATCAGAGGAAGAGGTGAGGATATGAAGAGCACAGCTCTTTGGGTCAAGAGTGACACTGGAGTGTATATCTTAGCTCATTCATGTTTATCATTGGGAATTTGGAGGTCAGTGTCAGAGCATAATCTTTCCAATGAAAATTGCATACCAAGCTTTCAGCAGCTGGTGTATCAGAAAGCCTTCCCGGAGCTGGTGGTACAACACAAAGACCTAATCAAAAACAGGGTGGATTTAAATATGTGAAAATACCATTCTTTCCTCTCTAGGCCTGGGTAGCCAACAGCACATTTATTGAGTGAGAAGGAATCCTTGTAGACCCTATACAGCTTGCCAGCTTATATCCTAAAGTTACAGGATATTGGAAGGAAATTGTTTTTTAATCTAAAATGTGTTTAGAGTTCCTAAATTTGGCTTAGCATTTTATGATTGAATTTTCTTGAGGAGTCAAGGAGCTTCTGGGTCATGACTATATACTGGGCATATTGAGAACTGTTTCAGAACAAATGTCTGCTTTGGGCGGTTCAGATGTAAGTCCTGGCTCATTCTCCAACCTCATACTCTTCCACACTTTCCATTTTGGACTCGACCCCAGCTGCACCAGGACCCAACCACACTCCTTTGCTGTTCCTCAAACACATCAAGCATGCTCTGATTTCAAGGTGTGTTTCCTTTCTTTCCTCTTCCTACATCTTCTCAGCTCAAACATTACCAAGCAGAGTGGACTTCCCCATAAAGATAGCACACCATTCCTGACCCAGGTACTCTTATAGCCCCTGTACTCTGCTTCATTTTACATATAGCACTTATCCAATCCTGATACATTGCATGTGTGTGTGCTGTTTGTCTACTCCCACCAGAGTGTCAGCTCCATGAACATAACTACTGTCTGTTTCTTTCACTACTGTTTCCCTGGTATCAGCAGTGCCTGGCACATAGTGGATACTTCATAATATTTTGTTGAATGAAAGAAGGAATGCTTGAATTCAATTTCCCCAATGGACATGTTCTGGGCAATTGTGTATAAATTAATTATTATAAATGGAACATGATTTTTACTGAGATATAGTTGATTTACAATATTGTGTTAATTTCTGGTGGAACATATTTTAAATGCATTAGGGGAAAGCTATTGTTCAAATGAATCCTATCTTTCATCAATCCTATAAAGGGGATTAGAATTCCTACTTGTCCTTTGGTTTAGACCTACGTTTTAGAGTTAAGACTTTTATTCAAGCGAGATCTCCCTATATGTGGCTATATGCATGATGGAGAACATTCCAAAGGCCATCCAGACTCATCTGGGCTTTCTGCATAGATGATCAGAATAGTGATCACTCTTCCTCGGTTTGTTTATTGGTACCTAAAGAAGACCAGCAGAACTGAAGGTGCAAAATAGTAGTTGGAAGGAGGGATAATATGAAAATATTAACAACCAGTATTGTTCTCATCCCCTGCTGTGTTAACCCTTTAGTTGATGGACCCTGGGGAGTTGACACAGGGTGGCATGTGCTGGTGTCTCTATACTGATCATCAGCTCCATGGGAAGGAGTTTGCAGAGACTGCTTAGGCAGTAAGCAGGTAGATTTCATTCTTCAGTGTCAAAGCCACATGCCCCCACTTGGCTGTAGGGATCTTCCTGGCATGGGCTGGGAGCACCTGGCCTGGGCCTGCACTTGGTGGGTGCTTAATTAACATCTGATCAATGAATTCATTATCTGAGAGAACTTGGTGAGAAAACCTAACTTGAACGTGTTTTTTTCATCTGTGGAGGTGCTTTTATCACTGGCACAGTTAGGGCTTTCTCACAATAGCAGCATGGGAGGTCCAGTCACCAGAAGAGGGTAAGAATAAGGTCTGGGTGGGACAGAGCCAGGTTTTGTGGGACCAGAGCTGTTCACACAGTGGGTGGCCCTGAGTGAGAGGAAAAACAGGAAATTAGGCCCAAGGTCTGGGAAGCAGGGTGGAAGCTTGTATTTCAGGAGTTTGATGGTTGATCTGCTTCTGGGGCTGGGTGTTCTGTACCCTCTGGGATCCAGCTTTATGGAGGACTCCCGGGCTGGGCTCACTGAGGACCTGCTTGCAAAAGCAGAGTGCTCCCTGGGAACAAACCTGTTCTAAGGGAGGGTCTGTGTGCTCAGTCTTTCAGTTGTGTATGACTCTTTGCGACCCCATGGACTGTAGCTTGCCAGGCTCCTCTGTCCATGGGAGCCTCAGGCAAGAATACTGCAGTGGGTTGCCATTTCCTTCTCCAGGGGATTGTCCTGACCCAGGGATCGAACCTGTACCTCCTGCGTCTCCTGCATCACAGGTGGATCCTTTACCCATTGAGCCATCGGGGAAGGGTCAGGCCTATTAATAACAATGCCTGAGTTATCAGAGAACTGATTCTGAGAAGAGTTTGAGGGCTTTTCCTCAGAACTGGCTCCTGTCTGGCTCTGTACAGTATTAATATTACAGCTCAGAGCAGCACTCCTGGTACCCAAAGGTAAAGTGCAAAACGTGACAGGGGAGGTGTCCTCCTACCTCTGTTAGAAGAGAGCTTCAGTGCCCAGAGTGATGCTGCCACACGAAGGTGGGCACAGCTTGGCGCTGCCCCAGGACTCCAGTCCAGTCGCCTTCTCCTCACCTCACAGGCAGCAGTGGAGGCTGACGGATTTTACATTAACAATCACACTTGCCTTTCACGAAGCCCACATGTATGTGCTGGATGGCTTTATGGACACTCCTTCTAATTCTTACAGGAACCCTTGCAAGGGAAGTATTATTGACTTCACTTGCAGGTGTAGGAGGATGGCGTATCTGCTCAGGAGACACTCAGTTCACGAAGGCAATGTAAACCCTTTTCTCCAGCTGACTTGAGCTTCCTAATGCATCCCCAGCCTGCTGGGTAGCACGAAATGGAGTCTTACCAATTAATAACGCCTCAGTCCCTTCTGGTTTATAGCCTCTTTCCTGTTTCAGTAGTCGGGCTTTTCTAAGTTGAATTCGCTGTCAGGGCTGTTTTAATTAGTCTCTTTTGGATGGCTCATTCTCCCTCAGTGAACGTGTGCTCTTGCTGCATTTCTCACGTCCCCCATTCCCGAAAGACGGTCCTGGGTATTGGCAGGACTCACTGGGTTCCACAGTCAGGGGATGGGGCTTCCGGACACTTGTTGCTCTACTGCTGGGCTGGCTGACCAGAGAGGGTCAATGGAGCCTATCTGGTCTTCCAGGGTCATATGAGTCTCACATGGCTGAGGTCTGATCATATGTACCATCGTGAAGTCTGTAGGAGGTGATCACCTGTCTGTGCTGAGGCTCATGGAAATTTCCTGAATGCCATACATGGGCCATGGGGGGCCCGGAGAGCAACCTCAGGCTGCCTTCCATGGGAGGACACTGCACTGACTCGTCGCTCTCCCCGCCTCTCTTATCCTGATCCCTGGGCTCCAAAGGGCCATGGCTTCCTCTGCTTCTCAGCTACCGGTGTGTCCTCTCCCGCCTTGGCATGTAGTACAGCCCTGTGATATAGCCCTGTGGTCTTCCTATTCCTTTTCTGTGTGTCCTCTCAAAAACTTCTGGGAAGCAATGACCTCCTTTTTAGGTTGGTATTGGATGTTTTTCATCTAAATGAAAGAGTTGCAAAAGGATATAATTTCTGGCATATTGTAAATATTGACATTTTAGAATAAAGCTGTTATAGCACTTTTTAAAATTTACCCAGTGGAATCAAAATACCATAGTGATTTAATATCCATGGTTCTAAAAACACATGAACAAGCTATTTTTTTTAAGTTGGAAATTTTACAGTGTTTCTTTTCCTCCTTGGAAATTGTATTTCCATTTCACTTCTCTTGCATAACTTTATCCTAATGTGATATATTTTTATGCTTGAAAGTTTTTTTTTATTAATCACCTTATCATTCTACTCTTCAACAAAAATATGTATATACATTGAAAAATTTTAATTGCTTATTTTGGAGGGGTTACCACAGGACTCTATAAGAAAATTTATTATCGATTAAGTTCTCAATGGAATTATTATTAGTACACAATTGATCAAGACTATACACACACACACACACACACATACATATACATATTACATAGTTTAGTGTTCATCTCTCAGTCATGTCTGATTCTTTGCTGTCCCATGAACTGTAGCCCGTCAGGCTCCTCTGCCCATGGAATTCTCCAGGCAAGAATACTGGAGTGGGTTTCCAGTTCCTTCTCCATTACATAGTTTAATGGTTAATTATTAAACATAAGAATAAGTGTGCTAGAAATGTATCTCTTAATGCAATGGATGGGAGAGATATTAAGGCAATTCAAGTGGGCTTTGCAGATACTAACGCTTCTGTGTCCTTTTATTTGTTGCTAGAGGTTCTTCACTGTAGGAAAATGCATCTCAGTAAGCCTTGAGGCCGTTTCCTTTATTTGACTTGTCTGTCTTTCTCTGTACAGTGAGCAAAGAGGGAGGTAGGAAAGTGTGGCAGACAACACTGATAATCCTACAATTCTCCAGATGGCAGTTCCTTGGAAAGTGAGGAGTTTCTGGATTTTCTGAAGATCCCTATCCCCAGCCCTGGCTCCCCATTAAAAGGGGAGTGGCTCCCATTGGCTCCACCCTCTCCTCTGGGACACTGAATCTCTTGCGAACTGCTGTCTTAGAAGAAAGATAGCATGCATGAATGCTAAGACTCTTTTGCAACCCCATGGACTGTAGCCCACCAGGCTCCTCTGTCCATGGAATTCTCCAGGCAAGAATACTGTAATGCATTGCCATTCCCTTCTCCACGGGATCTTCCTAACCCAGGGATTGAATCTGGGTCTCCCACATTGCAGGCAGATTCTTTACTCTCTGAGCCACCAGGGAAGACCTCAGAAGACTGCAAGAAAATACAAATAAAAGCTACTGCTTAAAAAATATCAATAGATTAGCTGTAACATAGAGATGAGGAAATCAAGGCCTGGAGATTTTTAAGTAGCTTATTGGTTGGTGGCAGAGGAGGAATTTGATTTCAGGTCTGGAATTTTTCGTTTTACAGGATTGTGTTTTTCAAAGCCAGCCTGTGGATTGCTGCATCAGCATTATCTAAGTCTCTTTTTGAAGTGATTTACAATTCCTGGGTGCTACCTCTAGTGGTTCTAGAGCTGGGATTTGAAAGTTTATTTCTTTAAGAGCTCCTCAAATGCTTCTGCTGCAGGAACAGAGTTAGATCACAGAGCACACCTGAGAAGGGCCTGTAATTTGTTCACGAGCAGAGAACACCCTCTCCCTGACTGAACCTTGAGACTTAAGAGCTGGAGGGACTTGGTGGGAGATAGAAATCAAGGTTTCCTAACTCTGAGTGGAGATGCACCAGACAGGTACCTTCTTGGTTTGTTGAGTGGTTTGTTGGTACCACTAAAATGGCCCAGCTTTGAAGCCCAGATGACTAAGGTCTCGGAATCCTGGGTCACAGGGATATTAAGGATGGGCAGTAAGCACCCCTTTCCTTCTGAGGTTCTTAATGGAGCTACTTATCTTTTTTTAAAATTTATTTGGCTGCACCATGTCTTAGTTGCAGCATGTGGAATATTTAGTTTCAGAATGTGAACCCTAATTGGGGCATGTGGGATCTAGTTCCTTGACCAAGGATCAAACCTAGGCCCCCTGCACTGGGGCCTTGAAATCTTAGCCACTGGACCACCTGGGAAGTCCCTAACAGGGCAACTTTCAAGGTACCTTTCCAGGTCTCTGGGGTTCTCCTTCTGATCCCTGAATCTCTGTGGCCCTTGAAAGTCAGTCTGGAGCAAATTCAAGGTCTTGGGGAGACTAGTTGCTGTCTATGTCCCATTTAGAGAATTAGATGTCCTCCTGTGACCCCCTTTCTTTGCTAAATTCAGCTGGAGGATGTCCTCCGTGCCTGCTGTGCCCCTCTCTGGACTGCTCGCTGCATCAGGTTTCCCCTGCAGCTGTTCTGACCTTGACAGTCCCCAAGACTAATTGCCTACTTTGCAGGGCAGCTGGGAGGGAGGGTTAAATTCTCTCCTGAAAATCTTGGCATTTTCTGCTTGGGTGGAAGGACCTTGAAGAAAACCTGGTAGCATCAACAGTCACCAGGCTCCAAATCCAGCTCAGGGCCTACACCCTGCTTCAAGCTCAGTTTAGGAGAACAGATTTAATACTTGCCTCCTTCTAGCAAGGTGCTACTGGAAGGGGTTTTCATATCCGGCAGGGCCAGAGGGTGAATATGACAACGGAGGGAGAGAGAGGAGACCTATTTATCACCACGTTGTTACTTTAAAGGAAAACAAGCTTTATTCCCACTTGCCACAGGGCCCAGGTGGATGCCAATTGAGTTACTAAATTTCTGTCTGAAAAATGGTGCCCAGTACTAGAGCATTCAGGGGACATCCATAATGGGAAACAGCAGCAAAGCAATAAACCATCAGGTTGCAGTTCTTGACTGGGCATGCTGCTGCAGCCCCAAGGCTTGCATTTGTCTACGTGTCTTCTTCCGGAGACGTTCCCCGGATCTGCAATCCAAGGGATCCTCCCTGACTTCCACTAGGACCGTGCTGCCAAGCTCTAATGAGACCCAAATTTTACACCAAAGCGCCACCTCTCCACCCCATCAACTCAGTTTTACTCTTTCTCTGCCAACTCTGGCAACTGGCTCGTGAGAAATCCTGTTAGATTTTTTTTCTCCTCTTAAAAACACTCACTCCACACCTCATAAAGGTTGCAAAAAGGTGCAGTAATGATCTGGCAGGCATTTACCAAGTGAGACAAATTTTCCATTGTGAAAGCTATTGCTCCTCACTTTAGTCGAATGTGGAAGACACAGAATTCCTTACCTGACTTCCTGAAAGTTCATAAGATGTGACAGGGAAATAGAATATTAGGGGTCCAGGGGATTTGGTCCTGGGTCTCAATAAGATCATTGAAACTTATGGCATATCTGCATTGGAGGGAGTTGAAGGAGAATCATAAAGAAGATTCAAAGTTTGGACTGTTAATACTGTGATTTCCTTAAAAGCATAAAAGAGCAATGGGAATGATGGACATTTTTGTTGAGCTAGCAAAAATTCCCCATCCCCAATGGGAAAGTGAAGTCGCTCAGTCGTGTCCGACTCTTTGCAACCCCATGGACTGTAGCCTATCAGGCTCCTCTGTCCATGGGATTTTCCAGGCAAGAGTGCTGGAGTGGATTGCCATTTCCTTCTCCAGGGGATCTTCCTGACCCAGGAATCGAACCTGGGTCTCCCGCATTGCAGGCAGACGTTTTACCATCTGAGCCACCAGGGAAGCCCCAATGGGAAGTGGAGTGTAAATGCTCAAATTTTTATTCTTAAATCTTAAGAAATAATTTAATTTCAGCTCTTCTGCCTAACGACAGGAGAGTGATCTTTGACCACAAAGAATAATCAGGGTTCCTAACATCACAGGGAATTCAAGACTTAACCTCAGGGCCCTCCACTCATTCAGGAGAACAGCTATTACCAGAGTCTTCCAGAACGCCTGATGCAAAGAATAGTTTTCTTGATTTCTTTGTACCGTTAGGCAGGGCTGCATCCATTCACTTGATCATTTATTCATTCAAGAAGTGATGTTATGCTGTATGAACAAAACAGCAGGTTCTCTAGATTACAGCTCAGCAAGAGGGAGTTAGGGAGGAGTGGGAAGCGATTGCAGTAGACAGTAGAGAGCAGATGACTTGAACTAGGAACCAGCTGCTACCAGTGGCACAAAGATTTGTAGTAAATATCGAAGGTACAGTTAGTGGAACTCAAGGAAGAATTGGAAGTGGAAGGATGATCTCATAATTTCCAACAAAAGC
>NW_011494826.1:6783819-6815980 GCF_000754665.1 Bison bison bison | reverse complement strand
AAAGCAACCTGAAGGTGCAGGTTCATGAGATGAAGCAGAATACACAGACTTTTTCTCCTGCAGTTCTAACCATTCTCTCCTAGTTTCCTTGTGCATTTCTTTTACTCTGGATGTCCTTTAAATATGGAAGTTCTCAAGCGATTTATCCTTGGACTCCCTCTTCTCCCTGTATGATGTCTTGCCCATCTCTGGCTTCACTGTCAAGCAGACAGCTTCTCAAGCCATGTAGATAACCCAGGTCTGTCTACTGAGCCCCATATCCATATTTTCCACCAAGCACTAGGATGTTTCTTAGGTATTTTAAATTTTGTATGTTAAATGTCTTCTCACCCAACCCTCTGCCACAACCCCAATCCCTGCTCCTGAGCTTGTCCTGCTC
Source organism: Bison bison bison (assembly GCF_000754665.1). Classification (NCBI taxonomy): domain Eukaryota; kingdom Metazoa; phylum Chordata; class Mammalia; order Artiodactyla; family Bovidae; genus Bison; species Bison bison. The sequence goes on along the minus strand of NW_011494826.1, from coordinate 6,815,601 downwards.
CTGTACTTCCCTGCCTTGGTCAATGGACCACTGGCTTGTCGGTCTTAAAAGTCAGCACCCAGGGAATCATTCTAGATCTTTCTTCTGCCCTCACAGCCCTTCTCTATATACTATATTGTATTGCCTTGCTAGCCTGTATATTTCTTGTCCCTGCCCTTTCTCTTCATCTCCCCTCCAACCGCATAGAGGAGCATTGCCGTCTATTACCTGGGTACCACAATGTCTTCCAATGGTCCTGCTATCTCAGTCTTGAGTCCTTCTGATAAACCCTCAATGGTGATCTTATTCTTTCTCCTAAAGCTGGTGGCTGGCTCATTTTCTTCAGGTTAAAGCCTTTTGCACAGTACTTAAATCCTTCCATAACCCAACTCCTGCTAACAACCATCATGTCATCTCATTTTATCCTTCATAGAAGTCATTCCTATACCCTCCTTCACTCTTGTCTCATGACCCTCCAGTGCTTTGTGTTGGGGGAGGGGATGTCAGAAGGTCTCCTCTTCTTTCTTCCTTCTTCATTTGACTTGTCTGCAGTCTTCCAATTCATCTAAAACCCCACTTGTCTTGGAAATTGCCCTGAACCCTCAGGCTGACATGGATACCCCTTCTCTGTGTTCCTGCCCCACAATTAAGCATTTTGACCCTGGGCTGTCACTGTTAATTCTCTTGTCTGCCTCCCCCACTAGGCTGCAAGTTCCTTGAGAACAGCGACTCTTTCTTATTTTCTTCTGTATTCTCAGTACACAGCACCAATGCATGGTTAACTGTTAATTCATTCACTTGAATTTGTGAACAAACTGGTTTTTATGCATTTTTCAGGGAAAATCCTTGAGAAAATTCTATGAACTATAGCTCTTTTTTTTTTGTTTTGTTTTGACAAAGCTTTCTACTTATTAATACCTCTCAAACTGATTATAGTGAAAATACAGAAAGTCTTACAGGGATCTGAGGCTCAGCTGTAAAAGATAAGACTATGAAATTTAAACAGGCTTTTGGAAATCACACACACTCATTAACCCATATCCTCTCTTAATCTTGGAATAGCATCCTATTAGACAAGTGATTTACATTCAAAGTAGAAGTGAAAACAGCATTCTAAAGCATAAATATTAAGCAGCACTGACATGTCATTTAAATAAGGGGATCGCAATCCTGGTTAAGTTAGGAATGGGAAAGCATGAACAAAAATCAGGAAAGGAAAGAATTAGGACAGAGCTCAGAATGTGTTTGTGTTACCCTCCACCAGAATCTAACCCTGATGGGAGTAGAAACCTGTCTGTTCACTCTGTATTCCCAATGCCAAGTGTCTTGCTTAGCATGTGATTGTGAAGAAGGGAGAAAGGAAAGAAAATAAGGATAAAAGATGATGTGAGCAACAATGGGGACACTAAAATACACATGCAGCTTGCTCTTGCCCAAGACAAAGGATTTTCAGTGGGCTGTGCCAGATGCCGTCTGTGGTTGCTCAGGTCCTAATCAATCCTTCTTCACTCATCTCTACTTTTGGGGTGGGAAGCCTGTAAACTACATTTCCCAGACTTTTTAGCCAGCTGGTTTGTTAGTTCTGCTGGTGGGAGGAACTGAAGGGAGACTGCAAGGTGAAAGAAGGGGAGGACCTATTTCATTTTCCAGCTCTGGGCAGCAGCAGCAGCAGCAGAGACAGCAGTGTCAGTGGGCAGCAGACCTCCCCTGGTTCTCACTCAGCAGCCAGATTCTGAGAGTGGCAGTGAGCTATGACCCTGGAGACATAATTTCTCCTTTGCTCCTCTAGGGACTTACTTAAATTGAACTATTTTTGTGTTTTGTGCGCCTCCCCCCCAATCCTTCTACCACTTCTGTAACTTGCATTAAATCCCCTCTGAAGTGCCTGGAATACTTTCCATGGCTACTACACAAACACTGATCATTAGACATCAACAAATGAACAAATCAATATATTTATGCATCCATATATGTTTAAAGGTATATATACAAAGCCTCTTTAAACTATAAAATGCATTTGAAGTCAAATAATACATGAAATAAAGAGACAAGTGAGTACCAACTGGTATATTAAATGTAATCTCTGTTCAATAGTAGGAGATGTGTTTAAAATCAGAAGAAATTTATGATGGTAAGAAAATGCAGGGAGATTTAGGTGGCTCAGATGGTAAAGAATCTGCCTGCAATGCAAGCGACCTGGGTTCAATCCCTGGGTGGGAACATCCCCTGGAGAAGAGAATGCAACCCACTCCAATGTTCTTGCCTGGAGAATTCCATGAACAGAGGAGCCTGTTGGGCTATAATACACAGGACTGCAAAAAGTCAGACACAACTGAGCGACTAACACTTAACTTACTTTAGTGGAGTCAGAAGGCATCCAAATCAGGGCATCTGCTAGTCAGCTCTCTGCCTTTGGTAACTCACATCAACAATTCTGCCTCAGTTTCACTCTCTGTAAAATGAAAGGGTCAGTTAGATCAACTCTCAGTATACTTCTAAGGCTGGAATTTTAAGGATTTATGCTTTTGAGTAAAATCTCCATTGGATAGCTGGGGAGGAAAATGCACTGTCTAAGGCGGGGGGAGAGTCTGGACTTGGCTGGGGCTCCCAATTAACCTGATCCTGAAATGCATGTCTGTGTGTAGACCCCTGTTAGTACATCCTGAGCCCCTTCCTTTGCCAGATGTTGGTCTTTGCTGTATGCACAGGAGCCATTTCAAAAGCTGTGGATGTGCCAAGTCATTGCCTTGGCAGTGACCTCTACTGACCCTTCACATTATACTCACAAATGCACTAAAGCAAGTTCACACAAGTTACACAGGATGAAATTAATAGCCCTATAATGAATAGGAGGATTGTGCCAGGACTCTGTCACATTATTAGATATGAAAAAAATTTCTAAGCATTGTAAGCCTATTTTCCACAAGTAAGTTTGTTCTGCTATATTATCTTTGATTTATGTCTCAATGTATTCCCCATCACCGTATATATTTTGTTAATATTAATGTATTTATGCATCTTGAAATTGCCTAATTAATCCCTTGCTTTCCCAATGAGTTATGTAAGTTGGTAGACTTATATGATAAATATTATAATGAAGAAAACACAACAGTGGAACATAAAATACTAACTTAATTTACCATACTTGTACCAAAGAAGTTTAGGTTATGATTTCCCCACTGAAATTAGCTAATATTTCTTATTGCTTTTCCTAATTAAAACTTATCCCTTTTCTAGATCCTAAGGGTACCACTTTTTATTCCTAAAAAATTAGGAGCTACTATCTATCAAATCACTTTGTTGGAAGTTTTGGAGGATGTCAAACTAAACAGATTCCCCACACCCAGACCCCACGTATTTTGTGCATAATCTTTCAACCTCATCACTTTCAAATACTTGTAGCCAGATAATTCTCTGTTGCAGGAGCAATTGTGTGCTGTACAGGTTAGCATCATCCTTAGCTTCTATCTACTCGATGCCAATAGCACCCTCTTTCCTATATTATTACAACTGAAGGTGTCTTTCCATTTAGTTCAGTTCAGTCTCTCAGTCGTGTCCGACTCTTTGCAATCCCATGAACTGCAGCATGCCAACCCTCCCTGTCCATCACCAACTCCCGGAGTCCACCCAAACCCATGTCCATTGAGTTGGTGATGCCATCAAACCATCTCATCCTCTGTCGTCTCCTTCTCTTCCTGCCCTCAATCTTTCCCAGCATCAAGATCTTTTCAAATGAGTCAGCTTTTTGCATCAGGTGGCCAAAGTATTGGAGTTTCAGCTTCAACATCAGTCCTCCCAATGAACCCCCAGGACTGATCTCCTTTAGGATGGACTGCTTGGATCTCCTTGCAGTCCAAGGGACTCTCAAGAGTCTTCTCCAACACCACAGTTCAAAAGCATCAATTCTTTGGCGCTCAGCTTTCTTTATAGTCCAACTCTCACATCCATACATGACTCCTGGAAAAACCATAGCCTTGACTAGATGGACCTTTGTGGACAAAGTAATGTCTCTGCTTTTTAATATGCTGTCTTTAGATATTGTCAAATGTTCCCTAGGGTGTGAAATTGCCCCACACCCTGTTTTGGCTACCACTGTACACTTAGCATTTAGCTTAGCTCATCATATATTCTAAATAATACTTTTTGAATGCTGAATGAATAAATGCACAAGTAACTATATTGCTAAAAAGGCCAAAAGAGAGTTACAGATAAAATGCTACATGAGTCTGGAAGAGGAATGAGTTGCTCCTGGAGGAGGGGAGTCCAGGAAGAAGGATTCCTGGAGAAGATATTATGGGGAAATGGGATTGGAGAGGATACTTTTAGCAGAAATGCTCTGGGAGTAGACAAGGGTGAACTGGGAGGTCAGTTGAACTAGAGTGGAGGGTGGGAAGAGGGGCAGGTTAAGGATAAGGTAGAAGGAAGTTGGATTCAGATTATGAAGGATCTGGAATACTAGATGTAAGTCAAGGCAGGTTCACAAGACCATGGGAAATCATAGCAATAATTGAGCAGGGATGTGACATACATCCTACCAGCAAGAGAGAAAATGGAACTAGAGAAACCATTTAGGATATTTGTATAACAGTTATGAAAAAGAGCATGAACTAGGCTTGTAATAGGCACAAGAGTTCAAGGGAGATCGAGTTGAATAGGAAGGACTGAGGCAGTGCTGGCTGCTTCCCTGGTTTGGTATGATGTCCATGCTCCTTGTGAGGGCTTCCCCTGTGGCTCAGCTGGTAAAATATTGTCTTAGTTTCAGTGATTCAGTTTTTGCAGATTACATTCCAACATAGGTTATTATAAGATACTCAGTATAGTTTCTTACATTATACAGTTAATCCTTGTCACTTATCTGTTTTATGTATAGTAATTTGTTAATCCCTATCCCTAATTTCTTTCTCCCCTCACCTCTCCTTTGGTGACCATAAGTTTGTCTTCTATGTCTGTGAGTCTGTTGCTGTTTTGTATATACATCATTTGGTTTTATTTTTTAGATTTCACATACAAGTGATATCACATTATGTTGTCTTCCTCTGTCTGATTTATTTCACTAAGCATAATATTCTCTAGGTCCATCCATGTTCCTACAAATGGCAGTATTTTACTCCTTTTTATGGTGAATTATATTTATATAATTTATATAATAATAATTACATTTTGTTACATTTTGTTAATTACATTTTGTTAATCCAATCATTTACATTTTGTCAATTACAATTACATTACATTTGTTAATCCAATCATCTATTGATGAACAGTTAGGTTGCTTCCATGCCTTGGCTATTGTAAACAGTGCTGCTATAAATATAGAGGGGTATGTATCTTTTCAAATTAGTGTTTGTTTTTTTTTCCAGATATATACCCAGGAGTGAAATTGCTAGATCATACGGTAGTTCTGTTTTTAGTTATTTTGTCTTTTTTTAGGAAACTCCATAGTGGCTGTACCACTATTGAATCCACCAACAGTGTGGGAGGGTTCCCTTCTCTCCACACCATCTCTGACATTTGTTATTTGTAGACTTTTTGATGATAGCCATTCTGATCAGTGTGAGATGATATCTCATTGTGGTTTTGATTTGTATTTCTCTAATAATTAGGGATGTTGAGCATCTTTTCATGTGTCTTCTTTGGGAAAACCTCTATTCATGTCTTCTGTCCATTTTCTGATTGGATTGTGTTTTTTTTTATATTGAGTTGTGTGAACTGTTAATCTATTTTGGATATTAATCCTTGGTCGATCTCATCATTTGCAAATATTTTCTCCCATTCCAGAGTTTGTCTTTTCATTTTATTGGTGGTTTCCTTTGCTGTGCAAGAGTTTTTAAGTTTAAGAGGTCCTATTTGTTTACTTTTGCTTTTGTTCTGCTTTCATGGCTCGTTTTGACTCTCCAGCCTCTTTTCTCACCATATCCTCTCTAAATCGTTCCTGCCCTCCTGCTCCCTTCTTCTTGGACCCAATTGATGCTTAGTCCCCATGACACTGAACATGAGTCTTTAAAACAGTATCTAATCCTTCAAAATCTTTCTGGACACTTTCTCTACCTTCATTTGCTTGGAAAATTCGTATTCATCCTTCAAAATGTTGTTGAGATGTCATTTCTTTCACAAAGCATGTTTGGACCACTCAAGGCAGGGCAAATACTCTTCTGTATCTTGGGCATATTTATGTTTTTTACACAGGTCCTACTGGATCATCATTGTCTTTTATAATCTTAGCTCCTTGAGAGTAAAAACTGTGTCTTATTGTATTTTTCTATTCTCTTGGCATAATGACTAAACAATAACATTTGTAAAATGAGATTCTTTAGGTTTGGTGCTCAGGAGGTCACTGGCAGTTTTACAGAACAGTTTAAGTAGAATAGCAGGAGTAGAAGTTGGCTAAGTGTATAAAAAACAGAGGATTAAGGGGTGAATCAGGGGCGGGAAGGAGACGCACTGGTGGAAATGGCTCTGTTGAGAAGTATGGGGGCAAAGGGTAGTGTAGGGATCAAGCTTGTCAACTCTGCAGCAAGGATGTTGTGCTCAAATCCTGGCTCCACCATGTTCTAGATGTGTGACCTTGTGCAAGTCACCTCACTTCTCTATGCCTACTTCCTCACTTGTTAAAAAAAAATGGACAAGATAATATTGTACCTTCCTTATTGGGTTGCCAGGGATTAAATGAGTTAATTCATGTTAAGAGTTTAGAATAGTATTTGACATATAATGAATGCTCCAGAAATAGTCACTTAAAAAAAAACCAAAACTAGACTAGACAACCAGTAGAGAACAGTCAGGGAAGTGTTGTTTGGTTGGTTGTTTTCACCTTGGCAGACAGCATATCTGTAGGCTGAGTGAAAGGCACAATTCAGAGGGAGGGATTGAGGTAGCAAGCAAAAGACGGAGGTTTACTGATGGAAAAAGACATCATCGACCCAGCAAGCCTGCCTCTGAGACTGGAGAGAAGCAGAAGCTGAGTGAAGACACTAAGGGAGAGGAGGAAAGATGAGGAAGCGCTTGGATGCTGTTTCTCTTTTGTGAAGTGTAACAGACATGGTATTTTGTGTCCGTGTTGCTTGCGGTTAGGTTCTGTTCCTCCCCATAGCACTTCTCTCATGACTGTTTTTTTCCAAAAGCCATTTCCCCTTGCACATATGTGAGGTGATATAACGGTAAGTTATCAACTGAACTATATTTTATAATAGCAGAACACTGGAGTCAATCTAAATGTCCCCCTTTTTGGGACTGGTTGTATACACTATGGAACTCGAAAAAATACTATGCAGTTATAATAAACAATGAAGAAATCTTTGTGAACTGATGTGGAACAACCTCTGAGAGCTATTGCTGAATGAGAAAAGCAAAGTGCCTAACTGTGCATGGCATGCTACCATTTTAAAGCCATTGTAATAAAAGAGGAAGGGTGAAGTTTAAGAGGGTGTATTTGTAGGTATCTAAAATGTTCCTGGAATATATGCAAAATATTGATAAAATTTATTCTCATCAGGGGAAAAGAACTCATTGACTGGGGGACTAGCCTGGAAGGGAAACTTCTTACTATATAGCCTTTGAACTCTTTGAATTTAGAACATGAAAATGCACTATCAATACAGAAGCATTAAACTGAAAATCTTAAAAGTGATTGTCCACAAATGGTTCCAGTTCTATTCCTGATGTTTGGTTTGATTTCTTGGGGATTACAAATATAACAACAGTAAGAGTCGTAACATGAATATCAACCAACCCTGCTTTTCATAATCCCAACTGCCTTCTCAGGAAAGTCCTAACTGTTCAGAGAGCCTCCTTGTTCTGCTGAGCACCACAATCATTTCGTACATGTGACTTTGGGAAGTTGTTGTTCAGTAGCTCAGTTGTATCCGACTCTTTGTGACCCCATGCACTGCAGCACGCTAGGCTTCCCTGTCCTTCACTATCTCCCAGAGCTTGCTCCAACTCATGTCTATTGAGTCCGTGATGCCATCCAACCATCTCATCCTCTGTTGTCCCCTTCTCCTCCTGCCTTCAATCTTTCCCAGCTTCAGGGTCTTTTCTGATGAATGGGGTCTTCACATCAGGTGGCCAAAATATTGGAGCTTCAGCATCAGTCCTTCCAACATTCCAACAATGTTGGAAGGCAATGCTAAACAATGCCTTTAGCATTGACTGGTTTGATCTCCTTGAAGTCCAAGGGACCCTCAGGAGTCTTCTCCAGCACCAAGTCCCAAAGCATCAATTCTTCTCACATCCATACATGACTACTGGAAAAACCATAGCTTTGACTATACAGATCTTTGTCAGCAAAGTAATGTCTTTGCTTTTTAATATGCTGTCTAGGTTTGTTATAGCTTTTCTTCCAAGGAGAAAGCTTTCTCAGGAAAGTCCTAACTGTTCAGAGGGCCTCATTGTTCTGCTGAGCACCACGATAATTTCGTACATGTGACTTTGGGAATAGGTATTCTAAATAAGCAGGATTTCCTTGCATAAGATGGAGATTCCTAGGGTAATACAGACAGAATAAGTGAGAAGGAAATCTGTGATGGGAGACAGCAGAAGCAGACAAGATGGTGCTGTAAGGATGGGGTTGCCACAGCAGGCAGAGAGAACCTGTGAGAGACTGAAGACCAGGAGGCCAGACTGACCAGGACACTTATAAGTTTTTCTTCTTTTGTGTGGACTGTGGTGCTACTTCCCTGTGATCCCCAAATCTTAATTCTGCCACAGGTAAGCTGGATATTTTTCTAAGTGCTGTTGGAGGATCAAATGAGAACATATACGTAAGTGCTTTGAGTAGAGTCTTTGAGTAGAGATTGATATAAAGGAAGCACTCAATAAATCTTGGTTGTTAATAATAAATATAATCATTTGAACTTATTTCGAAGCTGGGAATTTGGGAGAGTGGGTATCAAGTTTGGATCAATTCCAGATGAGACCAAGGGATGCCAAGGAAAAAACAAAATTTCAGCAGCAGCAGGAAATTCAAAGTCAAGAATATTATAAAAATATGATCCTGTGGAGAGTTGAGGAATTTTGTGGACAGGGCTTTAGGCTTTGGTAAAGGTTGTGAATCTATATCTCATCTAGATCTGAAGTGGCTATGAAACTCCAGGCAACATCTGAGTTACAGAGCCAACCAGCACCCCAAGTTCATGGCTGGTGATTACAGAGGGACAGCAAGAATGTTCCCATTGCCAAGCCTGGAGCTTAGCACTTGCAGTGACCTATCACTTCCCTGGTGGCTCAGATGGTAAACCGTCTGCCTACAGTGCGGGAGACGTGGGTTCGATCCCTGGGTCAGAAAGATCCCCTGGAGAAAGAAATGGCAACCCACTCCAGTAGTCTTGCCTGGAAAATCCCATGGACGGAGAAGCGTGGTAGGCTACAGTCCATGGGGTTGCAAAGAGTCGGACATGACTGAGCCACTTCACTTTCCTTTTCCTTTCCAGGGGGTAAACATGGAGGAGACTATTGAAGAAAAATCTGCCCTTGCTGCTCGTTTAATATTTTGCAGCTAGTTTTGATATCTGAGCCATCCTAATGAAAACCAATAGCATAGAAACTGGAATTATCCAAATTGTATAGAAATGGTTGCTATGGTTTTATAGCTTAAAAATGAATGTAGTTCCAGGAGGAACTCACCCAAACAGATCCGGCCCTTCTGGGTGTCTTTGTGTACAGAGAATGGAGGTCTGATTAGCCTCAGGGCCTTTGCTGCTGGCCAGAGTTCACTATAATTTGATGCAGTTATTTAAATTTCTGTTTTCAGGAGGGGGTATCTCTGGGGAATTACATAACACCATCAGCAGCTGTTGTGTGGATTTAAACTGGATTTGGGTAATAGGAAAATGGTTTTATGAGTCAGAAAATGCAATGTTGCCTCCTGTCTCAATTGTCTGAATGCTGTCATCATTGCCCCCAAATTATTATCTCAAGTTTGGTTCTGTAGCTGTTTTTGTGTCTTGGAACAGTTTTTTTTTTTTTTTTAAAGCAGGAATAACTGAATACCCATATTTATTTCCCTAAGGTTATAATGCCTCACATAAATGCAGCCTGGGATGATGACTTGGAGTTAGAAAACCTGTGTCTGAGGGCTGGCTCTGCCACACAGTTGGCAATTGGGCTGTCCCAAGGATTTTCATGGGCTTCACTGGTGGGTCAGTGGTAAGGAATCCACTTGCAATGCAGGAGACACAGGTTTGATCCCTGGGTCAGAAGATCCCCTGGAGAAGGAAATGGCAACCCATTCCAGTATTCTTGCCTGGGAAATCCCATGGACAGAGGAGTCTGGTGAGCTACAGTCCATGGGGTCATGAAAGAGTCAGACACGACTTAGCGACTGAACAACGACATGGATTTCCAAATGGAGGCTTTTCTTTTGCAAAGATTTATATTCTCTTTTTAAATGCCCCTAATTCTGGGAAAGTACCTTGAATTGAAACCCCTTTCATTTTTATCTCCATTTACCCATCCATCTGTCTATCCATCCAATCTATTCTTCACTGTTTATTATATTCTTTTTAAAAAGCCATTTCTGGATGATGAGGACAAGTAGAAGAAGTGACTGAGGCCTAACAACCCACCTCAGGGTATTTCTGCACTTTTCCTGAGCTGGTGCCAATCTCCTGGATTTCATGCACCGGCCCTGGCCCTCCTTTTTAAGTTAGGCCTGTCCCAGTATCAGGAGACCATGTTAAAGAGGTGTCAGCAGTGTTGGTTGCTTACTCTGGGCAAGGACTCATACATTTCAGCCTGGGCATGCTGTTCCTGGATGGATCCCTGACCCAACCTGGACCATGTCCACCACAGCAGACTCATCTCATTCCAGTTCAGGGTCTAGGCATTTGTCATGGACTCATATGCCCAGAATGGATCAGTGCCTCTGCTAGAGCCATAAAGTCTGAGGGCTGGCAGCCTCCTGGCAAAGTGGGTCTCAGAAAGTCTGCTTAAGCTGTGTGATTAAGCTCTGGTTATTCCCAGCTTTGGGATAGGCTTGCGTGCCGTGGGTGGTCTACATATCAGGTTCATGCATTTGTACATTCCACATGTATTAAGCACTCTCAGTGAGCCAGGCACTCTGAGCCATCGAATATTAGAAACTGCCCAAGACATCTGTGCCTCCTCCATTCAGTTGCTAGAGCTCTGAACTCATGTGAAGGTGGGCCTGAAGGTTCTGAACCCTTCCAGGGCCAACTGAGCACTTGTTTGGTGAGACAGAGCTGGCAGGGAACACTCAGAGGCTGTAATTTCTGCTCCCAGCTGGAGCACCAAGGGCTCAAAACCTGTGTTCTTTTGCTTCCTGATGGAAAGGACTATGTAAGGTTGGTGGGGGTGGAGAGAGTGAATTTCCACTGTTAATCAGGGTTAGGATGTCAGACCTGACCCCTACAGGAACCTTGTGAGTCTGGGGTCTGCAGGTCTGAGCAGAGGTTCTGATGGGCAGCAGAGGAAAGGACATAGGAGTTTGAGGAGAGGTAGGATAAATGTGGTCAGAGAGATGCATTCAGAACTAGAGGATTGACCAAGATGAGGGTGTAATAGAGGCAAAGTCCTAGGAGGAATCAGGACCAGTAGGATGAGTGGAAAGTGCTGGTACAAGGCCCAAGACGGGAGAAGCAGGTCTGACATTCCTGGCAGGAGGGATAAGATCCTTCTTCCTTATATTCCCTGCATCTAAGGCAGCAATTAATACAAATGCTAGTTAATTTGAATTAAGTTCCACAGACAGTTCCTTAAAATCCATGGTCTTTATATCGTGTGTGCGTGCAAAGTCACTTCAGTTGTGTTGGACTCTTTGCGATCCCATGGACTGTAACCCGCCAGGCTCCTCTGTCCATTGGATTCTCCAGGCAAGAATACTGGAGTGGGTTATTGTGCCCTTCTCCAGGGCATATTCCCGACCCAGGGATCGAACCTGTGTCTCCTGCATTACAAGTGGATTCTTTATTGCTGAGCCCCCAGGGAAGCCCTCATCTTTATTATGATAATGTGTATTAAATTTAGCTCAGGCTGATAAATCACCACCACCCCAGATGTGAAGGATGGGGAAGAGGCAGTCTTTGTGCACTGTCTTCTGCCACACACAGGCTGAGTGTTATACCTTATTATCACACTGAAACCTTTAAAGAACCCCACAAAGTGGATAAAACCATCCCCCTGTAGATGAGCCTGAGGCAAGCTATTTGCCTAACCTCACATGGCTATATGTGGTGAGGATGGGCAACAGTGTATGGGAGTCTAGGATGTTTTGATTTGCAAACCTCAAATCTATTCCTCAAACTACTTGCAAGAGCTCCATGGGGGTGGAGCTCATGCTTTGGTCATCTTTGTTGTCCTGGCACTGGGTCTGAGCATAGAAAACAATCAGTACGTTTTTAAAGAATGAATGAGTGAGTAAATGATAAATGAATGATGGATTCGGTTTCATCTTCGTTCATGAATATGTGGTAAATTCTTGGCCATGGAGCTCACATATGTAGAATGGATACAGACTCAATTTTTGAGGTCTTAACAATGAAAGTCAGGCATCACATTTTCTATTTCTTTGATGTTCTCTATTCAATAGGTGCTGCATTAATACCCTATTTATAATAATGCTCCTGCTATCTGAACTCTTTCAGAGGCTGCTGAGGTCACTAAAGGATAATATCACATTGGTTCAAACCTGGGGGAAATTTTGAGCATTTGTTCAACTATTGGAGGAGTACTTGGGACTTTTTTCCTTCCTTTATCTGACCCATCTTTATTGGCTCACAGAATTGAAAGATTACAAGGTCATTTCTAAACTGTTTCTGGGATCTGCTGCTGCTCCTTTCAGGAAAGCAATTCAAAATCTGTCTATTCAAACACACATTTTCTTCAAACAGAAGTTTATTTGCTATATATAGAAAAATGCCACCAGAGGACTAATTTGGCAGCTTTGTTGATTACCCATTGTAATGAGCCTTATTACATAATTAAAAGAATTTTTTTCTAACTGCATTTCACTACTAATTAACATTTTACACATTCTGCAGTGGACACTTTGGGTTGAATCAGAGACATAATTATGTCATTTCTATGCAAAGAGTAGCTTATGAATTATTAATATTAAATCTGTTGATTACAGGCTAATTCGTAAGTAAACATATTACAGCTTACCAGTTACTACTCTCTAGAAACTTTTTTTTTTTAGTGGCAATTTCTATGGTCGCTTGTCCCTTGCTAAAGAAAGACAGAAGCTGGCCACACAGATTCCCAGGAACAAAAATAATCCATTTTCAACTCTTGTCTGAATTTTTAACTATGATTAAGCTTTTTGCCTTCCACTTGCTTTCAATGTTGTGAAGCATGTGAAAGGTGCAAGCAGACTATGGAAAGCAAGTCGCTCACTTCCTTCATATTTCCTTTAACTCCAAAATGGAGAGTTGTTCTCTTGCAATACACAAGCATCTGTCGTGTGTGCTTGAGCCCACACCAGCCTGGAGTGCACTGAGTAATGAGGATCTCCAAATCACTGGATCCCCAGCCGACCCCCAATTGGGGAGGAGCAAACTCACAAGTGATGGGACACCCATCACTTCATGGCGATTAGATGGGGAAACAATGGAAACAGTGAGAGACTATTTTGGGGGGCTCCAAAATCACTGTGGACAGTGACTCCAGCCATGAAATTAAAAGACACATGCTGCTTGGAGGAAAAGCTATGACCAACCTAGATAGCATATTAAAAAGCAGAGACATTACTTTGCCGACAAAGGTCTGTCTTGTCAAAGCTATGGTTTTTCCAGTAGTCATGTATGGATGTGAGAGTTGGACTATAAAGAAAGCTGAGTGCCAAAGAATTGACGCTTTTGAACTGTGGTGTTGGAGAAGACTCTTGAGAGTCCCTTGGACTGCAAGGAGATCAAACCAGTCAATCCTAAAGGAAATCAGTCCTGAACATTCACTGGAAGGACTGATGTTGAAGCTGAAACTCCAATACTTTGACCCCCTGATGTGAAGAACTGACTCACTGGAAAAGACCCTGATGCTGGGCAAGATTGACGAGAGGAGGAGAAGGGGATAATAGAGGATGAGATAGTTGGATGACATCACCAACGCGATGGACATGAGTTTGAGCAGGCTCTCAGAGTTGATGATGGACAGGGAAGCCTGGCGTGCTGCAGTCCATGGGGTCACAAAGAGTCGGACACGACTGAGCGACTGAACTGAACTGAAACTCACAAGTACTGCTGAAGGGAAGTTGTCTTCCCAGGCACTTTGGGGCTGCCCCCTCCTTTGAAATTCATCCTTGAGCCCCAATTCCTGGCCGTCAATGTGCTGACCTGGCCCTGGGGCAGCCAGGCAGGCTGTGACTGTTGCTCATCTCACACTGTGGATGGCATAGCTGTTGCTGTCCTTCTCCCTAGTAGTTAGGTAGTAAAACTGACAAGACACCCCTTCCTTAATTACACTTTAAGTTAGGCCACAAATCATACTCCTGGTTTCCATCAAACCTCACAGCCTGTGCAGTATTAGCATCCTTGTTTCAGAACACTTGTTAATATCTGTGGATTATTCCTATTTCTGCTTTCTAAAGTTTAGCAAGTTTTATTGATTATTTTTGTGGGAGGCGATTTATTAAAAATTACCAATTTAGAGTCCAAGATTCATGTCTGAATATTTTGGTCATTTATCACGGGTTAGCTTTGATCTGTTTCTGGGCCTGGCAGCTCTCTCTTAAACCTGAGATTCCTGTCCCCCGTGCACATTCCATGTCACATACATGCATACGTTTTTATTCCTTGATGGGAAGAGTCATTTTTTTTTGCTCCTTGGGGTGGGATTCAAGCTGTGAATTGTTATTGTAAAGTATAAAGTATAGTGTTACTTTCTACATCATTGTTTAACAAATTCTCACACACACACACACACACACACATTCACGCACATACATTCCCTAATGTGCTAATGGCAGCATTAGCACAATAATATGTTTTGTATTTGTACATATTAAGTAAAATTGTCCACATCTATTGCTTCATTAGATCCTCATAATTCTTATGTAAGAGCAAAAAGTATTGTTATTCTTATTTTATCCATGTCACAGAAAGGCTTCCCTGGTGGCTTAGTGGTAAAGAATCCACCTGCTAAGCAGGAGACATGGGTTTGATCCCTGTATCCAGAAGATCTCCTGGAGATGGAAATGGCAATCCACTCCAATATTCTTGCCTGGGAAATCCCATGGACAGAGGAACCTGGAAGTCTGCAGTCTATGGGGTCACAAAGAGTCAGATACAACTTAGCGATTCAACCACCACCACCATGTCACAAACAGTCTAAATGCCTTGGACATTGTCTTCCAAAAGGTTTTCTTCCTTCCCTGTGATTCAACCTGCATCCACACTTATGAGGACTCTCAAAGGTCAGACTAGCCTACCTTCCTTTATACCTTCATTTGGATTATTTGGTCCTGCTGCTGCTGCTGCTAAGTCGCTTCAGTCGTGTCCGACTCTGTGCGACCCCATAGATGGCAGCCCACCAGGCTCCCCCGTCCCTGGGATTCTCCAGGCAAGAACACTGGAGTGGGTTGCCATTTCCTTCTCTTAGGCATGAAAGTAAAAAGTGAAAGTAAGTGAAAGTGAAAAGTGAACGTGAAAAGTGAATGTGAAAAGTGAAAGTGAAGTCGCTCAGTCATGTCCAACTCTTAGCGACCCCATGGACTGCAGCCCAGCAGGCTCCTCCGTCCATGGGATTTTCCAGACAAGAGTACTGGAGTGGGGTGCCATTGCCTCTCCTTTATTTGGTCCTACCTGAGGCATTTCTGCAGGTCTGATTCACATCCAGGTGTAGTTCTGACTGTCATACTGCTGAGGCTAATAAGGCACTGGTAGTCCAGTTTAAAAACTGTGCTGCTGTAACAAGATATAGCAAAGTTTCAGTGACTCTAGAAATACAGAAGTTTGTATACCCTCATCTAGCTCCAAAGAATTGACACTTTTGAACTGTGGTGCTGGAGAAGACTCTTGAGAGTCTCTTGGACAGCAAGATCAAACTAGTGAATCCTAAAGGAAATCAATACTGAATATTCACTGGAAGGATTGATGCTGAAGCTACAATACTTTGGCCACCTGATGCGAAAAGTCAACTCATTGTAAAAGACCCCAGTGCTGGGAAAGACTGAAGACAGAAGGAGAAGAGGGCAACAGAGAATGAGCTGGTTGGATGGCACCACTGACTCAATGGACATGAATTTGAGCAAACTCTGGGAGATAGTGAAGGACAGGGAAGCCTGGTGTGTTGCAGTTCATGGAATCGCAAAGAGTCAGACACAACTTGGTGACTGAACAAAACAACAAATCCAGGAAGGGAAATGCTCCAATGGCTGACTCTCCTCATTATTTAGGGGCCCAAGGCTGGTGGCAGCTCTGCAGTCTTTCACACCTGACTCCCAAAGCCACTTGGTCTTTGCTTCTCCCCACCCCAGGGGAAACAGAAAAAGAAGCATTAAGAGATACAACCAGGTCTTAAGCGTCCACAGCCCAGAAGTGGCCTGCAGAGCTTCCACTCATATTCCATCATCCAGTAGTTACATGGTCACACTTAGCTTACTAAAAGGAGGCTGGGAAATACACAGTTATAAAGAAGAAGAAGAACTGGGTCTGGTGAAGAGCTAGCAATCCCTGCCACAATGAAGGAGAAGAACACACACAAGTGAAATTGCCAATCACGTGTCTGAGACAGGAACCCAGGGAAGAATAACACCAATTCTGAGTAGCAGTAATCTGTGAGGAGGGTCCATTGCCAAAGGTTTTATGAATGTCTTTTGCTTAGCTTTGACTATGGTGGTGAGGGACAGCATTAGAAGAGGAGAGTTGAGGTTTGGGCATATAATCCATTCAATGTATCCATCCATTTATTCTTTTGTTCAATTAAATCTTTTGGAATGCCAGTAATAGGAACAAGCAAGCAGTATAATGAAGCCAGAACACAAATATGCTTGTCTGGAGGACAGGGCCCATGTTAAGGTTGTAACATGCAGAAGAAGCTTGTGTGGGTGATGGAGTAAGAACAGCTAAAAGAGCAAGGCCCCATAGTGGAAATCCGAGTTTATACAACAGTCAAGAGGAGAGTTCTTTCTTACGGAGCCATGTGTAGAATAATGCAGAGAAAAATGAGAGGAATCTGGACAAACTGGAAGGCAACTGCAAAAATATTAGATGAGTCCTACATTAAGGGTGGAATGAAAGAAATAAAAACGGAGATTAATAATAGCAGGGAAAATGAGTAGGATTGATCTGATATGGGAGGCGAAAAAGCATGAGGTTCTGAGCTTGGATAACCTGGTACCACTGATGGAAGGTGAAATTGGGAAAGGAGGGTGGGGAAGCAGTGCTTGGGTTATTCACTTTTATATCCGAGTAGAGATACTCCATGGATAACTGGAGAAATAAACTCAGGAGAGTTTGAGAAATTAGGCTAGTAATTATAGGTCTGGGAGACAACCGCATGTGGGAAATATTGAACCATTTATAGGACCTCAACAGTGTGTGTAGAGACAGAGAAGAATGATCATCTCAGGACTGAGCCAGGTGTAATGTGCAACCTGGTGATATCTTTGTATCTGTTGAAACATTATTTAAATGACTTGCCCAAGGAATTCGGACCCTGGGAAACCAGCAAGAAGCATAAGCAGCAGCTACTCATTCCGCTTTATTGTGTCCTTTACATGTAGACACAAATGTTTTCTTAATCGAACACCCTCGTTTTTCTAAATTCTTCAGGAAAGGTTCCAGGGAGATAAAGCTCAAGGAGGTGAAGTCATTTGCTTTTAGTCACATGAGTTAATGGCTGTAGTAGTAGTATAACTCAAGATGATATCCATTAGGACAGTATTCCTCGAGTGTGAGAATCAATAATCTATGGTTTCATTAAACCTAAACCATGATGCTTCAAGACAAAAGCATGTCACTGCATTTCCTGGCACCATAAAAGTTATTTTAATATCAAAATTTTATCCCTGTTGTTCAGAGAGTCACGCTTTGTAGTATTATTGAATGTTTGAATCCTGAAAGCTAGCCCTGAGGGGTCTTCCACGCAGTTGGATTTGGCTGTTTTAGTCTCTGGTCAGGCTTTCATTCATTTCATCTTTGAAATCTAATGATCTAATCTAATAAAATTATAAAAGATTCTAAACTGCTCTGCACTTAATCAGTTTAGTCCAAGAGAATTAAATCAAAGCCCTAGGTGTGCACACTTCATCGCTCAGATGAAATCTTACCCTGGGAGACAATCTTATTATTTGGTTACTTATTATTTGGGAGGCTGGAAGGTTGGGAGGGAAATGCATGAATTTTAAAAGATATGTTAAGAACCTAACAGGATGGGTGCAGCTTTGCAGCTTTACTGGTGAAGCGTAGCATCAAGAGTGGGAGTCTGGGCTGTACCCAGATCTGAGATCTGATCTACATGCCACCGCTTATTATTTATTTGACAGTGGGAGTTACTGAGCCTTGGCTTCACCATCAATTGAATTGAATTGGTGAACAGAACTATCATGGCATTGTTATTGATATTTTAAAGCATATAAAGTTTTTTTTTTTTTTTAGCATATACAGTCTGCCCTCTGCATCCAGGGATTTGGAGGTCCAACTGTACTATGCCTTTTATATAAAAGATTTGGGCATCCATGGGTTTTGGTATCCATGGAGCGGGGAGGGGAGATGGGTCCTAGAATCAATCCTGTGCAGGTACCAAGGGCCTATTATGTAAACACACACACACACACACATTTGTATATATATTTTAGCAGGTTGTATGTATCCTAGCAGTGTCTATCACAGGATTATTTATATCACTATAATTACTAATTATTATATTTACTATATTTTTATTGTATATTTTAAAAAAATATAGCAGTTGGCCAAAAGTGTGAAGGGAAGGCTACTGAACACAGTGTGAAAATAGATTTGTTTTGCCTGCATTGTAACCGACTTTTAGGAAGCCAAAAACAGATAATTGTAGGGTTATTATGTTCCTTCTAGAAAGGGCTCAAATGAAAGAACACAGCTCTGGTGATGGTTTTGAAGGGTAAATGCCACTGTTTGCAGTCCTGAGAAGACTTTTAGAGATAACCCACTTCATACCTTACTCCAGTGAAGAACAAAACATGTCTCCTTGTACTAGATTGGGATGAACTCAATATCACGAGAATCCCAGATTGTCTTGGGATTTTTCTCTGGTGCCTGGCCTTCCTTTGCTGGCTGTGATGTGGGGGAAAAGTGTTTTAGCATCAGCTCTGGGTGGGTCAGGCAAGTTATTCTGTTCATTTTTGACAAAAGTTCAGTTTCTCAACAAAATTTTCTACATGTAGAATCTGTTAATAATCAGAGAAGCCTCCTCAGAAGTTATATATTCATCCATTTACTGAACATTTATTGATACCCTGCTCTGTGCCAGGCACTGAAAATGCAGAGATGAGACACGCAGTCCTTCTGGCTTGCAGGAGCCTCCCAGGTTGGGAAGCTCCCAGGATACAGACAATGTGCTCAGCACTGCAATAAATACTGCTATGATGGTGAGCCTTGGCTCTAACCAAGGCCCCAAAGTGGACAACCCACCCTGTCTTGGTGGCTGGGGAATAGTTGATGACTGGGATGTTCTTGTTTTCTAGAAGAATTCTCTTAGAACCATTTCATCACATAGAGCATTTCTTTCATGCATCAAAATCCTATTGTAGGTTTTCGGCCCAGAGCTATTTTAAGCAGTGGATCCTGTTGTGACTAAGCACTGGCAAAGTAACAATTGGTATTATGAGGATATTTATAAAAGTGCTTTGTCCTTTCTGAAGCGAGAACTGCTTTGCATTGCAGAAAGAGGTGATAGTGTTACTGAGCACTATTCCCTGTGCTTCTGGAAATCATAGAAAGTTCTGATTATATCTACATGAATTCCTAACAAAATAGCTTCTGCAGTTTAGCTTCTCACTTCCAGTACCCTCTTAATTCTGGTGCATAACAGAGGTTCTGCAGTTAATGGATCAGGTACTCTTAGGGCTACTGTCTAAGTAAAGGGCTACCTCTAGAGTTGTGCAGTTTACATCTCGTACAACTGAATATGCCATGCTTTAATTCAGGCAGGCTTAAATTATCTTTGAGAGGTAATTTGATAGACTTTTCTTTCCTCTCCCAACACATATCAGGGTTGATTATAAATATTGTAGAAGTGAGAATACATTTGAGTCTCCTTTCAATAATACATAATTTATCATTTCTCTCATTGTCTATGATCTGTATATGAAGACTCAGTTCACTTGGATTTACATCTATGTTCCATCTCTGGGACTTTGGGCAAATTATTCTACCTTTTACAACTTCATCTATAAAATGGGATAATAATGGCTAACATTTAATGGGCTTCCCTGGTGGCTCAGTCGGTAAAGAATTCACTTGCCAATGGAGAAGACCCAGATTCAACCCCTTGGGTCGGGAGGATCCCCTGGAGAAGGAAATGGCAACCCACTCCAGTATTCTTGCCTGGGTAATCCCATGGACAGAGGAGCCTGGCGGGCTACTGTCCATGGGGCTGCAAGAGTCAGACATGATTTAGCAACTAATTCACTACCACCAACATTTAATGATATCTCACCATACAAAGATAATGTTCCAAGTGTTTTGTATGCATTATCTAACTTAATGCAAAGCATCTCAGTAAGACACTGTTGTTACCAAGGCGTAAAACTTGGGATTGATGTGTATTCAAGACCACCCAGCAATTAAGTGCAGGCGCCAGGACTTGAACCCAGATCTGTCTAGCTCAGATGCCTATGCACTTTATTATGCCATGAGCAAGTCTCATGGATTTGACATATTACAATTTCCTTACAAAATGGATTTCTCAGTAAAGTTAACAAATCCTCATTTTGGCTTATCGTTGCTGTAAGGCAGATTTATCTTGAGGAGTCTGGTTCAGTGAACAGGTAGTAGTACCTCCTCCAGGTACTACCTTTGGCTTAATACACTCCGAAGGATCAATATCTCTAATAGAAAGTTTACTTTATTTATGTATTACCCTTTGTGTTAATGCTAACATAATTATTTCTCTTCTATTCTTCAAATGAGATTTGGTCTGCTTGACATTTTTTGTCTATTGCTTGGTATAGTTGACAATGAATTCCATGAACTTAAAATGCTGTACTTCTGTCTGAGTAATTAATATAGTCTAGCTATAGCAATTACTGAACCTTTTGACTACTCTGTGTTCATCCAGTTGGACAGAACACCAGTTGTAGCAACTTGGGATTTTCTAAATAAGGGATTACAAATAATCTAATCAGTTGTCTGGGCTGCTTTCCCATAAAGAACAGGTGCTGTAAAGTAACTGAATCACCAGCAGAGTCCCTGGAATAAAAGAGAAGACAAGTTGAGCTCAGGCTCCCACACAGATGCCCACAGAACCTCCTGTAGGACGCTGAATGCTCCAAGGCTAAACTTGGTGTCCAGGGATTCAAGTTCAAGGCCTTCCCCAAGCCAAGTCCAACCCCTTGGCCCAACTGAGTCATGTTACATTCTGTTTCCCATATTCATCTTTTTTTCCCTTAAATTTTTGAGTAACTTCTTTAAATTATAGAAGCAATACATACGTGTTATGTAAACTGTTGAAAAATAAAAAGCACTAAGTGAAACATAAAGAGAGTCATAATGCCAATCCCTAAAGACAACTGCTATTAACATTTTGATGTATTTCCTTACATATGTGTGTGTATGTATACACACATATGAAACATGTAGTTGTGAAACAGTATATACATTTATGAAATGTAGCAGCATGTATAGTTATATGACAGTTTATATAGTTATTTGTGTTTGTCGTTCAGTCACTAAGTGGTGTTCAACTCTTTGTGACTGCATAAACTACAGCACACCAGGCTTCCCTGTCCTTCACTGTCTCCTGGCATTTGCTCAACTCATGTCCATTGTGTCGATGATGCCATCCAACCATCTCATGTTCCATCACTGCCTTCTCCTCCTGCCCTCAGTCTTTCCCAGCATCAGGGTCTTTTCCAATGAGTCAGCTCTTCGCATCAGATGGTAAAAGTATTGGAGCTTCCACTTCAGCATCAGTTCTTCTAATGAACATTCAGGGTTGATTTCCTTTATACTGTATATAATATATAGTATAATAATAGCATATACAGTTATCTAATATAATAGTCTATATGGTTATGAGGGCTTCCCTCATAGCTCAGTTGGTAAAGAATCTGCCTGCAATGCAGGAGACCCCAGTTAGATTCCTGGGTTGGGAAGATCCCCTGGAGAAGGAAAAGGCTACCCACTCCAATATTCTGGCCTGGAGAATTCCATGGACTGTATAGTCCATGGGTCACAAAGAGTCAGACACGACTGAGTGACTTTCATTTTCATATCACATCCTTCACATAGTTATGAAATAGTAACATGGTTGTGAAACAGTATTACTGTTTGCAAAAAAAATAACAGTATATAAGAATGCAAAAAACCTTTCACATTTATGAGAATTTTTATCTTGGGTTTGTAGCGCTTTGTTTCTGTGGTGGAGGCATTTGTTTTTGTTCATTTACTGGAGCGTTGAGGAGCCCCTGGGCTTCTATCCTTCCAAACCTCGAGAAGAGGCTGACAGCATTATTGATCACGTCTGTCGCAGTGGCTGGCCATGTGCTGCTCCTGCAGCGTTTGACCATTGCATTTCTATTGCTGGAAGCGGCACTGACCGCTGGGGCTAGCAGAGGATGCCACTTGCCAAGTTTATAACTTACCCAACCTCCTGGATTCAGCATTTTCACCTAACTCCAAACTTCTGATGCTCAGATTAATTTACTCTTAAAATAAGAATGCTCTGTTTCTAAGAAAAGGGGCTCAGAAAAGCCCTTACAAATGGTTTTAAATGTCTCAAAGTGTTTATGGGACACACATTTAATGACTTAAGTAGAAAGGAGTGGCATAAACATCTTCCTTAAATTACTTGGTTTTAAAACTAGAAAGTATTTGGTTAAAAAAAAGGTTTGCATTTTTCTATACTTTGGATTTGGAAAATAACTGTAAGGTACTCAAGGAATATAATCTGACCATCCAAACATCTGAACCTCAGAGCCTGATAGACCTCATTACTTGCCTTGAGAAATCATTTACACATCTTTGAAGAAGACCTTGGCATTTCCATCATGAAGATTTGTTGTTTATTACTATTATTCTTTTAATCCTAGAAAGAACATGGTTATGTTGGAATCTTAGAAATTTAAAGTACGTGAGGTTTTTATTCTCCTAAGTCAAAATCTTCATAATGAAATACTTGTGTGTGTTCTTTATTTGCTACAGATTGAGATTTTATTTTCTAAGACAAGAATTGATAGCATTGAATGAAACACAGCCTAGTCAATATACATTTTATGAAAAACACCGAATCTGTTTACAGGTGCAGTGATTGGCTACTGTGAATTTAGTGACTGGCATATGATATGGAGGCCAAACCGGGCTCAAGAGTGACTGAAAACAAACCCGGAGGGAAGGACACTGCAGAAGGTGAGCCAAACAATTACATTTGCCGAGTAGTTATTGAAAAGAAGGTCCTGGAAGCTAATAGTTTAGTGTCTAAAGGAAGCTGTGCTTTTTCCTTGTTTCCTTTGTCTGCTATAATTAAATTATCACAGAGCCACATTTTCCCAAAGACAAGAAGATTTTAAGTGTGTATATGTGCTTGTGTGGGTTATAGGGACATAAACATGAGGGATCCTGATGTGAAAGAATTGCCTCTGGTAGACGAGCTACTGACATCTTTTGAGCATTTTATTTTATTTAGTTGAGATATAATTGACATACGGCATTGTATAAGTTTAAGTACAATGTGAGGTTTGATACACTTATATATTGCAGTATGATTACCACTGTAGCATTAGTTAGCATCTCTATTACATCACGTAATTATCATTTTTTTGTGATGAGAACATTTAGGATCTCATTTCTTAGCAAGTTTAAAGTATATAATACAGAATTGTTGACTATAATCACTATGCTATGCCTTAGATCTCTAGAACTTATTCATCTTCTAACTACAAGCTTGTACTCCTTTGACCAATGTCTTCCCTATACACCACCTCCCAGCCCCTGGTTTCCACCCTTTTTTTTTATGAGTTGGGCTTCCCCCCACTACCCCCAGATTCCACATGTAAGTGAGATCCTACTGTATTTGTCTTTCTCAGTCTGACTTATCTCACTTAGCATGAGGCCCTCAAGGTCCATCCCATGTTATTGCAAATAGCAGGATTTCTTTTTTTCTTATGGCTGAATAATATTTTCCTATACATATGTTTCTTTGACTGTGTTGCAAGTATATATATGTATGTTGTTGCTGTTTAGGTGATGTTATGTCTGACTCTTTGCCACCCTATGCACCGTAGCCCGCCAGACTCCTCACTCCATGGAATTTTCCAGGCTAGAATATTGGAGTGGGTTGCCATTTCCTACTGCAGGGGATCTTCCCGACCCAGGGATTGAACCTGCATCTCCTGTGTCTCCTGCATTGGCAGGAAGATTCTTTACCACGGAGCCACCATCACAACGTGTATGTACGCACACAGGTGTATATTTCACATCCTCTTTTCAATTCATTACTGGATGAACACTTAGATTGTTTCCATGTGAGTAGTTTAAAAATATAAATATGTTTAAAACAAATTTTGGAATTAAATAAAAAAACATTTTAACCTTACTGTGCTCTCGAGAGACACTGATAGAAGGGTAGAGGTTCTAGAAGTTGGAGAGAGATGGGGAGAGAAGAAGAAATTCTAGGAAGGTGCAAGTAAAATAGAATAACTCATTTAAGATGTATTTACAACTCCAAGTTTTGCAGAATGTATGGAGCCACAGGAACTCTTCCTGCTGGTGAGAATGTAACACGGCATGATCACTTTGAAAAACAGTTCAGCAGTATCTTAGAAAGTTGAACATACATGTATCATCTGACTCTGTAATATCACTCCTACGTACTCACCTAAAAGAAATGAAAACATGTCAAAAGACTTGTATGTGAATTTTCATAGCAGTTTTATTTCTAATAGTAAAAAATCCCAGAAAACTGGAAACAACCTAGAATGTTCATCAATAGGTTAATGAATTTTTTACAAATGTGTTTTACAATGGAATACTGCCTAACGATAGAAAGGAATGTACCACAGATACATGCAACAAAATGAATGAATATAAAAAACAGGCTGATCAAAAGAAGCCAGACATAAATGACAACATATAGTATGTTTCCACTTAAATAAAACTCTGGAAAAGACAAATCTAATTCACAATAGATGTAACAGTAGTTGTCTGGGGTTGAAAGTGGAGGTAGGTATTGATGAGGAAAGACCACAAGGGAGGCTATTTGGAAATTTTCTACATTATGATTTAGCTGGTAGTTACATGAGTATAGACGTTTATCAAAACTCACTACATCATACATTAGAACGTGTCTGTTTTATTATGTGTAAATTGTGCCTCAAATAAAGTCTTTTAAAAATTTTAGTTACAGGAATTAACAAAATGACATTAGTACTTTAGACACTAGAACCACTTCACTATGTTGCAAATAATAATGGCAAGAAGTGAAAATAGTTTAATGTGGTTTTTAAGAAGTGCTGCTGCTGCTAAGTCACTTCAGTCGTGTCTGACTCTGCATGACCCCACAGACGGCAGCCCACCAGGCTCCCCTGTCACTGGGATTCTCCAGGCAAGAACACTGGAGTGGGTTGCCGTTTCCTTCTCCAATGCATGAAAGTGAAAAGTGAAAGTGAAGGTGCTCAGTTGTGTCCGATTCTTAGCGACCCATGGACTGCAGCCTACCAGGCTCCTCCATCCATGGGATTTTCCAGGCAAGAGTACTGGAGTGGGGCTAATACGTGGCTAGTTGTTCTGTCACAGGTGAGTGAGTTGTTAGATGTTTAAAATCCCTGTAAGGGAATTCAGGTGAAACATATACACATAACCTGAGATGAAAGACATACAGGGGAGAAAACTAAAGTGAGAAACGCCTTGCCCTAATTTCCAGCTTTGAGTTCAACAGTTCTGCTGGGCCAGTGTTTATTGGTTCTGCCAGGTCCATGGTGTTCTAGGATGAAAACATTGGATGAAAAGCCCCGTAAAGGGTGAACAAACAGTGTAGCAAAGACCCAGTGATCTTAACAGCGTCTCAGCAGAGTGGGCTTAGTTAACAGTGTTAACAGTAATACCTGCCTTTTACTGCATGTTTACCTTGTGGCAGGCATTGAGCTGTATGATTGATGTTTCGTCTCATTTAATCTTCCTAAAGCTTTATAACATGGGGGCTATTATCCCCGTATTTTATAGAAGACACAACAGAAGTTCAGAGATGTTAAGTAATCTACCTGAGATTACACAGTCAACGAGTAGTAAATGGCAGAGTTGAAATCTGCTCATAACCATTATGTCATAGCCCAGCAGTGGAATGGGTGTAATATTAATGAAGTGTGATTATTTGACTTGGTTAAAAACCCATTATAGGTGGTCCACTTGATCACACTTCTCTCATTCTAAGTGGTAAAAGAAGCACAGTTTTCCTTCCCAATAGTTACTATTGTTACCTTCCTCCGACTTCTCTTAAAGACTGTCTTTTTGGACAAAGACTGGGCTCTCTGTAATTCCTTACACTGATGTTCTTCCACCAGGGGAGCCTGCAGAGCTGAATAATGTTCTTAGATTTGTGTCTCTCATCTTGTCACTGATTAGTCCTAAGTCTTCCTGGCAAGGCTCCTGCCAGGCTATTTCAGGAAACAAAAATTCATTACACACATCCTTATTGATTTTCCCTCTCCTTTGCTTATTACTGAAATGCTTTTTTCCCTCCCTCTCTTGAAGAAACAGCATTGCAATTACTGGAAACTTGCTCTCCCAGCAGCCTGCCTCCAGGACCAGAGGGTCCTGCTGATGTTCCAAGGAGGTGGGGGAAGACGGGCCAGAGAAGCTCCTCCTTCTCTGCTGTCCTCCAGGAGTAAGCTGGCTGATTGCCTCATTCTAAGTGGCTCCTATGTGTGCGACTTAGTCGTCTCTCATCAGATATACACCACAACCTTGTCTGGTGATTGCCCGCGTTTGCTGGTTTCAAGCTTTTTTCTCAGTAGTTTTGGGTGTAAATGCTATAGTGTGTATACCAGGAAAGCCATCCAGCTGTGGTTCTAACTCAGGAATGCTGGATTTACCCCTGGGGTCAAAAGAAGAACAGAATCTAATTTTTATTGAATTAAAATTAAAATATTGAGTTAAAATGTTATTGAAAGTATTCTTATTGAGTACTTACTACATGCTAGGGTCTGGGGACACAGGCGGGCAAGACAGCCTTGCTCTGCATTCTCATGGATTTTATAATCTGGTGAGGGATATAAACAGCAAAAACAATAGAAAGAATGAGGTCAAAACACAAAATAATAAAATTACAAATTGCAATAAATGCTGTGTCAGAACAGAAGGTGGCTAAAAAAAAAAAAAAAAAACAACCCAAAAAACCCAACTAGATATTGTTTCAGAGATTTCCCAGTGCCCTCCAAGAGAGTATGCTCCTGAACGAGTGGGTCTTGTTAGGACCCACGAACAATATCATATATAATATCACTAACCTGCCAAAAATCCCTGAAGTGCATGTTCTCCCTGATCTGGGACGCGGGAAGTCGTTTGTTCCATGTGACACAGTGGGAGCTGGAGGCAAGGCCAGTGCTTTCCCCCGGGCTGTGTTCTAAGGCACAGCGGACCCCTCCTCTCACCTCAGGGGATGTGGTTGAGTTTATAGACGACTGTCAGCTCTTGGTGCAATTCTGCTGTCCTGTCTATAAGCTCCCTGTCTACCCAACGAATAAAGGGTGGACTGGATAGAATTCCCTCCTTGGGAGAGGCCTTGTACTGTTTGTGAGTGAGCCAGGCCTCTGTGGTTTCCTGGGGCGTGAGTTCTGCAGGGGACGCCTTGTGGCTGGAGGTAGCCTCTTGACTGTCCTGGAGGGTCAGTTGCCCGTCTGGAACCACTGCTGGTGTCCTCTAGGTTTTGCACAGCCTGTTCCTCACTCTGCTCATCTTTACTCAGAGCTGTTTACATTCCTGCTCGGGTGTCTCTACCCATCAGGACTGCCAGCCCCTTCCCGCAGGTGGAAGTGGGAGTTGAGGCCATTTGGCCTAGGAGAACAGACTTGGGGTCACAGGTGCCCACCTAGGAGGCGACCCCCAGGCTCAGGCCTCAAAGTACATGTCCTGGAGAGCAGGAGGAAGTGAGGAAGCTCTGGAAAATGTGCCCAGGGCCAGGGTAAACCCACTTGTTAAGGAGCATACTTTCTTGGAGGGCGCTGGGAAATCTCAGGCTGAGTAAGCGGAGGGAGCGCGGGTGAAGGGGGCTGCATTCAAGCTGGAGCTGGACGTGGGCTGGGGCAGGCTACACCAGGCTGCCAAGAGACTGTTGATGCGTTCTGCCTGCCCCCAGCCTGCACTCCATAACAACCAATAGCTGACTCACCCCATCGCCCTCTCCTTTTGTACGCAGAAGCACCTCACAGGTTACAATCAGATGTTCCAAAAAATGCCCCCCAAAGCATAATCTCCCACAGCAAAAACAATCCCCACCTCAAGTCCTAGGCAGAAAACTTGCACTTCATTCTTTCCAAATAGACTTGCCCACTGTAGTGTTTTTCAGAATTTTCAGATTTCATCCCAGTGAATTCAGGATAACTACCTCCACACATCCTCTTCCCCCTCATGGGGACCTAAGTGCCCTGGCCTTACAGCATGTCAGGGATTGGGGATGTGATGATGGATGGGGTGCTGGTTTGGCCCTTGGCTGGTGTCTACTGGGTTCACTTCCTCTTGTTTGGTTTTTGATGGCTGGCCTCTGTCCCATCAGTGACTCCTGAATGTCACATCTCATTTGGTTTTGGTCAATAGGCTCTCGCAGGTCACTTGACTATTATAATCACTATTAAAAAAAAAAATATATATATATATATATATTACATACATACATATATAGATCACTTAACTATTATGATGATTATTATTATTTTGGAGCTGTGAAAGAGAAATGGGAATTCAGAGATCCATTGCCTGTCTAGTTCCTATTTTTTAAAAAGCCTTCTTCCATTCTTTGCCTGGCCAACTCGTGCCCATTCTTCAAGCTTTACCTGAAATGTTATCTCCTTCAACCTAAACTAGATGTTTCCCCCTCTGAGAACCATGTGCTTTCCTTTCATAGTATTTATCAAAGTCTATAAACCTGTATGTACACACATCATTCTCTGTTTCAAGTCTCTTTCCACACCTCCAACCTGCTACATCAATCCCACCATAAAGGTAGGATGTTTTAAAAAATCTGTTCTGTTTATTCCTGAGTTCTCAGCACCTTGACAAATACTTGGCATGTAGAAGTCACCAAAAAAAGAAAAAGAAAAAAATGAAACTGGGCTTGCCCATGATTCTATCGCGAATTAGTAGAACAGCTTGCACTTGAACCCAAGCCTCTGGTGGCCCATAACAGGGCTCCTTCCAGTGTGCCATGCTGAGTGAGGTTGCTTTTGACAAAGTGTTAAAAATCCAGCTAATTCCTTTCAGATTCAAAAGCCTCTGTTTTTAATTAAGAAATGATAGAGTGCGAGGTTGTGGTGTGAAAAGGGTGCCCAGTGACTACTTGGAATCCCACTCTTGCCTAGCAGAGCTCCCCTAGAATTCTAAATACGGTCCCTGCTCAGGTCAAGGAGCCAAAAGAAACAAATGGGGAAGTTCAGGCCTCTCTGCACGGACCTGGTGGAGAAGGCTTGTCCAGTCTGCACCCTTGGACAAGCGCTCTCAGTCTTCCTGGAGGAGGGCCAAAGTCAGAGGCAGCTGGGAGGGCTGATGCCAGGAGAGAGGGCTGTCTGAGTGAGGAAGTGACTGCCCTGAGCCCTGCTTGACCCAGTGGAAGTCAAGGCTGGGTGGAGGTGGGGGATGCAACCTCTGGCCTTGTCTTCCTATCATCCTGGGGATAGGGATGATTCTTGTCCTGGGGTTTGAGTGAGATGTGCATGGACATCTTGATGGGTTGGGAGGGGCAGAGAGGAACTTGTTTTCCTCACTAAATGAGGCTCCTCCCCTCTTCCAAGCTTGATCCTGGCTCTGAGTGGATTTGTCACCAGCTTCCTAAGAAGGCAAACTGGAGCCGGGTTGTTAACCGTGAGGGTTGTTTGCTTGATGCTAACTTGGGTCATGTAGCTTGAATCTGATCCTGTCTAGTCCAGGTTGTGGAGCCTGAGGATCCTGGTGCTGAATTTAGGCCTGGAGCAAAGCAATTAAACAACAAGACCAAGAAGAACATCAGCTACTTGGGTATTTGAACTTCAGGTCATGCAATCAAACTTCAACCCAGCATTTATCTGACATCTGCTGATGCCACTGCCTTGCATTTGTCAAGGCTAGAATAGTGTTGGGAATGGGAAGAGCTGATGTTTAGTTTATTAGCATACTCACGGAAACTGTAGGTCTCTCTCAAGCTTTAACTGCTGATATGAATATTACAGTTAACTCCTGATCATTCGATATTATAGCTAACTCCTAATTATTTAATGTGTTGGCAAGGATTAGGTATTGTCATAACAGAGACCTGAATACAGTAGCTTAAGTACATAGTGGCTTAGATTATTTCACTTAAAAGAAGTCTGGAAGAAAGCAGCCCAGTGTTCATATGGCAGCTCCATGAGGTAGTTAAAGAGACTTGCTCTTCCCTCATCAGCTCATAATTTTTATCACCAAGGTCTTCTTAGAAGAAAAAGGCTGCTGAACCTGTAGTCATCATGTCTGTGTCCCTGGCAGCAGGAAGGAGAGGCGGGTCAAAGGGCTGTTTTCCCAGCCCTCTCAGATAACTGTGCTCAGTCATCTTCGACTCTTTGCCACCCCTTGGACTGTAGCCCTCCAGACTCCTCTGTCCATAGAATTTTCCAGGCAATAATACTGGAGTGGGTTGCCATTTCCTTCCAGGTAACTTTAAATCCCTTTAAACAGCCTTCTTGGAAGTCCTATTAGATATTGCTAAATATGTCTTACTGCCTAGAACTTGGTCATGTGGCTGCAGCTAACTGCAAAGCAGGTTGGGAAATGTCTTTCAGCTGTGTGTACTGCTGGACCAAATAAAATCAAGGTTCTGTTACGAAGGAACAAGAGTGGCTATACTGAAGGCATGTAACAGTTTCTGCCACATCCCATTTAGATTTCTTGAGGCTCTGTTTTTCTGTCTTCTTGCTTTGGGGACTTTTCAAGGAGAAAAAGAAAGACTGAAAGTCTTTTAACTGAAAGTCAAACTAAATCTTTTTTTTTTTTTTTTTTACTATTAGATCTTTAAAAAAAAATCTGGGAAAGAGATCAGAACCCCCATTTCTATCTGCATTAGACTGTAGACTTTTCCATATATTCCTGTTATACATGTTCTTTCCCACTCACAGGTCTGGAGGGGATAGATGCTAAGTTAAGCTATGGCAGATAGACACGCGGTTCTAGAGCTGAAGGGAAGGGTAAAGACTGAATATGCAGACGGGGGTGGAAGGCCGAGCAGGCAATTGATGACTATGAAAAACAAGGAAAAGGAGGGCACTAAAGAACCCAGAGCAACTGCAACATATATTCCTTTCGATTATTTACCCCCCACTTTTAAAATGTTTTTGGTCATCCATCCCCATTGGAGAGTTTCTATGGCAACCATGGGGGAAAATGTCAATGACGTGTTTAAACTTGCCAGAAATCAGGCATTGGGCCAGCACCGAGTGTTGGTATGAACTTCTGGCCAAACTTCAAGAGATTCTCAGAGAGCACATGTTATTTTCCTTGAAATACT
>NW_011494826.1:6764247-6783719 GCF_000754665.1 Bison bison bison | reverse complement strand
AATTTCATCTGTAATCCCTCAGCTTCACACATCAACAGATTTACTTGACAGTGTCCTGAAGAAAGAGGACAATCTTGACTTTCAAGTGAGAAGAGCTAATAACAATAGGTTTTATTTTGGTGAAAATCAGGGTTCCAGTGTGTGTGTGGAGTGATAAATTATGAAACCTTTTCTCAGCACTCCTGCCTCAATGCTTCTTCCCTCTACTTCATTAAATCTGCTATGAACTTGCATGAACTGAAGTCACTGGTAGCACAGCAGATTTTTAAATAAACATCAGCATCTCCCTACTCCTGCAGCCTCCTCCTCCAACTCTGTGCTCTGTCTCTCTTCCTGCCGGACAGCACCAACTTCAAATTTGTCTGCTTCAATGTCTGTTTGTCCCACTGGACTGTAAACTCTAATTTTGGCATCCTCAGCATCTAGGACAGTGCCTAGTAATTATTGGATAATTAAATATTTGTTAAATGAATGAACAATAATAATAATAAAAAAAAAAACCCTCCAAACAGTTGTAAACACTGAAAACACTTCCAGTAACACACCAAGATTAACTGGCAAGATTTCATACAGGACTAGGTTGATGAGACATATTTTTTTTTAGAAAAAAATTTTTATTGCAGTATAGTTGAATTACAATGTTGTTTTAATTACTGTTTTACAGCAATGTGACTCAGTTATATATACATCAGTATATATACTTTTTTCATATTCTTTTCCATTATGGTTTATCACAGAATATTGAATATAGTTCCCTATGCTGTAAAGTAGGACCTTTTTGTTTATCCATTCTATACATACCAGCTTGCATCTCCTAATCCCAAACTCCCAATCCATCCCTCTCCTACCATCTCCCCCTTGGCATAATATTTTATTTGACTTCTGACATACTCCTGTGGTGAAGAATGCTAGGTATGGGTCAAGACACTTGGCCAAAAGGAAAAAAAAAGGAAAAGCTTGTGGCTTCTTAGTTCTATGGATGTGGAAACCTAGGGATGCACTTTATCTGTTCACCTCCTTTGACACTCCCCACTTATCCTTTGTTAAATGATCTTTGTTAAAGAATCCTTGCCAAGCAGACCAGCCTTGCTAGCACCAAGCCCCATTTTCTTTAGATGTAACTTTGGTCATCTGTGCTCTGTCTTAGCCATACTTGTTACCCAACCAAGTTTGTTTTGCCCTATGCACAGCAAGCCAAGATACTGAGACCCCAGAGGTTTAACAGAAAAGAGAGGGTTCAGTGACAAGGCAGCCAAGAGAGGAGACAAGACTCAGTTCAGCTTCCTCAAAGGCAATGGGCATGGGGTTTTTATGGATAAAGCAGCTGGGCCATTTGAAGCATGATGGTGTGGGAAGCGTGGGGAAAGGTGATTGGGAAAATGTGCAGTAATCACCGTTCTGTGCAGCTATAACTAACTACAGGCCTCTGCAGTTTAAAGGTGGAAGCATGCAATATAATCAGAGGGTGGGTTTCAGCCCTCTGACGTCAAAAGGTCATAGGGTACACGCGCATGCCCAGTTGGAGGGTCAGAGGTCTTATCCCGTCTTAACTAGCTCAGTTCCAATTAGACACAGCTGACTCCAAGTTCCTGGAAAATGACTCCGGCAAACATCTTACTGTTTAGCCTACGTGCTGGAGGACCTGTAAGTCTTCTATAACAATGATTAAAATAACCTTGATTGGTTAGGGCAGGTTACAGGTGTGATGGATCTAACTGATGGTTATTTGTGGTTTCATGAAAAGGCCAATCTGTGGAGTTCTTTCATGACCTTCCATTTGGTGGTATCTTTCTTCAGGTCACGGAGAAGGCAATGGCGCCCCACTCCAGTACTCTTGCCTGGAAAATCCCATGGATGGAGGAGCCTGGAGGGCTGCAGTCCATGGGGTCGCTGAGGGTCGGACACGACTGAGAGACTTCCCTTTCACTTTTCACTTTCCTGCATTGGAGAAGGAAATGGCAACCCACTCCAGTGTTCTTGCCTGGAGAATCCCAGGGACGGGGGAGCCTGGTGGGCTGCTGTCTCTGGGGTCGCACAGAGTCGGACATGACTGAAGTGACTTAGCATAGCATAGCATAGCATTCTTCAGGTCATAATCATAGGTTCTTGCTTCAGACATCACTGGCATCAACTTTAGCTCATGCCTGACTCCTTAATGAGATAAAAAATTGGGTTTTGAAATGAGTAAGGATGGAGACTGTGAGAGAGGCCTTCATGGCTACCTAGAACTTTCATGCAGGAGAGGCTTCCATTAGCAGTGTTTCTTGAAGTGGCTGAATCTTGTCTTGAAACTACATTCAAAGTAGTAAATGTACTGTTTGACTTAGAATGTGTGAAACTGAATAAGAGCCCAAACTGAAAACGAAATGTTTATCGACAGATGAACAAACCAATTGTGGTCCATCTGTACAATGGACATTGACTCAGCAATAAAAAGGAATAAACTAGTGATATGTGCAACCACAAGGATAAATTTCACAGACACTGTGATGAGCAGGAAGAGTCAGACACAGAAGAATTCACACTCCTTGATTGTATTTGTAAAAAAAAGTCCAGAAATACATTGTAGTCTCTCGCGACAGAAAGAAGATCCATTATTGCTTCGGTCTGGGGATGTGGGGTGAGGACTGACCGAGAAAGACCGTAGAAGGGAATTTTGGGGTTGATGGAAATGTTCTGTGCATATTTCTGAGAGAGGGTTGTAGTTTTCATCATATTTTCAAAGGCATTCTGGACCTACAAACCAGGTAGCTGAAGATTAAAATCCAAAATTCTAGGTAAGGACAGTCTGTGCCTTTGGCTGACCTGGAGAAAGGTCTTGGAAGAAAGGCCCAAATGGATGTTGGCATTTTGAAGGAGATATTTTAGGTACTAGACTCACTGTACTGCCTATGTTTAAGATGTACACATGAGGGACTTTCTTGCCAGTCCTCTGGTTAAGATTCCATGCTCCCAGTGCAGGAGGCGCAGCTTTGATCCCTGATCGGGGAACTAAGATCGCGCATTCTGCATGGTGCAGCCAAAAGACAGGCAAAACAAAACAAAAACAATGTACACATTTTTAAAAGAGAAACTAAAAGGGATTTCTTTTAAAAAATAAATTATAAATGTCAGTTCATATTTATTCATCTCTAAGGTAAAAGCATTTGTGGGAGATTTTTCTAGGCAAGATGCGTAAGCCTGATTCTTGACTCCAGCTTTAGAACTGAAAAAGACACACGGACCTGAATACAGGCAAGAACGTTGCCCAGAGGGAATTTCTGTGAGGAGCAGCAGCTGCTGAGATGACTGGTTTTGCAAGTGCAGGAATCAAGGTCTGAGATCTCTGCAGGTTCTGTGGCCCAGATGGCCTGCTGAGGAGAGACCAAGTTACGCACCTTGCCTAGGCCTTTGCTGTTGCGAAGTATATGTCGTTACATACACTGCAAGCAAGCGTGTGCCTCCCTCCTGGCTTTGATTCATGTTGACAAGAGTTACTTGGTAAGCAGGTGGGTAAGAACCATTCTCCCAGCAGGAAAAGGTTGCCTCTGCTGCTTTCCGACCAGCTATCCTGTGATAACGAGCTTCATCCTGTGCCATGGCAAAAGCTGTTGTTGCCTTTGGAAGCAGCCATGTTAGAGAGCTAATGCATTCACAGTGAGCTCTGTAGGGATAAGGGGCAGGGGCGAGATGGTCTCTGTGTGTGTGTATACATTCAGAGCAGAGTCTGGTAGATCGTTATTAAAAGGTGATGCTACCCACTAATTAATCTAATTAATTTTGTCCTCTCTAATGACCACAGGTTTATTGCTGATGGTTTGAGTTTCATCTGGGGTCTAGTTTCCTCCTTTCCAAATAGAGAATGTTGCACAAATGTGATACTGTCACTTCTGCT
This sequence comes from Bison bison bison, assembly GCF_000754665.1. NCBI lineage: Eukaryota > Metazoa > Chordata > Mammalia > Artiodactyla > Bovidae > Bison > Bison bison. The sequence continues at coordinate 6,779,845 of NW_011494826.1, read as the reverse complement.
TAATACCTCCATTAACTCCCCATTTCGTACAGCCACAGAACCCTGGGGTTTACATCCGGGCACTAGTAAGGTTTACAAGAAAGAAAGGGTCTTAGGCACGCCTCTCTCCAGTCAGGGCAGTTCTGCTTTTATCTATTTTATATATTGGCTTTTCATAAAATCTCATTTGATGGAAGGGTCCACTAAAAATGAAAAATATTTCAAAAAGTAGAGTATGAAAACTGTTGGTTCAGACACAAAGTGTGATAAAGGGTGGGCTAAAACCCAGGAGCTACCAAGGAGGTCCATCTCTGAGTTATTAAAATGGTGTCAAACAGCTCATATTTCCATACTCAAGAGCTTACTAAGTCAGTTAAATATTAACTAATAGATAAGTCATAATTGTGGCAGGCTTTTAAAGATATGAATGTCTAGGTAGAATCGGGTAGTTTTCCTACTAATCATCTAAGTTCACTCTTTAGTATGTTACGTATACAATAGAGAACACATAATGTGTGTATTTGTATATACAATTTTAATAAATATATGATTATAAGTAGGTTTATGAGATTTATAATAAAATTGACCTGTGTAATCACTCAGAATAAAAATTACTAGTATGATATCTGTAACTCTGTTTATCCCTACTTCTCTCTCTGTCCCATGAAGAACTTATCCTCTGCTGAGTTTTGGATTTATCCTTCTTTTGTTTTTGTTTTTACCACATTTGTATTCATCCTTTCAAATATATTATTTAGTGTTTTACTTTTACGTAGCTGGAATTGTACTAAGTATATTCCTGTGTCCTGTTTATTTCATCCCAAGCTGTGTTGAAAAGTGTAGCTGTTGCTCACTCATTTTAACTCTAGAATAGCTTTCCATTTTATGGATTTTCCAAATTTATTCCTTTCTCTGATGATGGATATTTGATGTGTTACCAGTTTTAGGCTATTATGAATTATGCTGCTATAAACTGGAGAAGGCAATGGCACCCCACTCCAGTACTCTTGCCTGGAAAATCCCACGGATGGAGGAGCCTGGTGGGCTGCAGTCCATGAGGCTGCGAAGAGTCGGACACGACTGAGCAACTTCACTTTCACTTTTCACTTTCATGCATTGGAGAAGGAAATGGCAACCCACTCCAGTGTTTTTGCCTGGAGAATCCCAGGGACGGTGGAGCCTGGTGGGCTGCCATCTATGGGGTCCCACAGAGTCGGACATGACTTAAGTGACTTAGCAGCAGCAGCAGCTGCTATAAACATTCTTGTTTCTATCTCTTTGTGTGCGCATTACCATCCCAGCTGTGTTCCAGAGAGTGGAAGGAGGACAGGGAAGAAAGAACTTGTGCCCTCCCTTCAGTGCACATATATTGCTTCTGCTTGTATCCTATTGGCCAACATGTAGTCAGGTGGCCACATCTACCTTCAGAGGAAGCTGGGAAGTGTAGTTCCTTATTTGGAATGGCCATATCCCCAGGAAAAAATTTCAGAAGAAAGAGAGAATGGTTATTGAGAGTCTTCTGCCTGTCTCTGCCTGTGTTCCATGTGTTTTTGGAAAAATGTGGAAAGAGTCTAATTGTTGAGTACTGTGTTCTGATTATGTTCATTAGGTCAAGCTTTTCACTGTTTAAATCTTCAAGTTTTTTGGTCTATGCATTACTGAGAAAATATGACATTTTCCGCTATGATGGTGAACTAAGATATTTCTCTCAGTAGTTCTATCAAGTTGATTTACTTATTTTGAGGCTATCTGATTAGGAACACACAAGTATGTAATTGTATTTTCCTGCCAAATTGAACATTTATTCATATACAGTGACCCTCTTTGTCTCTAGTGATTACTTTTTTTTCCTGGAAATCTGTTTTGTCTATATGCATAGCTACTCCAGATTTTGTCATTACTTACCTTGAATATAATTCTTCATTTAAAAATTTTAAAAATTATTGTATTTTATTTTTTTGTATCTTCACATAGGTAGGTTTTATTCCAGTCTGACCATCTTTTTAATTTAAACTTAGGGAAGTTAGTCTGTATACAGTGAGTAAATTTAATGCTGTATTTGGATTAATTTTGACAATATTTTATGCTTCCTAGTTTCAACTATTTCTGTGTATCTCCTTTTTTCTCTTTGTTGCCTTATTTTACTAAGGTTTATATCCCATTGATATTTTTTGTGTTTGCCCCAGAAACTTTAATATTCATACTAACTCAATAAAGTCTCAGTTATCAATGTTTTCCCCCTTCTCTAGAAAAAATGAGCGTGATAACTCCTATCACACTTTCCACCTTGTATGTAGCTTCCTGGTATATTTGGTCTCTTGTAAGTTACAAATTAGACGTTATTGTTAACAGAAATCTAAGTTGACAGTTAATTTTTCTCAGCCTTTGAATATATTATTCCATTTTTTTCTGTCTTTGTTGTTTTTGAGAGCTCAGATGTCAGATCAGTCTAACTATTGTTCTTTTATAAGTAATCTGCTGTTTTTCCTCAACTGATTAAAATACATCATGATATAAGAGCCTCTGTTTGACATGGGTGTTCTGAAGTTTAAGAACAATACATCTAGGTTTTTTTATTTTGTCTCTTAATTTACCTTGTTTGGGATTCACAGGGCTTCTTGAATATTGAGATATATATCATTTGTTATTTCTGAGAAATTCTTATCTTTTTTTAAAAAAATATCATCTCTTCCTTATTCTCCTTGTTATCTTCTTCAGGAACCCTCATTATACTTTTTCACTTTATCCTTCATCTGTCTGAACCTCTTCCTAAATTTTTCATCTCTTTATTTTACTGGGCTGATTCTTGTGTAATCTTTTTTCAGGTTTATATTGCAATTCCTAAATTCTCACTTTTACCGTGTCTAACCTGCTTTCAAAATCACCAAGTTTCTAATGTTAATTATGTTTCTTGTGTTTCTGGCAGCTGTATTTTTTTAATTTCACCTAATCAACTATAATAATCTTATTCCTAAGCATCATTTTGAATTATTTTTTCCAGCTTTAAACATTTTAAATGTATTTATTTTGCACTCTATATCTTACAATTTCTGTATCTGCTGTCTTTTTCATGTCTATATTTGCAGTTTCTGGGTTTGCTTGTTTCTGCAAACTCTAGCTCACACTGGCTTGTTTCCCTGTGTGTTCTGTGATTTTGTTTTGTTTATGATTACTGTGAGCACATTCAAGCTTTGTGGGAATTATTTGAAGCTTGAATTTAAATACATTCCTTCTGAAAGGATTAGGACAATTTCTACCAAAGGCTTGGAATAGCTATATCCCAAGATAATTTTAACCTAAATTTTCAACCTGAGATATTTTTGGAAGTGTAAATGCAAATTCTTGCCCCAAATCTTTGCGAGGGATGCTTGTGTGGTTAGGAATTCTCAGGGGAAAGCTCCCCCCACCTCCAGCCCCATATGTTTTTCTCTACTAATAGTCAAGGCCAAAACAAATAATCATGTCTATCATCTCCCTGTGAAAGATGATTCCTCCCTGCCAGTTTACTACTGAGGGTCTGGTCTTTTCAATGTTTTGGCTTTACTGGGTGGAGAAGGTGGGCTCCAATCCAACCTCCCACCATGCTGGGAGGATCCCCGCCCACACCCATTAAAACCCAAGTTTCAGGCCATTGGGCATTAACAGATGCCACAGACAAGTGCTTCAGTGCTCTCTTGCCTCTTAGAATTGTGTATTCTTATTTTGATTCAAATGTATGAGGATTTCTCTTGCACTTTTTTATAGGCTCAGCCATGACCTTAAAATAATTTTTCAGGTATTTATATACTATGTCTTAGATGTTCTGTACTGGATACCTTGTCTACCATATTGCTGAATATGCAAGTCTTCCATATTATTCTTTAGTTTGAATACTTAGAATTTAATTAGAATGCTCCTTTGTAACAAAACAAAAATTATTAGAGTTATAGTCTCCCAGGAATGGCTTAACATGACCTTCAAATGCTTTTAAGTGGTCTGGTTCAACTGGTCATTGCTTCCCCTTGTAGGTAATGTAACTGCCTAAATCAAGAAAGGTAAAACTGTGCTCTCTCTCTCTCCAGATAACTTTGAAATATTGGTGTTAGGGACAGTGTAAGGTAACCCTCTGCTGCTGCTGCTGCTGCGTTGCTTTAGTCGTGTCTGACTCTGTGTGACCCCATAGACGACAGCCCACCAGGCTTCCCCGTCCCTGGGATTCTCCAGGCAAGAACACCGGAGTGGGCTGCCATTTCCTTCTCCAATGCATGAAAGTGAAAAGTGAAAGTGAAGTCGCTCAGTCGTGTCCGACTCTAGCGACCCCATGGACTGCAGCCTACCAGGCTCCTCTGTCCATGGGATTTTCTAGGCAAAAGTACTGGAGTGGGGTGCCATTGCCTTCTCCGAGGTAACCCTCATGTACCTTCAAATATCCACGTTGTGGTATTCCCATCTTTGTATAATCCTCTTCTATTGAATGTGGACAGGATATATGACTTGCTTCTTACCAGCAGTATACAGCAGGTGACAAGCTGTACCCAGTTACATTAAATTGGAATGGCTGTTTTGGAAGACTCATTTCCTTGTTGGCTTTGAAGAAGCAAGCTGCCATGTTGTGAGCTGCCTAGGGAAAGGGCCATGTGGCAGAAGTTGAGATAAGCATCTAGCCAACAACCAACCAGAAACAGAGGCTCTCAGCCTGGCATCTAGTTGGCCCTCAGCATCCTGGCAGGACTTAGATGCTGCCAACAACCACATGAGTGTAGAAGTAAATCCTCCTCCAGCCCTTGCTGAGATGAGATCCAGTCCTGGCTGACACTTGGATTGCAGCTCTGTGAAAGATCTTGAAACAGAGAATCCAGCTAAACCATGCTCAGAAACCTGACCTTCAGAAACTGTGAGATAATGTGTTTTGTTTTGAACTGTGCAGTTTGTTCAAATTTGCTAGGCAGCAATAGATAACTAATAGAATTGGTGACGGAGAAGGCAATGGCACCCCACTCCAGTATTCTTGCCTGGAAAATCCCATGGACAGAGGAGCCTGGTAGGCTGCAGTCTATGAGTCGGACTTTCACTTTTCACTTTCATGCATTGGAGAAGGAAATGGCAACCCACTCCAGTATTCTTGCCTGGAGAATCCAAGGGACAGAGGAGCCTAGTGGGCTGCCGTCTATGGGGTCACACAGAGTCAGACACGACTGAAGCAACTTAGCAGCGGCAGAATTGGTGATGTGTGTGTTAAGTTGCATTAGTCATGTCCAACTCTATGCAACCCTACAGACTGTAGTCCAGGCTCTTCTATCCATGGGATTCTTCAGGCAAAAATACTGGAGTGGCTTGCCAGGCTCTCCTCCAGAGGATCTTCCCAACTCAGGGATCGAACCTGGGTCTCTTAACGTCTCCTGCATTGGCAGGCATATTCCTTACCACTGACACCACCTGGAAAGCCCAATTGGTAATGGCCATCTTGAAAAATATTCTAGAGCTGAGTTTAGTATTACCAGGAGAGAGTACATTAATCAATTGGTGATGTGGGCTGGGATTAAAAAAATCAAGAAGACAACATTTGTCAAGTTGGCCTAAGCTATTGAAGGTATATACAGAGTGATTTTAGTTTCCCTTCCAAGCAGTTCAGATCACCAGCACCTTGGGGATCCAACGTGGCCTACAGGCCACAATTCATTAGCCAGAATTTCCTAAAACTTCTTTAGCTAACACAAATCCAGTAGGGACCCCACTTGGCTGTGACAACCATAACTCTCACCAGATATCGTGTTAGCAGTAACCATAATTAAAGCTGAATGTAATTAATTATATCATTCTGACCTGATTTTAATTAATCTACATTGGGGCAAATAAAAGATGACAGACAAAAATAATTTGAAATAAAGACTCTGTGTAGATTTAATTAATATTTGAGCTACATCCAATACGCACATCAAATGAGGATCCTCTTAACTCATGATTGTTATTAGTTGAAAAAGCATTGAAACCCTCAAATGTGGACTTTTAAGCAGGAACATGTGAATTTTTAAAAGGTAGATGCACCTGACTTGAAGACCCATGGCATTATCTCTTTCTTACCACCTCTCTTTTGTGTATCAGTGGCAAAAAGAAAGAAACACAGTTTCCCCTTTGTTAAGAAGATAGCTTTTTCAAGACTGTATCCTCTCTAATCAGAAGATAGTGTTTTCTGAGGTACTCAGTCAGAGGGAGCTGTTGCTCATTAATAGTTATCAAGCTGAGAGCTGGTATTACCAAGATGTCTTTTGGTGACCTTTCTATGATTATTGCTCACCTGCAACTTTTATAAAATGCCTCTGCCACTTCTGGAAACTTTTTCAAAGTGAATATTTCTTAATGTGGGATATTTTAAAATAGGGCTTAAACAAAATACCAACTGCTTAGCACATAACAGGTGTTTAAAATGCTTAAAAACAATTATTGAGTGATGATGAAAGAAAGAACTGAAGTTAGTCTTATACTAGCGATTGAGCACTTTCAGCATTTGGGGTACCGTGTTAAGATACACACACAGACACATTTTTCCCCCTTTACACGTTCACTTTATTCCTGCCAGCTATTTATTTTCCTCCTTATTATAAATGAATAAACAAGCTTAAGTAACTTGTCCTAATTTTGCAGCAGGGATATGAACTGAAATGATTTGACCATAAAACCTGTTCTATTTCCATTAAGGCACATTGTCCCCCAGAAATTAACCTAAAAAGTATTTTCATAACTCAAATGCTTTCAGTTATCTGCCTGCATCCTTGCTGACACATTAACATAGCTAATAAGGAATAGACTGTTCCTGCTAACTCTGACATTGATAAAGAACCTGCCTGCCAATGAAGGTTAGACGTCAGAGATGCCAGTTCAATCCCAGGATCAGGAAGATCCCCTGGAGGAGAGGATGGCAGCCCACTCTGGTATTCTAGCCCAGAGAAGCCCATGGACAGAGAAGCTTGGCAGGCTGCATTCCAAGGGATCACAGAGCCTGACATGACTGAAGCAACTTAGCACCTGCTTACGCCAGCTCTGACAGTAGATGACACAGGGCAGAAATACTTCTATCTCATATCTGTCCCTTTGGTCCTGGTCGCAACTTGGCCCTGATGGACATTCCTATTTGGAGCATCAGTTGCAGAGGGCCCAGTGCTTAGAAACCAGGCCTCCTTGCTTTTGCTCAAGAATACCAAATTACCTATGCCTGGAGATTTGCTCCCAGAAGTGGGGACTGGTCAGCTGTGTGATTGCCTTACTAGGTTGGCCCTTAACCTACAGTGATCAAAGGAAAGAAACCTGGTGCCACATCTGTAGAGCTTAGGAGATGAAACATACATACTACTTATTTCTTCATTCAATGGCTGTCTATTGAGTACCTATTAAATGCAAGGAACTGTGGTTAGGTGCTCAGGAGAGAAGAGATGAATAAAACAGAATGAATGAGAGTCTCTTTGAAGTCAGTTGTCTTCTAGGAAGAAACCAGTTGAGCTGTGTGATGACTTGTAGACAAGAAAGGCCTGAAAGACCCTCCAGTGCCTGAGCCACACTCATCCAGGGCAAGTATGGTGGTCCTGTCGCTTGCGGTGAAGGTAAGAGAAGACGCCTAACAGCCAAGAGGCAGGGAAGTGAAGGTCTAGGAGCTGCATCCCAGTTTGCCACCATCTTGCCATATGATGCTGGACAAGTCCCCTCACCCATCTGGTCTCCAGCCCTTCTGCGTTCTCAGTGACAATCTACAGTCCTTTTCCCTTCTGTCTGGCAGAGATCCCAAATCTGGGGCCTACTTCTGGCCCTACTGGCCACTGGCCCAGCTTTTGTGCCCACTTCTGCATGCAGGGCTGGGCCAAATATAGGGGCGTGGCTGAATGTTTGGTCTAATGAAAAGCAGCTGATGGTGAGCAGAGCACTAAGACTGGCTCATTCCCTTTCAAGTCATGTCAAGTGAAAAAGCTCATGCTCAGGAAACTTCAGAGTAGTTTCATGGCATACCAAAGAGTGCTTGGAGATGGCTGAAGAAAGCTGGGGATAGCTTACCATGTCTGGCTGCCAGGTGCCAGCTGCCAAGACTAGAGTTTCACATCTGAGCTGGATTGCCTGAGCTTGGCTGTGGGCCCTGGTGTGGAAGACTGTCTCCGTGCCTAGGAGGAGCTGTGTACAAACAATGGATCAGTGTCATGGTAGTTGGCAGGAGGGAGCAGGGCCACCTCCAAGGAGAATACCAACAAGCTGGCACAAATGGGCCTAACCCACAGTCAAGAAAAGCGTTGAAAATCAGAGGGTTAAGAGATCAGAGAAGGGAACTTTGAATTGTGTCCCAGTTTCAACTTCCATTTGATTCAACAAATAGTTTTTGACAATCAGCTATATGCCAGAACTTTTACAGGCATGTGGGATTTGTCAGTAGAGAAAACAAAGATTCCTGCCATGTGGAAGTTTACATTCCATAGGAAGAGATAAGTGACAAACAATAAACATAATAAATAAAGAGCTTTTATAGTACATCAGAAGATAAGTACTTTAGAAATCAAGAAAGGTAAGTGTAGTTGCTAGCAGTATTATCCTTTCTTGACTTTCCTTTTGTAACCAGTGGTTACTTCCAAATGGTGTCTTTCAGGAAGCTTAAACACTTAAGACATGGAATTTGGAGTGGGACCCAGTACAGTGTGCAAATTTATGCAGGGCACATCCAGAACATTCAAAAAAATGTTGAGGATCACACCAAGGTAGAGGCTTGTCTTCAGTCAGTTCAGTTGCTCAGTTGTGTCCAACTCTTTGCGACATGGACTGCAGCATGCCAGGCTTGTCTTCAGAAATCTCCCCAAACGTATTTGCTGAAGCTTGATCCACCATTGCCTGCAAAGCTGGGTCTTAGCCACTGTACCAACACACCCCCTCCTAGGACTTGGGAGAACTGAGGGTGATGGTGATGGGTAACCACAATTGTCATGTGAGTCAGGGCTGTTTTAGAGACAGACTTCCAAATTTTCCTCATTCTTCTAGCTTTCTGAGTTAGGGAGCTATCTGCAGAGTTTTCTGTCTTGTGAACTGCAGGGAAGTAAACATGAAGCCATCCGTTTGATTACCTTCCTTTGAGAAAAGGAGATGGAGATTTTTTAAACTGATAGTTCCTAAGACTGGTATTGCAAACAGTTATTTGAAGAACATAAAACTCAAATTTGAAAGAGAGTCTTAAATTCTAGTATTGAATTTGCACTTCACATCTCAGATGCATTGCCCCTGGGGATGCCTCACAGAGTCCTACAGAAAAATCTTGAAGACGAAGATTTAAATAAAATAAATGGTTTATAATGGTGGGTTGGTGAGGGATGAGGGTGGGGAGATTCTTAGGCAGCAGACCTCCAGGTGCAGAAAGGTCATTGTTCTGAAGGCCCCTCCCCAGCCTGCCCATCCTGTTGCAGCTCCAGGTGTAGTGCTGCCTCACCGGTAGCCGAGTGCAGGGAACGATGGTAGTGATGTGGTGCCCGCCTTGTGGATGGTGAGGAAGATCCAGATCCTGCAGAAGAGGAATGATGGAGACGGTTGGGGGTGAAGTAGGAAGAAATGGAGGTCTCACTGTGGTGATGGCGATAGGAACCAGAGGTAGGAGCCATGCATCTCGTTTCTGTTAACCTGTTGATCCTTCAAAAAAGAAAAGAACCATGGATGTCTGAAAAGTTAGAAGCAAATCTTTCCTGAACAGAAAGAAAGAATAAAAACAGAATTGTAACATCAAGCAAAAAAAAGTCAACAACGTGGATGAGAGAGTGTCCAAGCCTAGCATGGCACAGATCTGTTAGTAGCTTGTGTCCAGCACTAAGAAGGTCTGGCTGCTGAGGACAAAAGCCTGGTCTTGAGAGAGAGGTGAAAAAGCATGGGGTCAGGGTCACAAAAGAGTCAGACATGCCTTAGCCACTAAACGACCACCAAGCAGGAGAGTCAGAGCCCTTTCTGCCATAGCTGGCACCTTCAGTCAGGGACGCTGAGCAAGAAAAGTCTGAAGTCAGAGTCTTAGAAAGCCAAGTCCCGGGGCCCGAAAACCAGCAGGCCCGGAAGCTTCTCACTGGAACCACACCCAGTATTCATCATGGAGGGTTTTCACTCACTCAAGTAGATGGAAAAGAATCCAGGCCCCTCCTCAATGTAACTACATCTACAGGACAGAGGGTTTAAGTGATGGGAAGGGCTTAGGTAGTCAGCCAGGCCCCAGGCTTGTCCGCTTGAGAGATTTGTTCTCAGCAGCTGCTCTGGTTTAGGTTTCTAGGAGAAGTCTTTATTTTTGATTAATGAAAAGGGAAACTCCTGGTCAAAAGAGTCTCGAGCCTCGTGTAGCAAGTCCCACTCTCCATCAGGGTTCTATGGGCGGTCACTGTTCCAAGGAGATGAAACAGCAGAATTTTGGCCCCGTCCTCCTGCAGCAGGAGTGGTGACAGCTGGGAGGAGGGCCATGGTGCTGGTAGGCTGAATGGTAGCCTGACAGATAACTTTATAGACAGTAGCCAGCTTTGGCTTGCGGTCTAGGGCAGAAAATTTGGACAGTGAGGCAGCCCAACCTGGCCACAAATGCTGGCTCTGTCGTTTCCTTGCTTTTCACTCCCACTTTTTTGTTTTCTTGTTGAAAGTATTTCGATTACCACTGAGGAGTTAGGAAGTTAAAGTTTTACCTGTACACCTGCTTCCCAGTGGAAAACACTACTGAAATTTGGTGTTTATCTTTTCCTATGGCAATGTCAGTTACTATGACTCCAGCTGTCTATATGGATTATGTAGATCATAATTTTGAGCTTTTACACACAAATGGAAGCTTTCTATGAAGACTGCCTGAAATTCTCTTTTGTTGTGTGTATCCCTCCATGCCCCTACGTATAGAAATATCTCCTTTGGAAAACTGTGTTGTGTTCCATGCTGAGTGCAGATCATAATACATTTGGTAAGATCTCTACTAATGGTTATTTTAGTATTTCCTTTTTCTCTTTTTGCTGTTAAACACCATGCTGCAAAAAATCCTTCTCTCTCTCTCTGTATATATGTATCTACATCTGCTGAGTATTTCTATAAGATACATTCCTAGAAGTAAACTTGCTGTGTTAATGATTACGCACACTTAAAATGATGATTATATTGGCAAATTTCTCTGAGTGAAAGTTGGACCAATTGGTATTGCCACTAATAAAGAACAAGTGGCCTTTGCCATACACCTTCCCCTGTATTTTACTGTAGCTATTCACGCTATGTGGCAAATATGCAGCCCACACTCAGTGCTGATTAGATATGAGCACTCGGTGTGCTCGTTACCCTTGGCACAGGAACTTCCTGTCACTTCAGCTCACTGTTGCAACAGCTTTAGATCCACAACCATCCAGAACATTCTGCCTCAATGGTAACCATTATGTGCAAAGCCTGAGGCTGCACTTTTTCACAGGACAGCTGCTATTGCATAATTTTACACCCCAATTTTATGCCAGAGAAAATATAGGCAATATAATTTTTCCTCATTATCTACGGTAATGCCTGATAACTATCTTGGAAACTTTTTCTTTTCTTGTTTGTCTCCAGGTGTGGCCAACATTGCAAGATCCTCTTTATAATGCAACAGTTAACATTTACATTTTTCTTGGACAAGACAGAAGGCTAGTGATTAGAGGCAAGAGTTTGCTAGCTCAGATCTCTCTGAGTTGCCCTCAGGAATGGGGCAAGGATTTAAGCAGAGGTTGCATGTGCCTACCATTTCTCTTTCATAATGAAGAAGGTTACAGGGGCCTCTCTCCCATCCCTAGGAATGAAAAGAAGACTAGCTGGACCTTTTCCATCTGAATGGATAAAGGAGAGCCCAGTGCCCCTCCCCCATCTCCTCTTCAACATATGCAGCATTCTTTTATCTATGATGTATTGGTTTACAATTAAGATTTACTTTTTCAGAAAATGTTCCAATGATTTAAGTTTTTTAAAAAAATGATTGGTGGAACATGAAAAAGAAGCCAGCCTTCAGCCTTGCTCCCTGTTTCAGCTCTAGCCCATCTTAGGTCTGGTCCGACATGACATTGGGGGCTTTGACTCCACCAGCTACTCTTCTCTGGAAATTATCTTCAGTGCTCACTACAGTAACCTGGCCATCGACCTGCCCTTCAGCCTTTCAGTGTTGCTCTCAGAAACTCCTATGGAGGCCTACTGGCCTACTCCTACATATCTGGAGGGTTCTCCTCCCCTGTTTGGCACCTCACTTCTCTGTCCAGCCTCCCTCTTTACTCTTAGCATGTCATGTCATTGTATGGCTTACTTAAACCCTGTCTTGGCAATTGATGCTACCACTAATTCTTCCCCTCTTTGGATCCTAGTTTGTGTCCCCAGAGTTCTGGGAGTTGCTCTGGGCCTTGAACCAGTCCAGTCTGTTGGCCCCATAGCCAGCTCACCTCTTTAACTTGACTGACATTTGAAGAATTCCATTCTCCCTACATGACAAGGCTGTCATTTTTACTAAGATATGAAGGGAAACCCCAGAAGTAAAGAAATGAATGAGCTTCCAGAAAACAAACTTCAGATTCTGTCTTTAATCCAGCCACAGACTAATTTAGCTAGCATAGCTTAAAAGGTATTCATACCCAGTCTCTAATTCAGGAAGGGCTTACATACATACATACATATATATATGTATGTATCTCAAGAAATCTAAAGTGCTATGGTGGGTCACCAACAATTTCACTGAGAGTCTCAAGTTCTTAAAGTCAATGAGAACAGTATTTGTTTTTGTTTTTGGTAAATATTTAAAATGATTTCTGAGTGTGGAACAGACCAGACTACTTATAGTTATTTGGTTTTAAAATATTCAATTTGTTAAATTTGCAAAGTTAAAACAGATATCCTCCCCGCCGCCTCAGGTCTTTGAGTTCAGCCTACAAATCTTGTTATCTTGTTTTTAAATTTGGTAATAACAACCAGTTTCATTTTTTCTTTGATTAATGTTTGAAGAGCTCAAATTATACAAATTAAACTGCTTTACACAATTGATGCCATATACAAGTTCAGTTAATTAAATTATCTTAAACATTTAAACTCATTTGTACATTTTCTATGTTTGATTGTATTGGAAGCAGGATCTTTTAATGTATATACTAACAAACAGGAACTTTCCAAGAATTTGAATACTTCTGGAAAATCTAATTGCCAAATTCTCTTAAATTTTCAATACTATTCACAAGCTTAATTTTCTTTTATGTTTAAACTTAAAATCACAAGCCTAAAATGTCAAGAACCTTTCAAACATTGCATGTTAAGTTACAGCACAGAGATTATTCCTAAACCAAATGATAGGTTTGATTTATCATTTTAATTTAATTTTAAACCCTGCTGGAGCATGTTTTCATTTCAGGCAGGCTGAGGTTACTAAGGCACTTGTGAATTTGCATAAATTTATAGCTGAAGGAATTTGTGGGCTACATGTGTCCAGGATGATTCTATTCAAGCCATGGATGACATGTTGGACCCATCTTATAGCTGCTGTATCAACAAAGGACTCAAAGTCCACACCTCTTACACGAGGATTTCCCTTGTGGCTCAGCTGGTAAAGAATCCGCCTGCAATGTGGGTACACCTGGGTTCAGTTCCTGGATTGGGAAGATCCCCTGGAGAAGGGAAAGGCTACCCACTCCAGTATTCTGGCCTGGAAAATTTCATGGACTGTATAGTCCATGGGATCACAAAAAGTTGGACACGACTGAGTGACTTTCACTTTCACTTACACTAAATTGGTTTCAAAACCAGCCTTCCATGGGCTCACGTTATAATCTTAACTAGTTCAGTCATAACCTCTTTGAACTTTTATCATCTAATTTAAATAGATGTTTTCTATACCTGGCTTATTCCCTGGTGGCTCAGAGGTTAAAACGTCTGCCTGAAATGCAGGAGACATGGGTTCGATCCCTGGGTTGGGAAGATCCCCTGGAGAAGAAAATGGCAACCCATTCCAGTGTTCTTGCCTGGAGAATCCCATGGACAGAGGAGCCTGGCGGGCTACAGTCCACGGGGTCGCAAAGAGTCGGACACAACTGAGCGACTTCACTTCACTTCACTTCATACCTCGTCTCAGATTGCAATTAATTCTCTTGACTGTTGGATTGGATTCTGCATTCCTTCATATTGAATTTGCTTTGAATTCCTTCAATACTTTTGCCTGACTCTCTGGTTACAGCAGGTAAATAACATTTAGCTTGACTTGCAGGGGCTTGCACACCCTGGCATCTGGCATCTCTTCACCTCTCTGAGCTCCTTCCATACCACTCACTTCACTGGCACCACACAGACATATCAACCTTCTTTTAGATTCTTGAATAGCCTCATTCAGTATTTTCACATATGTTGGCACCTCTACCTAGAGAAATTTCTATACCCTCTTCCCTTGTCTAACTCTTCCCATCCTCCCCTTCTCAGCTTCAACATGTCTTCCTTGGGAAAACCATCCTTGCCAAGACTAGGTCCTCCTTACTCCTCATTCCTAGCATCTAGTCTCAGGATAGCTTTGACTGAATCTTACCTGATGACCAAATCCGCCAAGCTTTGAAAATAGTTATTCACATGAGCATTTCTCTGATGGCTGGCTCTCCTAGTTCTCTCTAAGAACCAGGAGGGCTGTTTGGTTCATCACTGACACCCAATAAAGTGCTTGGTACATAGTAAGCTCTTAATAAGTCAATAGTTTAATGAATGGCTGAGCCTAGGAATGAATGACTGGATTAATGAATGAGCTTTGGGGGAAAAAAACAAGGATGCTAATATTTGTCAGACACAGGGTCATAGAATTAAATTCTCAAATAAAAAGTGGGCAAGACACACCATAGTCTATCAGATATATCGAGGTATGTGGGATATATACTCAGAGAGGGAGAAGGAACACTGGTGAAAGTTTGCATGACTGTTGTTTATTAGGCTTTGTGTGGGGTCTTTACACGGGTGAGCTCCCTCTTTATGACAGATTTGTAAGATGTATATATAATGAGGAAACTGAGTTTCTGGAAGGCTAGGACAAACCACTTGTCCCTGGTTTCACTGCTAGTGAAGGAAAAAGGAGCTATTCAAATTAAGATTCATATGATGCTCTTTTCTCAATTATATATATATATACACCTTAATATTGGAATGAATTTGTTTCTTCAACTAACATCCAATATTTGTTTCATGTTAGGCCAGTGTTAGACATTGAAAGTGTATTTGCCTTTTTAGAAACTCACTTTTCCTAGGGAAAATTAATATAGAAATAATGAGTAACTATGTCATCACTCATTCACTCATTTATTCATTTATTCAATAAGATATTTATCCAGCATCTAGTTTAGGGTCAGACACTGGAGAAGCAACCAAACAGACATGCTACCTGTCCTCATGGAACTTATGGGCTAATGGAAGAAACAGCTTCACCAGAAGTATTATAAGACCACAGTTGTGAAAGAGCTCTGAGGTTGGCATACATGATGTTTCATGAGCATATGGTGAGGGGATTTGCCCTAGTTAGGTATGTCAAGGCAAAGGGAATAACACCTGCGATAATCTGGTGAAAAGATGAAGGAAGAGATTCTAAGTAAGGTTTGCAAAAGGAGGTCTAGTGGTTAGGAATTGGAGCTTTCACTGCTGGGGCTCAGGTTCAATC